>NC_141884.1:2500-346502 GCF_030686135.1 Camelina sativa
ACCCTAAACCCTAAACCCTAAACCCTAAACCCTAAACCCTAAACCCTAAACCCTAAACCCTAAACCCTAAACCCTAAACCCTAAACCCTAAACCCTAAACCCTAAACCCTAAACCCTAAACCCTAAACCCTAAACCCTAAACCCTAAACCCTAAACCCTAAACCCTAAACCCTAAACCCTAAACCCTAAACCCTAAACCCTAAACCCTAAACCCTAAACCCTAAACCCTAAACCCTAAACCCTAAACCCTAAACCCTAAACCCTAAACCCTAAACCCTAAACCCTAAACCCTAAACCCTATATTTTTGTACCTTATATTTTTGTACTATATTTTTCTAAATCCTATTTTTCTGTACCTTATATTTTTGTACTATATTTTTCTAAATCCTATACCTTATATTTCTGTAATTAAAAGAAGAATGAGATTTCTTTAATTAATCCCCGGACTCTACTTGCAAAGTTTAAGGAGCAAAGGTGTTCCTCTTTGATCCGCGGAACTTGGGCTAATCTGGACAAACATTAATGTCTTGCAATCTCCACCTGTATAAGTCACAATGAAAAAGACACACACCATTCAGATGATACCAAAGCATGTTCATCCTTCAAGACATAAGACATGATATAAAAAAAGGGTGAACATATAACACTAGCAGAAGCAAAATCATATTTCAACTTAAAACAACCTCCACTTACTATTGCAATTCAACTTTTCCTCATCTAATAAGAACTATGATTCATAGTCAATTTTGGTTTTATCTTAATGGAATGGATTCAAGCGTCACAGAACAATCAGAATCCAAGTTAAAAAGATAGGTTGTGATAGTTGTAGCAAAACTTACTTATGCTGGCCTCCGTTAACAGAATCACAGTACTTCTTCAACAGGATCAACACCATCTTAGATCATCGGGTATAGCTTCTCGACACTAGCATCAACGCTCTCCAGCTCTTTGAGAATCGTGGTTCTACCAGAAGATAAAAAACGTCGTGGTGGATCTTGTGGTCTGCTCATTTTGCTAGACACTGAATTATGAAAGAGATATATTATCAGAATCATCAAATCGATTTGATGTCAACTCAAGGTTATCTTATGGGTTGAAGAAAGGACTAATAGGCGAAAAAATACCAAGTTCCAACCTTAAGAGTCTCAAAGCTGAGAACTTCTGAGATCATCTCGAATTAACTAGACAAAATTGCATCCTTTATTATAAGAAACGACTCAATTGTTCTAAAAGCCTGAATCTACATACATTTGACGATGCCCGGAATCAAAGTTTGTTCCACGAAACTTTAAAGTTGCCGGCGATAAGAATTTCACAGGGAAAGTTTTTATCTTTCTTCAAATCCCAGATCCAAATTCCAAAACGAGATCCACCGATTCCAAATTCGAAAACGAGATGACTCAATAGATTTAGTTTTTTACCTCTTCGACTTTGGAGAGATTAAGTTGCAGAGTGGAGTTAATCCAAGCCAGGATCTCCGATCTCCCAACGAAATAAGCAGAATCCATCCATCTCCGATTTGCTGAGATTCGACTCGTCTCTCTCTCTCTTTCTCTCTCTAACGGCTCTTTTGAAATTAGAGGAAAGAAAAATAATAATAATAATAAAAAATAGGAAAATGGAGGAGAGACGAGAGCGGAGTTTTCAGTTCAAAATGCAAATATCCGAATCTTTACCCGTTCTTGCTATTTCGGATCCGGGTTCTTTTAATAGGCCTATCCATTCAAGCCTTTTTAAATTGAAAGCCCAAAATATTCTAAGACCTCCTACCTCATTTCTTTTATTTCTTACAAATTTTTGTTTCTTCCTTGCATATATCCACGCCTTTTTCGTCAAATTTTATTTAATTTGAAATTGAAAATGTCGATATACATACACAATTTCAAGCCAATCCGACAGACTATAAAAAGAATAAAAAAAAGAACAGAGTTCTTTATAAATTAATTAATTTATTTATTTATAAATAAGGTCCAGACCATGAAATTTTATTAATTTATAGAGATTTTAATTTATCGTCGATAATTGATTAATTTTTAAATTATTATTAATTTATCATTAATTTTATTAATTTTTGAAGATATTCTTTCGTTTTCATAACTTTGAAAAATTTCTATTACAAAATAAAATACTTTTGTTATCATTCACATTTTACATTTTTAAAGAATATTCTTAATCTATAATTTTGTCTATCATAATAAGATGAATGTCAATTATCCATTAGATTATGTAGGTAAAAATAATAAATGTTAGAAATTTAGAAAAAATGGCTATTGCTATTCTTCATTACCATGATGAAGTCGAAGAAATATTACATTATTACGTGTAAATCTTGAGCGTGTGATGTGGCCACTGCGCCACATCGAAATTTTCATACATTATTATGTGTTTATTTATATAAGGTTAAACCAACATGTTTATTTACACGTGTTTATTTTGTTTATACGTGATATTTGGTTTATACGTATTTATTCATACATTAATACTAAAAAACCAACCCAATATCAATATATTTAGACCAAAATATTTTAAATAAACCAAATATCACGTATAACAAACTTCCCTTTCTTCTCTTTCCTCGATTTCTTCTTCGACGCTCACACCATCAAGGCCGGTGATAGCAATATAGCATAGTGCAAGATGTGCATTTGCACTGAGACAATGTTCAATTAGTATAAAAGTAGTGTATAATGAGCAATATGAATAACGAAATCTGGATCTGAAAATCAATTTTAATACGAATTAGGGTTTTTGTCAAGGATTCGAAGAAAAAGAAGATAGATTTGGGGAAAAAAAATAAATGTGACCGTTGAACGCTCTCTAATGGCGGCAAGTTTTTTATTATGCATTTTTAATAAATAAACTTAGATTAGTAAGAAATCATTTTTTTCCTAAGATCATCAAATTAATAATAATGCTCTTTTGATACTTGAAAACTGATATTAAAATTATTACACTTGACAGCTAGCTCTCTCACACGGCAAAAGAGATTAGTTTTAACACTGGTCATATTGAAAACTTGCAAGTGTTCCTCGTCGCTGAGGGCATCCCCGAAGCGCTGGTGTAAAGTGGGTTTTCCGATTTCCCCTTTTCTCTCTCATCTCTATCTCTATCTCTCTCTCTCTCTTCGCTTCAATTCGACCGTTGGACTAAGGCGACATTTTAAAATCCGTTATCTCCGAAAGTATGATAATGGGCTTTATGATTAAAGCCCAATATTTCAACGATATAGCCCAATTTGAAAACTACAATCTATCTTTGCATCGTTTGTTTGCATTAAATCCTTAAAACCTACCCCATCAGGTTGAAAATAAAATTGATAGTAATTTGTAAATAGTAATTACGGATTAATTACTGTTTTTATATAATTCATTTTCTATATACACTTTGTTCAACAATTTAAGGGACTGATTTAAATTTATATAGATTTATATTTTATATCTAAATATAGTTTAATATTATTATTTTCTACTTAAACTTATAAATAATAATTTTAAAATTCAACAATTAACTTATATAACATAGAAAATAGACAATACAAACAAAAGTACAAAATAACATTACTACCAATAAAATTTAAGACACATAATATGACTTAAACTGAAAATTAAAAACAACTTAATATAACAAATACTAATAATTGATGAATGTTGTGTAATGTAATGTTGTTCAATAATAAATTTTAAATATAACATGCTAAAATTTTTTTTTTTTTGCTAAAAATAAAATAATTGGATCAAATTTGTAATTTTAATAAATAAAGGATCATTATATAAATTAATAATAAAATATAAGAATATTCTTTTTTTGAGTTACTACAAAATAGAGTCAAAAATGAAGAAATGGGTTGAAGATGCCCTAAGGGCAGAATTTGGAGCTTTTATTAAGGCTCAAATGATTTTAAATGGAACAAATAACGGAAAATACAAACAAGAAATTGAAAAACAAAGAACTATTCTTCTTGACAAAAGAAAAAAAGGAAATAGTACTCTTATTAATACCATAATAACCAAGCTTAATTGTACATCAATATCATAATCACCAAAAGCTTGATATGCATACAAATACGTAAATCATATATAAGATGTGTGAAAATTATATATGTTCCATAGTTCATGGACTGTGGAAGAGCTGGATCATAAGGAAATAAATGCACACAACGTGCGTCGCTCTCATTTTCATAAAATGTTTCATTGTCCGGTTGGAGTTTTAATGATGTGGAAGGAGGAGAGGCTGGAAGCCGTGGCTGAGAAAGGCTTCCCATACCTGGTCCAAATCGGAGGGAAGAAGGGATGTGCCACACTCATGCACTTCCCACCCTTCTAAGGCGTGCAATATGCCGGCCACTCTAGTTGCACTCATCGCCTTTCTTGGTAACCAGTTCTGCAGAGGTTTTTTTTCTTCTAATTAGGGCTCTTATATCTATAAGAAATTAGTTGGATCGGATAGTTTGTGTACTTACCTCACAGGAGTGGATATTCGCCAGAGATTTTGGAACTATCAAGGCCGGTGTGGTATGATAGATACAATCTTTACGTAACTGCTTGAGGGGGAACTGTGAGAATGGTATAAACAATGTTCCTTTTGTGGCTTTTTCCTGCTCTTCACTAGTTGTTCCTTCTCCCACCAGCCATACCTTAAACCCAAATCCATTACTTAGTTAGATTGAAATGCTCTTCAGTATTTTGTATTTTTAATAGACATACGCTTCTCGAATATTCTCATTCTGCTTTTTTGGCTAATATTACCTTGTTTGATGAGAGTACTTCGGAGGTTTGATAGACCAAATAGTCTCTGCATTCTTGGGGAATGCATGATCTTAGTTTCTCGTACTCGTCTAGACGCAAAGTGGAGACCTGCGCGGATGATATTCACAAGGAAATGTAATGAGTGAGAAGCATAATGGATATCCATATATCATTAATTGTCTTTCCTATTGGACATCATAACAGAGGAGGGAAAAGAAAACAAACGACCTTAACGCCTCTCTGGCAGAGAGCAGAGGCGATGGTATAGGCGACCTTAGTGAGATGGCCTGTCATCACGACGTTTTGAGTAGCTTTGGATACACTATTAATCACAACGGCTGCTGCTAATCTACTGCCATCCACCACTCTTACTTTCACTTCTGGATGCTTGTGGATATACACCTCTCCATTCCTGTTCAGCTCCTCCCCCTGTTTCAGTTCACCACAGCTTTAATACTACAACATCTACACAACGTAAAACCAAAAAAGTCAGAGATATATAGTTTCTTTACTTGATTCATGAGACCCAGGCTAAGCACCTTCACTCCTTTTTTATCTGCCTCCAATATCACTTTCTCAATCATGGTGTTGATCGCGTCTTTCCTCCATTTTAACAAGTACTGCATGCATATAATATATATATCACCATTAATATATGCATCAGTAAATTAACATGCTTCTATATATATATATAATAAATTAATTCAAAAAAAGATGAAATAAGCTGCAGATGATGATGATGAGGACCTGTAGATTATATCTGGGTATCATCCAAGACTGCAAGTTGAGTTTCTTGAAGGAGTTGCTCTCAGCGACAAAGAGGCGGGCGTAGAAGAGCGTGAAGATCATGGAGAGGGAGGTGAAAGGCCACAAGATGCGCATGAACCGTCTATAAGAGAAAGGGTAGGAGGCAAATGAGGCCAAGCCAATGCGCAAATGGTATATGGACTCTGGCGTCGTCAGGTGTTAAAACTAATCCTTGGACTGAAACTTGGCAAAAGATATTAGTTTTAACACTGGTCATATTGAAAACTTGCAAATCCACGTTTCTATATATTTTTCTTTATTTTCAACTTTTTATAATTTATGAGGCAACGTTATAGTGTTTTTAAAAAAATTATATGATTTATGAACATTAAAGAAACTCGATTGTAGAGACTAGAGGATGTGTATTTATTTATATATATAATTTTGTTTTTGTGGACTATTACACACTTTTGGTCTTTCCAGAATTTTCGTTTTTTAACTGGAGTTGTTGCTTCATATGCAACCATTAATCCAGTTATTCGATCCAATCAACAGAAAATTTATAGCAATGCAAATAGATCTCAGTTACTTATCAACATGGCACAGCAGTAAGTAAAATGAAAATCTCAAATACATGAACTCTCAGAGTTAATTAACGAAAATAAGAGGTGCACACCACAAATACACATACAGCAAACATAAGAAGATGCTGCGGCACGCGGTGGACGTTCCCGGTAGACGAGCCGAAATCAGCGGAGGGAGTTATCTTGGAACCACCTTTAACTCCTGTGTACCGATGTGCAAGGGGAATATATTCAATCAACCAAAAATCGAGTGTTGCTTGGTTTTGGTGATAAGAGGGGAGTAGGTACCTGAACGAGCACCCGGAGACGAGGTAGGGGTAAGTGTTACACCTGGGGCTGTGGTTTCCTCCGCCGGTGAAGGTGCTGTTGGACCAGTGGCTTCTATTTCACAAACACTCTGTTGTGAGTGAAACAATATTACAATGCATACGATATAAACATATAGATAGGTGTGTTACCGTTGCATTGATTGAGGGGAGACGCCTGAATGTTGCAGGCATTGGGGAGCTGCAACGCCTGTGTGCGGTTAATGTTAAGGCCTATGTTGGGGATCGGACTGTTGACAGCTGAACAAATGCACTGCGGCGAAGATTTGATAACAGAGTCAAGCTGAGAGCAGCAACTCTGTGAGGGAGTGGTTGAGTTTCCAGTGACGTAGCTGAGGCACGGAGAGAGGGTGGTCAAAGTGCTCACGCATGACCCGCTGGGCTGTGCTGTTGTAACCCCCCAAAGAGCTGCCACGAAGGCTACAAATGTGATCGTGCAGTTGCTTCTATATCCCATATTTTTGAGTTATTATTGTTCATTTTTTTGTATATTTCCTTTGGTTTAGTTATAGGAGGAGACGATCATAAAATATCAAAGAGACTGGTATCATTGGATGACCTACTTTACATTGTTTATATGATTTTATCAAACCAGTATGTGCGTTCTAGATGCACCTAATATGTGTATACAACTAAAGATATACCTTAGCTTCTTCAGAACTAAAGATTGTAATTACTTGTTACAAAATTATTAGAAGTATGTACGTATACCAAACTCAGCTACTTTCTCTTTTTATTTGGTTTATCTTGGTTAATGAAATAAAAAAGGAAACTGTGTGTTGATAAAGAGATTGAGAGAAAGGATTCTATATTAGTTGGAAGTTGTTGAACTCCAATGCACCCATTTCTTTTATTATATATAAAACAGAATTATATATGACTACGAGGCATCTTCACTGGAGAATTACGCAGGCAAAATTAGAATGGAGGGCTTAACATTGATAGTAGTGATGATGTCATGCTTTATGTTGGGAGGGAAAGGTCAGCAGATAAGCACGCCATGCACCTCCTCCATGATCTCTACCTTCACTCCATGTCTCAACTTCATCACGGGAAGCAGCGGCGGCTCCGTCACTCCCACCGCTGGCTGCTGCGACTCCTTAAAGTCGTTGACCAACACTGGCATGGACTGTGCTTGCCTCATCCTCACCGCTAACGTCCCGCTGCCTACTGGCTTCATCAACCGGACTCTCTCGCTTGCTCTGCCTCGTGCCTGCAAAATGGGCGGTGTACCTGTTCAGTGTCAAGGTTCTTATTTTTTACTCTCATTCATTTTTTAATATGTCATTTTTAAAACTACGGTTGACTCATTTGCTTAATTTACAACTGCGGGGACTCCACTGCCAGCGCCAGGTATCCCCTAACTGACTGTATTGTGCTACACAAACTGTGTATAGGAGATTCAGTTAATTCTATTTGTTTATATATATATATATATGTATATATTGGCCAGGTCCGGTTCCATTTTTACTGGCTCCACCACCGCCTGTGTCTGCTTTTAGCCCCGCTGGTGAGTACTTGATCAATAATCACGTATACGTCTTTGCGTTTTGAATTTGATTTTGGACACATTTGATCAGCGTCCAAGGCGGCGGCAACACTGGGACCTGCACCTGCACCTACACCGGATGCTCTCGCAGATGGACCGACGGCCCCCACAGCCAAACACGGAATTCGACCCGTTGTTCAGTCAATGCAACCCACCAGCCTGGCTCAATTTTCTTCTGCTCCGTTTCTACCGTTGCTTTTTATTCTTCTAATTCTGTTGACTTTGTAAGCCAGTCGGCGTCTCCATTATTCATAAAATACTACCCTTATGTATGTGTGTTCTCTCGGGTTTATCCATTACGAGTTCAAAGTTATACATATGATTCATTATATATAATTGCCAACTCTAAGAAATTCCTTCTGGATGTCGAAAAAAAGAAATTCCTTCTGAGAATAATACCAACATGTGCAATATAACTTGTTAAGAGGCGATATAAATAAAATTTTCAGTCATATAGCAGTAGGATGAATTACAAACGATTCTTTTAAATTATGATTTTTCTACCATTACTTTCCACATAACCCTCTAACTATTAACTTCGGACTGGATTGGCCAGATAAATTTTATCACTCTCGTAGGATTAACATATGTTACTACTTCTGCCAAAAAAATGAAAAAACAACAACCTACTCTTCCGAAACAAGCAATTTCTTTTTATATCCCACCAAACAGAGAAACATGTCCGAAAGGAAAATGAACCAAAAAAAAAAAAAAAAAACTTCACAAAAAGCTGCAATTTACATTGAAAATAAACCCCCTTGTTGTTTCAAGCCTCTTCAAGAGCTTTCTTGATGTCTTTCTGCTCACCGAAAAAAAGAAAAGCGTATCAGGACAATGACCGCATATTACATAGACAATTTGGATTCCCAAAGAATGGATACCTCGATTGATAGCGGTGTAACCATTGTGCTGTAACGATCAATCACTAAGCCATCTTTGCTGACCAAGAACTTGGTGAAGTTCCACTTAATTCTGGAACCCCAAAAAGTGGGTTTATTTAACTGGTGTGCAATTTCTTTTGGTCTTTCCAGAATTTTCGTTTTTTAACTGGAGTTGTTGCTTCATATGCAACCATTAATCCAGTTATTCGATCCAATCAACAGAAAATTTATAGCAATGCAAATAGATCTCAGTTACTTATCAACATGGCACAGCAGTAAGTAAAATGAAAATCTCAAATACATGAACTCTCAGAGTTAATTAACGAAAATAAGAGGTGCACACCACAAATACACATACAGCAAACATAAGAAGATGCTGCGGCACGCGGTGGACGTTCCCGGTAGACGAGCCGAAATCAGCGGAGGGAGTTATCTTGGAACCACCTTTAACTCCTGTGTACCGATGTGCAAGGGGAATATATTCAATCAACCAAAAATCGAGTGTTGCTTGGTTTTGGTGATAAGAGGGGAGTAGGTACCTGAACGAGCACCCGGAGACGAGGTAGGGGTAAGTGTTACACCTGGGGCTGTGGTTTCCTCCGCCGGTGAAGGTGCTGTTGGACCAGTGGCTTCTATTTCACAAACACTCTGTTGTGAGTGAAACAATATTACAATGCATACGATATAAACATATAGATAGGTGTGTTACCGTTGCATTGATTGAGGGGAGACGCCTGAATGTTGCAGGCATTGGGGAGCTGCAACGCCTGTGTGCGGTTAATGTTAAGGCCTATGTTGGGGATCGGACTGTTGACGGCTGAACAAATGCACTGCGGCGAAGATTTGATAACAGAGTCAAGCTGAGAGCAGCAACTCTGTGAGGGAGTGGTTGAGTTTCCAGTGACGTAGCTGAGGCACGGAGAGAGGGTGGTCAAAGTGCTCACGCATGACCCGCTGGGCTGTGCTGTTGTAACCCCCCAAAGAGCTGCCACGAAGGCTACAAATGTAATCGTGCAGTTGCTTCTATATCCCATATTTTTGAGTTATTATTGTTCATTTTTTTGTATATTTCCTTTGGTTTAGTTATAGGAGGAGACGATCATAAAATATCAAAGAGACTGGTATCATTGGATGACCTACTTTACATTGTTTATATGATTTTATCAAACCAGTATGTGCGTTCTAGATGCACCTAATATGTGTATACAACTAAAGATATACCTTAGCTTCTTCAGAACTAAAGATTGTAATTACTTGTTACAAAATTATTAGAAGTATGTACGTATACCAAACTCAGCTACTTTCTCTTTTTATTTGGTTTATCTTGGTTAATGAAATAAAAAAGGAAACTGTGTGTTGATAAAGAGATTGAGAGAAAGGATTCTATATTAGTTGGAAGTTGTTGAACTCCAATGCACCCATTTCTTTTATTATATATAAAACAGAATTATATATGACTACGAGGCATCTTCACTGGAGAATTACGCAGGCAAAATTAGAATGGAGGGCTTAACATTGATAGTAGTGATGATGTCATGCTTTATGTTGGGAGGGAAAGGTCAGCAGATAAGCACGCCATGCACCTCCTCCATGATCTCTACCTTCACTCCATGTCTCAACTTCATCACGGGAAGCAGCGGCGGCTCCGTCACTCCCACCGCTGGCTGCTGCGACTCCTTAAAGTCGTTGACCAACACTGGCATGGACTGTGCTTGCCTCATCCTCACCGCTAACGTCCCGCTGCCTACTGGCTTCATCAACCGGACTCTCTCGCTTGCTCTGCCTCGTGCCTGCAAAATGGGCGGTGTACCTGTTCAGTGTCAAGGTTCTTATTTTTTACTCTCATTCATTTTTTAATATGTCATTTTTAAAACTACGGTTGACTCATTTGCTTAATTTACAACTGCGGGGACTCCACTGCCAGCGCCAGGTATCCCCTAACTGACTGTATTGTGCTACACAAACTGTGTATAGGAGATTCAGTTAATTCTATTTGTTTATATATATATATATGTATATATTGGCCAGGTCCGGTTCCATTTTTACTGGCTCCACCACCGCCTGTGTCTGCTTTTAGCCCCGCTGGTGAGTACTTGATCAATAATCACGTATACGTCTTTGCGTTTTGAATTTGATTTTGGACACATTTGATCAGCGTCCAAGGCGGCGGCAACACTGGGACCTGCACCTGCACCTACACCGGATGCTCTCGCAGATGGACCGACGGCCCCCACAGCCAAACACGGAATTCGACCCGTTGTTCAGTCAATGCAACCCACCAGCCTGGCTCAATTTTCTTCTGCTCCGTTTCTACCGTTGCTTTTTATTCTTCTAATTCTGTTGACTTTGTAAGCCAGTCGGCGTCTCCATTATTCATAAAATACTACCCTTATGTATGTGTGTTCTCTCGGGTTTATCCATTACGAGTTCAAAGTTATACATATGATTCATTATATATAATTGCCAACTCTAAGAAATTCCTTCTGGATGTCGAAAAAAAGAAATTCCTTCTGAGAATAATACCAACATGTGCAATATAACTTGTTAAGAGGCGATATAAATAAAATTTTCAGTCATATAGCAGTAGGATGAATTACAAACGATTCTTTTAAATTATGATTTTTCTACCATTACTTTCCACATAACCCTCTAACTATTAACTTCGGACTGGATTGGCCAGATAAATTTTATCACTCTCGTAGGATTAACATATGTTACTACTTCTGCCAAAAAAATGAAAAAACAACAACCTACTCTTCCGAAACAAGCAATTTCTTTTTATATCCCACCAAACAGAGAAACATGTCCGAAAGGAAAATGAACCAAAAAAAAAAAAAAAAAACTTCACAAAAAGCTGCAATTTACATTGAAAATAAACCCCCTTGTTGTTTCAAGCCTCTTCAAGAGCTTTCTTGATGTCTTTCTGCTCACCGAAAAAAAGAAAAGCGTATCAGGACAATGACCGCATATTACATAGACAATTTGGATTCCCAAAGAATGGATACCTCGATTGATAGCGGTGTAACCATTGTGCTGTAACGATCAATCACTAAGCCATCTTTGCTGACCAAGAACTTGGTGAAGTTCCACTTAATTCTGGAACCCCAAAAAGTGGGTTTACTTGCCTTAAGGAATTTGTAGAGTGGTGCAGCGTTTTGACCGTTTACGCGTACCTAATCCCACATTCACAACTCGCAAGTGTAAATGGATTTCAAAAAAATTATATATAAATAAAAAAAACTCAATCCAAGCGTCCTGATCTGATCTCTACCTACCTTCTGGAAAACAGGGTATTCTGCTTTAAAGCGTGTACAGGCAAACTCTTGAGCTTCTTGACTTGTGCCTGGCTCCTGGTATAGAAACTGGTTGCAAGGGAATGCCAAGATCTCAAACTCTGAAAACGAGGTCATGAAATGGTAAAGTTAACAAAAGGAGATGAGCTTGCGCAACTGCATAACAAAAGCCCTAAATTAATCATGACCTTGGTCCTTGTATTTCCGGTAAAGTTCGGTGAGCTGGGTATAGTTAGATTCGGTGAAACCGCTGTTTGCACAAACCAAAGGATTAACGAGCGATGAATACGAAATTAGCAAAATTTGGGGAAAGACCCAAAGAGACGAACCATTTGGAGGCCACATTGACGATGAGGAGGACTTTCCCTTGGTAAATGCTCAAATTCACATCCTTCCCCGAGCTATCCTGATGCCCATGAAACAACAACCACAACAGAATAAACAAAATTAGAGCGACGATTCAACCTCGTCCTCTATCTAGTATGAGCAAAAAAGATTGTACCTTTACGGTGAATTGATGGACGGATCTCTCCGGAACCGAAGCAGAAGCACCCATCTCTCTCTCTCTCTCTCCAGAGAAATTACAAGCAGAGACTTTCTCAAGAAGAAGCTTTTTTTTATTTAACCCTCTTTGACCTTTTTCTGCGCGTTCGTGTGGACTCGCTTCTTCCTTTTTTTTCTAGTCTTCTCTCTTTTGTACTTCTTACATAAACATACATGTGCCTTTTTTTAGAAATAATGTAAGAACAAATATAATCTCAACAAGAGGTGTTCAAGTCTATGCGCTATATTCATTTTTATTCATAAGAAAGAAACGTCTACCCAATCATGCACTTCATAAAAAATATGTAGCAACTATTCAGCTGAAATATTATTCTAAGAGATCAAATATACATCATACACTCAGAGGTCAAAAAACCCCACATAAGAAAAAAATTGTTGACAAAAATAAAATAAAATAAAAACAGTAAGGGTAACAGAGGAGAGCAGATAAATACTAAACTCCTCTCAATTACTGCAAATGGCTTTTTAACCATCCCACTCCCTGCTTTGCATGAGATTCTGATTCCAAAAGAAACATCATATCATATGTACACTCACTTCTTTATCATATCCCTATTTCACCTCAACAACAACATAGCCGTTCTCTTTTTAAATTAGAGCCACATCACCTCAGTGTTTTTGCTTTTTGCTTCACACCACCGTCCTCTTTACCGGTTTCGGTCTCTCTCAAGTTTTTCTAGTCACTTCTCTGATGCCACATGCCCGGATCTGCAACATTAAAGGCCAAATGAAACTCAATGTCAGAAGCGAACAATAATATGATCCCACTAAAAACCCTACATGTGTCACTAGAAGATGAGTACATAATTGGCCTTTCATGTCCCTAAAGTTGTTCATACTATGCAAGCGTGGATTTCTAGATAATCAGAAAACCACTTACAAGACCATTTAGTATAAACGTCTAAAACATCCTTACCTCTCATTCCAACAGGAACAGGACCTTCAGAATGCGGCTTAGGGTGAAAAGAGTGTCTGTTATTATATGGGCGAGGAGGATGATTCCACCGCTGGTTCTGGAGCCTTCCAGACTCACGTGGAGGGCCACAATCGTATGAACTGGATGGATAAGGGGTTTTGTGTTTGTCTTGATATCTTGAACCTGAACCTGCAAGATGATCATATCAGACTTCCCATTCCCGCATATTTGCATTAGAAAGCAGATATGACTGTTGGTACGCTTCTATGTGCGGACATATTAATTAACACACGTGTCACTGTAAAAGGTCTCACCATAAGACGAAGAAGGTGGATATCTCCAATTATCTCGATTTTCATATGGTGCATGCCTCATTCTCTCATGGTTATCATGAAAATTTCTTTCATCAAAATTTGGCACGTAATGAGATCTGTGGGAGTATGATGGAGCGTCCTTACGCGACTTCATATGGTGGCCCGGCTCTGTAAATGAGTATTGATGTTGTGGTGGAGGTGGAGGAGGAGGAATATGTGGATGTGGATGAGATGGATAAGGCCTGTGCTGGAAATTAGAACCATCCGCCTGTGGAATGCTATTCATATGGTCTACGCCGGAACTATAAGATAATTCCGGACCTTGATAATGCATCATGCTTCCAGACAGTTGTGGGTTCATCATAGGAGGACCAGCCTGATGATCTCCCTGCATATAAGCAAATACCAATGGGATAAGTAACCATAGCAAGATTTATGATCATGTCTATTGTTCAAAGGATTCTACAACAAGATAACAGACATACATGCATGTTGCGATATCCTCCATCTTCAAATCCATTTAAGTAGGAATCAGACATGGCACACTGAGCCTGCTGTAAAGGGGGAGCTGGTGGTGGCGGTGGAGGTGGTGGCGAGGAAGATGGCAGTGGTGGAGATGACAAGGACACATGCTGATGCTGTTGTCCAAGCTGACAATTGGTAGCCTTCGTATTAACAGCTTGATCAGTGTGTGTGCAGTTTCCGGTTTCCCAAGGAGGAGCCACATCTTCCATTTCAAGCTCACCATCAACATCCTCCAATATAAGTGTATGCCTTTCAGCTGTGGAGGACGAGACATTTTCTTCGAGGATTCTAGACTCATGTTCAGGGGTGACAGGCTCAAAATCCCCTCCATCCGAGTCACTTCCTCCCTCCAAGTCACTCCCTCTCTCCGACTCACTCCCTCCCTCCTCATCCTTAAGCAATGCGGGCATGCAAAATCCAGGGAGCTGGAGAGTTGAATTACTGACACGAAAAGATGAATTAGTTTAACGAATTCAGAGACAAAGATACAGATATAGGTTCAAAAGACCCTAAATCTTACCTTCCATATTCATCCACCAGCATATCCTCCATATCTCTAACAGGATCATCCAACGACCTTTCTGTTCGAGCTGAGCGACGAGAATAGAGGCAAGCAGGAACTATAGTATGTGAATCAAGTTCTCTTATATGGTGACGAACAATAGATTCAGGCAGGATCCGTCTTTCAAGCCAAAGCTTCAAAACCTATAAATAGCAGCAATGTTGAGAAACAATAACGATACAAAAGAGCTAACAAATATTATTGCATACCTTTAAGCACTGGTTCCGATTTTCTTGTGTGGTAGCTCCAGCAGGTACAGCAGCCGCCAATAGGCGAGGTAAAATTACTTGAATGGCTGAAAGATAAACACAACCAGTATCACCTGAAAAGTAGGGTAGTATTCAGTCAATTCCGCAGTTAGATTTGCTGATGTGGCTTAACAAAACTAATTGCACAATGACATACCTTTCAGACCTTTGGAGCACTGAGCGATAGAATCCACAAGGAAAAATAAGTCCACCCTCCTCTTTAAGTTAGACTCACTTTCCAAAGTATGAGCCAAAATCTCCATAGCCTAATTCAAGTAGTTCATCAGGACTTATTATCAACGGGTAACACAAACAAGAATGCTCTCACAAAAACAATAAAACATGCAGAAAAGCAGTTCCCTTCTTCATCAACTAGGTGATCCACACACAAAATCTGTTGCGGTCTCTTCCACATATTATCATATTATTACTCTATCTATATGGCATACAATAGAAAATGTTGCTTCAAAAGATAGAAGCAACATATCTAGGTACCATGATATTAACAATTAACAATAAGTAGTAAGAAGGACGTCAAATTACAGAAAAGGAAAGAAACAGGTCAATAAACTCAGGTAATCAATAATCACAAAAGAAAAAAGGAAAAATCTTTTACCTTTGCAGACACACCAAATTTCATCAAGTCCATAGCCAAACGAGTTGCTCGGCCAATACTCTCCTTTGTCCGCACCAATGAGTTAAGTGCATCCTCAAAAGATTCACTAGTGGATTGCACATCACAACTAACAACTTTCTGTCCCTGACATACACCTGTTTCAATTTTCTCTTCGTTGACAATGGTATCGGAAACAATTTTCTTCTCACCAGATTGAACATTTGGGCTGCAACTACTGTTGTTCTGTATATCATTTGCACTTTCTGCGGTAGAAATGTGGTAATAAACTGAGTTGCTATGTGGAGTGCCCATCGCAGGAGTGTCTGCGATATTAGCAGGAGATAAACTCACTTGTTCACGTGAAAGGTTCTCAGATACTGAGACAGAATTGTTCGCTTGGACCAGTTGCTTCTGTTCATCAGTCTCGCCACTGCAAAAGCACAAGTAGTATACCCTTTTAGTGAACTAGTTCAGTGATGAAGCAGATGTCTGTCTTGTCATTGGAGTTCAGATAATATTAAGATAATAGAAAACTGAATCTTACTGCTGCATGTCTGCCTACATACAACTCCATACACCTATCCTCTACATAGACTTCAAAACCACATCGGAACCAAAAATACTTAAAAGGAACAACCCCTAAAAGGAAAATGTACGAAGAAGATTAATAATGATTCTTTTGTGAATCTCTAATGTAGACAGATTCCTAGTTCTGTGCTACATCACTCTACGTATGAGGACCCAATACGAAATTCCTGCTGAGCCTTAAGGAGAAACTTCTACACTACATTTCAAGAATACATTCACAAGAGTCTGAGACAGTACAGGATTTACTAATGACAGAGACTAGCGTTAAAATAAATAATGATAGAGACAGTAAAAGCAGAATAGGGGCAGAAAGGAAATACTAACAATAGAAACTCACATCATGTTCTCCTGCTGACTGCCCTCAACAGCGTCCTCACATTTGCTACACCTTGTTTCATTCAGAGGTACATTTTCATCAACTATCACATCACTTTCAGTAGCGGAGATGGGTGGATTTGTTGTAGTTTCAGCTGGATTGGCAATAGCATATTCTTCACCCAGACATCCATACTCTTCTTTCAGCAGCATGTTATCAGTCTTTTGCAGCTTCTCAACCTCCTGCTCAATCACCATTAAACAAGGCGATGGAGAATGCTCTACACCTTTAGATTGAACAACCTGAGCCACGCAAGCATCATTATTGCCTTCTTCATTCAGATTTTCACAAGAATTTTCCAATGAGTCACAAGCATCTAGGTCCTGGCTTCTGTCCTGACCAGATAATTGAGAAGGTATACTGGATGAGCATATCACAGAGGCCTTGTCAGCAGATGAATCCACAGTATTGGGATCCAAGGAGGTTTCAATTTTAGTAACTTGATAGCACTGTACGACCGGAAGATCAGACTCACTAGTTGGCAGCTTCATTGGTTGTAAAACCCCGGAGCATATAGTTTCAGGGACACTAGCTGTCTGAGCTTCGCCAGCTGGCAAACTGCTAACTTGATTAGATTCATCTGGTGCCTTACTAAGTTCATTCCACCCCATAGCATATTCACTCTCTCCCACAGTCTGAACGCAAGCCTCAGATGGAGACGGAACTACATTAACCATGTCACCTGAGAGCTTAGCTAAAAATCTAGATTCTTCGACTGCGATAGTATCTTGAATAGAAATTATATCAGTAGGGCTTGTCTGTGCTATTGCACTGACCAGAGTGTCCTTAGGTGATCTTTCTTCAACCTGCGAAGAGCCATTAACCTCATGATTACCTAAAAATGCTCTACTCATCCTGACTCTGGCTCGTTTCAACAGAGGTAAGTGCTCATCCCCATTTTCTTCACAAGGCCTCTCAGTAAACCTTTCATGAGAATTTTGTGATGTTCGAACATTATCACCAGCTCCAGCCTCAAGACCTGCTTCTGCCTCAACTTTAGACGTATGATCAACAAGATCACTAGTACCACGTTTCCTGGTCGGCTTTCTCTTCCTTCTCTTAACCATGGTATTAATTTGGAAGTTAAGCCCCTTGTTGAGCTCATAATCTCCTTCGAGAAACTCTCCACCAATATCAATTTGCTCGACTTTGGAACCAGAATCTAGACCATTGCCTTCATTCCAAGTATTATTATCAGATTCAACTGTCGCAATTTCAGAGGCATTTTCTTCGTCACTTCCATTTGAATTTAAAGCTGATGAAGCCACATCATCTGATTCAGAATGACCTGATAATCTTCTGATCCTTTTTCTCCTTCTTAATGCTCCATCTTCCACGTCATTTATACTCTGCCCACCATCGCTGAATTGCAACATGGAGCTTTGAAGCTTATATGTTTGCAACCTTGATGAACTTTTAGAGTGCTGAACCGAACAAGTTGTTTTTTGTGTTTTTGGGGGAGCACCATTCTGAGATCGTGCCCCTCCATTTCTTCTCCTTGAAGAATATGTTGCTATCTTACGTGGTTCTTTAGCAACTGCACTATCACAGGCTTCGTTACGTAGTACACTGTCATCACGCAGGGCTAGCATTTGTTCAGCAGCCGAAGCATCCTCATTTGGCAGAGATTCATCTCTACCATGACTAGGATCAGACTTCATTTGTGTTAGACTTGTCCCAGTTGGAGTTTCAATGACCTGAGGCAGCAGTGTAGTATTCTCAGCACTCCCAAGAGTGGCTTCTTCAGAAGATTTTGGATCACCAGCTTGCTCTAGCTGCTTAAGCTTCTCATAACTTTCAGTAATCTCCTTTACAGCACGAACAAAATCTGACCCTTTTGCATGTCGTTTTGTCAAAAGTGATTGCTTCTTCTCCTCTGTAAAAGCTTCAACATCAGCAGGATTGCAGAAAGCTCTGGACATGAAAAAAAAAATAACAACAAAATGTCACCAACTCCACATGATTACATACAAGAATAATTCTCACTGATCTAGTAGGCAGGGCAGAAAACGAGTACTGAGCAGTCTACATCATCAATAAACTTTGGCTCTTGCAAAGCTGTGCTGTTCACAGAATACTCTCAATAGACAACAATGGATACATCACTGTTCTCTATCCAACCACTAAGACTAAAAACAATTTTCGAAGAACAGAGAATAAGCATTCTATAGGCTTCAAGAACAATCTAACTTTTTAAAAAAATTCTAACCACAAACGAGATACTTTGCCGGGAAAGAATGCAACCAATATCAAATCAGATAACTATGCTAAACCCAAGAGTAGAAAATAAATGCCAAACAAGAAGCAAACGTTCCCAGCTATCTAGTAATAGAGACATTAGGCACTACACATACGAAAGATGCGAGTGATTCATTCGACAGGGAACCCCCTGGGTGAAAATCACACACATACATATATATATATATATATATACACATACATTCGCTACAATGCCACACAGATAACATTAACAGCTCAAATGAACCCAGATGTGTGTAACAGGCAAAATTGTAATCAAATACTGGAAATTATAAACTGTGATGTCATTTAGGTGTGGGGGTGGGGACAAAGTGCACAATATAATCTAACATTGAAGCCGATAAACAAGGCTACTGAAAAAATAAAAAATAAGAAACAAAGGTCACGATTTCACCAGGAGATGATGAAGTGAGCTCATGTGCAAAGGGGAAGGCCAGGGTGACAAAAAGAACAAACATCCAAATTAAAATCTTAGCATTCAACCACAGAATAGGAGCATAAGAAGAAGTATAGAAGAGGGTAAAGGTAAAGGTGAGAACTCACATCTGTTGTGTTCCAAAAAAGTGAACCAACACTTTCTTCCAATCAGTTGTATATCCCCACTTTTCCGGCTCACTAACCTGAAATTGCATTCAAGAAAAGTAAGCAGGTGGACCAGCAATCGACAAATGAAACCTAAAAATAAGGAGAGCCCTAAGAGAGAAGAAGAATATTAAGCATATTACAACAAAGACTTGACAAGAATATATATATAACCTATGAACTTAATATGGAAATACTGATGAGGCTGCGGCTGAAGGACTATACTATTTGATTAGGCAGTTTATAAGATGATTTTTAAATCCTAAATTACGAGGAGAAGCAGGTATATATATTGCCCGGAGAAACACTAATAAACCATCGAACCAAACCCAAAAGAAGAGAATAATAATTATTTCAGAAAGATGATGAAAAGAGAGGGTCATACCGCGGCAGGCCACGCAGGAAAACCTTTGACTTTGGCGAGCACAAGGTCGCCCACCTTCCACTGTCGGCAGGCGGCAGCTACGGCGGCAGCCTTACCACCGCCTTTCCTGCGGTTGGGAGCCATCAAGAAGACGGTAAAACTAAACTGGAAAGAAGAAGAAGAAGCGATTCTAACACTCGAAGTAAAGCAAGAATCGGAGGCGAAATTGGGAGTGTCTAGGGTTCTCGGTGACAAATCCCCCAGATGAACACGCAGGCATTGAAACCCCGGCCAATCGAAAGAAGTGTGTTGGCGAGACGGTGGAGAAACGGAAACCCTAATCGAGGGAGAAGACGATTTTGTTTTGCCTGTGGGATTGTTTCGCTTTTGAGGACGAAGAAGCGGATGATGGGATTCACACACGAGAACCTCCCAATAATAATAATAATAACTCGAAAAAATTAAACAAAAATTGATGATATTATTCTCGTTAACATGCGCCTTGGCTGCTGCGTAGGTTAACGCTTTCCGTGACCCAACTACCGCCTTTCTACTTCAAAAAACCCTTCAGTGTTGAGGCCCATTAGCGACTTAACATGATGGCCCATTTGTGATTTTTACGACTTTTTCAAAGTTTTCATTTAGGCCTTTTGGGTTGGCTAAAATCGGAACAGATGCAAATGGATTGAAAGCGGAACAGTGATCGGCCGGCCGGCCGTGGTGGAATTTTGATTATTGAGACTTCTAAAAGAAATTATCGTATTTCCCACAAAACCTGATATTGACTTAGATCTCCGTTTGCCCTCTCACGGTTACGGCGAAGAGCGCCGTAACCGTGAGAGGGCCTCTGTTTCTTTGTGTTTCGTTTATTCCTGTTTTTGTTTCGCATCGGTGAGATCTGGTAGTTTGATGGGGATGTTAGTGAGTCAATCCTTAGTTGGTCTTCACGGTGAGGTTTGGTAGGCGTTCGTTGGAGAGCTGCTCTTCCTCCCCCAGCGGTTTCAGGAGAAGTCTCCTTTGGTGCTTCTCGTTTCTGTGACCTTGGGCTTTTGTGGTCTTCTGATTGTGTAAGCTAATCCTCCCATCTTTCTCCTCCGTCTCTTAGCTTGGTTTAGGTGTTTAGTTTTGGTTGCAGTGGTGTTGGCCTTCGATTGGGGAGTATTTGTTTGTTTTGTGTTCAGACTTTGTGATTGTGTTGAGGAAGCAGTTTGAGCAGCCTTATCTGTGAAGGTCACTGATTACAAGTAAAAATGATGATGCCGGATTATAGATCTACGGTTGGTTTGAAGAATAAATGCCATTGTCGTTTGCTTGTTCCTGTCTCAGATGTTGTAGTTACTCTTGTTCTTATCTACGTTTCGAAGCTGCAGTTGTGGTTTGGCTGTGTAGTGGATCTTTGTCAGTTCCGTCCAGCCGTTGCCTTTCCTCCCGTTCATTGTCTCTTCGGTTCAGCTTGTACTCCTTGCAGGTTCGATTTCTTTCTTAGCAGAAGTTTCGTGTTTAAGTGATTGGTTGTGGTAGTCTTTGCTCCTTGTCTCTGCTTTCGTGATTGGTGTAGATCAGTTAGCTTTTTGGCGGACTCTAGTCAGACGTTAAGAGACGTTTCAGTCGTCGTCGTCGCATCTGGAAGTGTGTTCGAGGCTCTATGTCCTTCTATGAGGCTCTTTACTTGCCGGGTTATGTTGTCCTTGTTTTTGAGAGATTGGCTCTCTTTGTGATAGGAGAAGGTAGATGTTATTCTACGATTTGGCCGTGGGCTTTCGTGATAAATCGCATTTGCTGGTGTTTCAGGAGAAGAAGTCTCTCTTTTCTTTTAGTGCTATCCTTTTTTTAAGGTCTGCCTAAAACTTCTGCTTTTATGTTTAGGAATTGTCCTCTTTCGATTTTGGTCTTGGTACTATCTGCTTGCATTTGTAGTTTTCTTTGTCTCCTTTGGATAAGGTTTAGTTTCCGGGAACTTCTCTTTGTTTGCCGGCTTAGTTTCCCTCTTTTGGGCTGTAGACTCTGGGGATATTTTTGTTTTCCGCCGGCATAAGTTGTAATTCACAATGTATCTTTTTATGTTCTATAATATTATCAGATGACCAAAAAAAAGACTTAGATTCATTTATAATTTTGTAAACAAAATACACCTACCTGTCTTTCTAGAGTCTACCAACCTGTTACGGTGTTACCTACCTAGTACCTACCACCTCAAGTTGAGGGCCAAATCAAGAATGGCTTCAACTTGACGGATGGTTCGCTGCTTCTCTTGCTGCTTAAATTTAAGTGCTATAGCTTCAGGATCAAGCCCTTCTCCTTTCTTACCAGTATCGGCGTCTTCCTCTACTCTCACTTCCCGTAGCAATGCATCCAATTCTCTTACAAAGTCTACTCTCAAAAGGGTGTTGTCCGTCTCAGTCTCAATGGGCGGTCGCAACGGTCCTTGATGCTGCAAACACAGCAGTGATTCTTTTTTTTTTGTTCAAAGGCTTTTTTCTTGTTTTAAGAAAAATTAGAAAAGAGTAATAAATAAAAACATGAAAGAAACTGGCACCATATCAATGTCGAATCCGGGTGGCATTAGAATGCTGAAGGGGTCTTCTCGTGGGAAGGTCTCAGCCATTCGTTTCCTGCAGTCCTTGAGCCAAGCATCGTCTTCAAAACCATCATGCATGTTTAGAAGATCATTCAGCAGTTTCATCGCAGGACTTGCTTGCCGTTTTAAGATCTCTGTCTGGATATATAAGTAAAGAAAGAGACACTCGATATAAGGAATTCACTTTCACCTTAGCCTTTACTAAATCCTTTTTAACTACTTAAAAGGATCATCATAAAAGGAGTAGGCCATATTTTTTGATGACTAACTAATACGATTTAAAAACATCTTCCTTGACAAAATGAGTATAAGCAGCAGCCGCTCAAGGAGGTTATATAGCATAGTAAAAAAACACAATCCAGAGAAAAGAATACCTCGACTCTTCTATACAAAAGATCAAGACTTCGTACGGCGTCCTTCTCATCCTGAAAGTAGTAACAGGGGACATGATGAGTGAAGACCACAGAATGAAAGAATCTAAGGAAACATTTCAATTCAAAAGGAACAAAATATATTACATCGCGGCGAGCAAGGTCAAGGCGGTTCCATATAATCATGAGAACAAGCTCGTCAAGTTCTCCTTTCTCGGCTGCTTCTTCAATTCTCTACACACACGAATTCGTGAAAGAGAATCAGACCTAATTTTCTAACAAAAAAAAAAAAAAAAGGGTTGGGCGGTGGGGGACATTAAAGTTTTTTACCTCTTCGACTTCCTCGGCAGCTCTGATGAAGCTGGAGACGAGCTTTCTGGCTTTCCTTAAGTCTTCCTCAGGAAATTCTTTCAACCTCATGCCAATTTCACGGTACTCTTCAATCTTTCTCTCCTCTTCTTCTTCTTCCTCCCGCTGCATCCGCCTCAATTCTTTCGTCTTCTCTCTCTGTCGAGCTTGCCATTCCTAAGGTTTAGGTATATCAAACAAATTAATCAGATTACTAAATACACACAGAAACAAACGGATGAGGAGGAGACGAACATCATCGTAATACTCCGGTGGCATTCCTTCTAGAAGCACTTCATCTTTTTCCTTCGAGCATCTTCTTATGAATTTATCGCCAGGAGTATTTAGACGAACCAAACTAATTTTGGAGAACGAAATCGAGGACTCTGTCCTCAGAAGCGTCTTCACTTCAGAAACAAGCCGAGGGCTGAACAGAGGAGATCCGCACGTTAGCACCAACGACGTCGCCGCCATAGCCGACCTTCAAGCTTTTTTTATCTACACTACAATCTGGTTTTTTTATTTTATTATCTTCTTCTACTTGTAATCTCGCGAATTTCGAAAATTAACCCCCGTAGTTAATAATGTCTCTCAAACCGGACCTGGAATCTCAAAATGTTAATTGGTAAACCATGTTTGAGACCTTTTGTTCTTCAATTTTTTTTTTTTTTTTACCATTTAGTAGTAATTTCACCAACATAGCTTATTCCTGTATTCCTACTTTACATCTTTCTTTCTCAAAATTTCTTTATTCTATTTCCTACATGTTCACTTTAGTTGTTCCGGTTAAAGCCGTTGTTTGTGAATTAATGTTACTCTAAATTATAAATACATAATAATACATACACAAATCTAATCTGAGGAATATAAGTGATCACCACAGTTTAGATATTAGTCCGAGAAAAGAAAGTTGAAACACGTAAAGCTAAAGTTGATGGCAAGTCTCCACGATGAGTTCAGTCGCTGCACCCATTGTCCCAAGGCCGCCCGCGCATAGTAGAGCAAGAGCCAAGTCTTGCTCGTTCCACTGCCTCAGACTTTTGCTTAGCCTCTTAATTACTTCAACATCCACCTCTAGCACCCAAGCCGGCGTGCATTGCACCATCAGGCTCACAAAGCCGGTCACGTAAGCTTGCCATGTGGCCCAATCACAGCCCAGTGATATCTTCCCTTCCAATGCACTCACCAAAAACTCCAAATGCAGCCACAGAACCCTTGGCCGGCGTTTTGAGGCAGGAGATGAGGAGTCCACTCCCCAAGCAAATGCACTGCTCAGGATTGCAAAGTAAGCCAACGCATAACCTCTTAGCATCGGGACCATTCCTCTCAAATCGTCTTCTTCTCCGTGAACCGAGATGAACCAAGATGGTAATGTCTCCTTGATCAGAGCCTGAACCAGGTTTAGGCCACCGGAGATCCACACAAGAGAGGCTCCCAGTGAAGCTGCCAGCTTGACACGTGTCATTGCCAGAGAAAGTGAAACCTGCCCAATCCCATACCTTGACCCATCTTTCGTTTTCTTCAGTTTCTCTGCTTGCTCAGCTGGTAGCTCCCTGGTGGCAATGCTCTTCACAGAGAACATCAGAAGCGAGAGGATTTCTTCTGTCAGGAACATGACATCTCTGATTGACCGGTGCACTTTTATGTACAAGATTCCTGGGGCAGCTGTGGAGATTCCACCAGAGTAGCGAGACCCGAAACCATGGCCAAGGAGTGCGCCCACTCCCCCATAACTGCAGAGTTGGGAGGTAGGTGTCAGACCAAGAGTGCAAGTGAAGCAGCTTCTGAGGAGCTGAATAACAGCATCGCTGTTGTGGTGGAATACAGTCCTGGAGGCTGAGAAGATAAGAAAGTCACTCCAGCGCTTCACTTTCTGAGTCCACAGCGATGTCACAATCGGCATGCAGGGCCAGGGGCAAGCGGCAGCAAGGGAGTCCAAGGCAGGTCCCACTAGTACAAGGAAACGCTCTGTTGCTTTGTCGAGCTTGTAGGTTATAGTGAGGCTGACTAGTGCAGCGAGAGGCAAGGGAAGTGTAGCCGCAGAGATTCCATCTGCAAATAAATACATACATGTTTTAAGGGATGAGAGATTGCCAGTGTAATCATTGTATTCATTTGTTCCAGCATATTCTTTTCAAGCTTTCTCTGCAGTTGCAGTTTTACAGATATGACAACTGTTTACAGGTCTACTAAGCAAGACCCCCAGGGACATGTTGTCGGGGACTGCCATAACTGCATCTAACCAAGACCCCCCAGGGATATGTTGTCCGGGACTGCCATGACTGCATCTAAGCAAGATCCCCCAGGGACATGTTGTTTGGGACTGCGACGACTGCATCTAAGGTTCTAACCTTTCATGTACAAGACCCCTAGAACCTGAGTATATCTGCGAGAGAAGAAAAGCATTACCTGCCGGAAGCCTTGGGACGTCAACGCCAGTAGCTGCTAAGATCTTCTCTATCTGTTGCTCAACACTTGCTAAATTTGCTGCAGGACTAGGCCAGTCAGTTCCATTCATAGAAACGGGCTTCCACAGACCTCGTGTTACTTCCGAGGAAAAGTAGCTAACCATGGTTCCTAGTGTTGCTGGCAGAAAATCAGCCAAGATTTTTAGACCTGAAACAAATGAAGCGGGCAGATTTTAGATCACGCCTACCCCACTATTGGCTGCCTTCGGAGCAGCGTTTGTGAATTATGATGCACCCAGACAGTCATACAAAAATAGCCTATAATGTGGTGAGTTGGTAATCGTCATATGTAGAAAAGTATCCCCTTGTCCAAATATATTTCACTAAGAGGTGTCAATCTCTATATTTACAGGAAAATAGACAAACCTGTTGCTAGTTCCCGAGGAGAAAGTGATCCATGAGCACAGGCAGTAAGAGTAGCATCAAGCACAAACGGGGCCGCTTCCAAGATATCCCAAGCAGGTAACTTGAGTTGATCAGAAGAGTCGTCCACCCCGGAAGTAGATAAACTACTGCTCCCTGAAGATGGAGTTAGTGACTGACTACCACCCTTATTTGCCTTCTTGAACATCATGCTAAGGAGGGAATCAACAATGTGATGCACTGGGCTTCCTGTCTTTAGTTCAGAGAGAATTGAAGCCATACATTCTTGATGCTGCCGATACCACTGTTTCAGTCTGGGGAATGAATCCATGAAGATGGGATCGACAGAGACATCTATCACTTTCGAAAATCTTCGACGTGCCATGCGATCCTTTGGGGACTTTCCAAAACATTCCAGTCGGCAATTTCTCACTAACAAGAGATACTCGGGGCTTGGTTGAGGGCCCACCGGCGGAACATCTCCCAAGACGTAATCTAGTGGTGGGTGATCAAATCTCCATAACCTTAGAAGAAGCGTAAATGCAGTGGAGAAAACAGCATGAGAGGAGATTACTTCCCCAGTTGGGAGAGTCCATGTAATGTTCGGAATACCGGAGCCAAATGCTTCACATATAGGCATCAAGGCACCAGCAAGCAATGGGACCTGACAAAATAAGTATAAATACTAACCCATTGAAAATAGCACATTCTTTGTCTATTGCCAAAAAACATAAGTTGAAGAGGAACAAAAAAAAAACCTACCACACCGTGCAATGAGAAAATCTGAACACAATCTATGGGTGATATCCCAACAAGAAGAACATTAAGAAACGGCGCAGAATTGATTAGATGGCTATAACTCCCAGAAAGATCAGTTGGAGCCGGAGGCGAGAGTAAAGTTACAATGAAGATAATGACATGCTCCTGGTATTAATCAGAGATGGGGTTAGATATATAAGATGAGGAGGCCGCAGAAAGAAGATCTAAGCGGAGCAATGGGAGCAATTAAACTTTCTCGAATGAAGATCACAGAATTGGAATCTAGGTGCCAAACATACTTGTATGCTCCAACCACGAAATAGAGATGCTCCACAGAGAATAGAAGCCGCAGCTAGCTTCTCATCTTCTGAACCAGTAGTTGCAACCTCGTACATCTTTTCGATCTCTGCTAAGCTTCCATCATATTAATGAGTTCAATTCAGTTGCCTTAAAGCTGAGAAGGTTTAAAAAACTCCACTTACATAGTCTTGGAAACAGACAATACTCAATTATAAACAGGTATTAGTACATGCAAACTAGATATATGGTCTTTTTCCTACTAATGCCCCTTTTAACTAATGACCTAAAGAGAAACATAAACAAAGATCGATTTAGATTAAACATACCTAGAAGCTGGAGTTGCGATTAGTGAATTTGTCAATGACGGTGTTAGAGGAGAACCCTTCATAACTAGAGACCAACCAGAAATATTCCCAGCAATACCTTGAGGAACTTGATTGGTTCCCCCAGTTACAAAGCCTGGCCAGAGATATGCGGATGTGTCCAACAGATTTCTGGAGATACAAGCTTCCACTATGAGATGGCGCATGTTACCAGCTGTGCCAACACATATCACAATTACCAAACCACACATATACCAACCAGAATGCTGGCGCAGTTTAATATTGGGAGAGCAAAAAGTAGATGGCAAATTTACTTACAGCAACCACATGGAGATTCGCTCATGCTTGTATTTTCATGGGATTCATGACCATTTGTATTGCCGGAAATGAACATAACAGCTTTAGCAACAGCTTGATTTGCACCAGACTGTACGGAACGTGGTGGTGTCAGCAAGCTTTCATAATCACCAAGTTGTTGTAAGCTATTGACTAATCCTTGTCGGCATTTTCCTTTTTTCTCTTTCCACTGGTTGTGTGGGCTAGATGAGCTTTGATCAATCCATTGGCTTTCTTCTTCGTCAATAATATTGGCAACTGCAAGTGGAGTGACGGATAGTAATACACAAAGAAACGTGTCGGTGCGAGGCACAGGACCCTCGATTGGGTCTCTTTCCTTCAAATTACAACATAAATTCGTCAATTTAAAACTTCATAAGACACATTCTCATTATATAAGCTTCTAATTATAAATCATGCATATGTGCAACAGAAGTTGGTGCCTCACACATGTTATTACTTAGTTCAGATCATGTTTCCATCATATGCATGAAAAAGCAATAACGCAGATATAGATTCTCCTAAAAGCAGAAAGATCAGAAAAAATAACCCTAATGCTAAAAGCTTAGTAGTGTCAGAATAGATTGCTACCCTTTGCACAAGGCGTAAGGCTGCTAACCATAGAGCTAGAAAGGCATCATGCCATGTTGTACTGTTAGCTGCCTGCAATGCTTTTACAAGACCTGCAAATATTCGCTTATGTTCAAATAAAACCCATAACAATAAGTATGAAGATATTTGAGGAGACGAGATATGCAAGAACGACAATGGAGAAATCTACTAGCACCGGTTAGATTTTCAACAGCGCTGGCTGCTGCAGCTTGTGTCCCATCCATTATGTCTTCGAAGAAAAGATCAATGGGAAGCCAAAGTGCAGACTCACTAGTCCCATGATGCTGACTAGTCAATGCTAACTTAGAGCCAGAGGAGACAATCGCATGAAACTCTCCTCGAGGGATGGTCTTGCTCTCCCTTTCAAGAAATTTACGTGTATGATAGGCCAGCTGTGTAAGGGCTTCTGGATTTATATGTTTTGAATTCCTCACTGTCAATGATTTGGTTGCCAGCACTCCAAAGCGCTGACTGAAATCTTCCCAGTGTGTTGGCCTGAAGAGAAAGGAAACTTTGAGGGATTGGTAGAGAAACATCTGAAGACGTTGGTACATTTTCATTCATTTGCAAGAAATCAAGCTCATGAGGCCGGCATTGTCCACAATGATACGAATCAGACAAAAACAGAAAGGGGTGCTAGTTAAAAAAAGGTCTTACATGTTTTGACTTGCCAAGTGAAGAATCCTTGATGTTACTTTATTCTGCAAAAATTCTTGGATAAGCTCGATAGCCATTTCAGTGTTTGCTTTCTCTAGTGCATCATGGTTCTCATTTCTCTTGACAGGATTTTCCAGCCCATCTATTTCCATGTCGTGTGGCCTGCTAGGCCATTTAGACCTCTTAGTAGATGTCAGTTCTAGAAGCCCTTCCTCGTCTAGGGATGCATCAACTAGCTGCCAGACAATGGAGAAGACAAATGCAAGGAGAATACTTCCCGGCTCTTGATCTTGGATACCAAAGGTTTCAGAAAGATGAAGGATGTCATTGATGGAATTCATTGTCCTGTTCATTTGTAAACTTTCACATTGGTATGCATTTAAAAACCTAAAAAGAAGGAGAGCTAATCAAAGAAATATGAGCTCTATGATTACTCCAATAAAAACCAGTGCATTAAAAGTCTTAATGCACCGCCAAAAGAAGATCTAAAAAGTATTTACACATACTCTTGAACTCGAAACTAAAGCCTGGTTATACACACCATATCGACAAAACACCATTAACTGAGATTAGGAACTCACTTGTGATATCCTGGTCCTCTGATTAGAGGCATGAACGAGAATGCATGTCTCTTGAGAAGTTCCATATAGAGCCTATAGGCTGCGGGATGAAGCTTTCTATTCGAGATTACCCTAAAATTAGCAACCATAAGAATTACAAGGATAGATCAAAAACAGTAAGATGATTAGACTGTAGTGTTCTAAATGAGCCTACTCTGAAAACAAAAAAAAAGAGATATTACAGACAGTTTGAAGGAAATGTTTCAAGAAGCAGCATAATGAATTTAGTAGTAAATCCGGAGATTACGAGCGAGCATTAACCAAGTGTATAGGAAATTCCATATAACTGGTTCCAGAGCCAAACCTAAAAGACTTTCCAAGTAGGGAGTTACCTTGGGTAGAGAAGGGCGAGGACAAGTAGGGGAGGGACAAGATTGACGGATATAGCTTTCTCGAGAAGCTTCCATGAAAGAGGAGTGTGATTTTCCCAGAAGATGTGGGAGACGAGGAGTTGAGCGAGGTCCGGGGAGGGAAGGGAGACTCCAGAAGAGGTGAGGGTCAAGCGAAGCTGAAGAGCCCAGTGAAGCGGATCGACGTTCTTCTCCTGCGCCGACCTAATAAGAGACGTAACCGAGTGCCAGAGAGTCGGTTGAAAATCCGACGGAGCCACGGCCATTGGACGCCGACCCGGGGAGAATCAAGTGTTTGGGAGTCGAACAAATTGACCGTCTTCTTCTTCTTCGTCTTCTTCTCTCACAGACTTTTTTTTTTTTTTTTTTTTTTTTTTTTTTTTAATCTATCGCCAATTTACTCTTTTTTTTTTTTTGTTCTTCTCACACGATTTTTTCTTTCTAGAGAGAAAGAGAAATTTTGGAAAGGATAGCTTTTGTTTGGGAGCGAATATAATAATATACTAGCAATTTTTATATGAGTTTCTTCTGAAGGAGGAGGAGAGTTATTTTCTGAACAAGAAGCTTTGAATCAAATCATTCCAAAAACAAACCGGAAAGCCCTTAACAAAGTCATCTTCATCCACCCATCAAACAAAAAGAGACTTAAGGGAGGAGGAGGAGGAGCTTTCTTTTTCATTTCATGGATTGCTGAGTCTGTCAAGGCACCAGCACCGGTACTCTGACTTGGAGTTTTTGTACAGCTCTTCCGGCTTCATCTTCTCTAGATCGCTCTGTTTCCACGAGTTCAGACCATTCCCTTCTTCACTTAACCCATGCTCTTGATCCCGCATTCTCTTGTACAGTCTCATGGCAGATACACAGTCCTCATAAGGCTCGTGCTTCCCGCATTGGATCTTGTATCTGCAACATACAAACCAAACCAGGGTTCCTATCTCATTGTATGTTTTCCAAAGTTTTGCAGTACCCAATGTCAAGAAATAGAGCCCAAGGATTAACTTACCCGAGATATGACTTTGTGAGGTACCTGAGCGATTGGCTTACAAGATTTGTCTTCATCAAGGGCACATATTTGGCTGTGTCTCTGAGGTGAAGCATAGCAAGTATATTAGCGAGAGGCTGGAAAGAGAGATTTCAAGCAAAGGCAACAACAAGCAGAGTACCTCAACAAATGGCTAGGGTATTGGAGATTCAAGCAAGTCATATCATGCCTAAGGTCATGACCAACAAGAAGAAGCTTCCCAGCGCCATCATTATGTCCGCCGCACAAGATGGCCAAAACTTTTTCTCGCACATCCTGAAGAGACATACCGTCCTTCAAATCTGCCGGGGTCAATCCAGTTACCTCGTGCCTGAACATCAGGCGGGTGAGAGATTAATAAATAAGGAAGAATTAGAAAACCAAAACAAGCAAAAACGTCCACAAGAAGAACCTGTAATCGGTGACAGGGTTTAGTGGTTTGACGTGAGTGGAGAGGATCACATTCTCGTCTTCGTCCACCAGGCAAACAAATGCGCACTGATCAGTAGACCCGTCAATACCAATACCTACCATTTCACAGTCAATTGACACTGCCTTGAGACGTGAAGCACCATGTGACCTAGAAGGATTAACCTGATTCCGTTGGGTAGATGTTGCCTGACATGAATATAATATAAAGCACTAATAAACTTTAAGGATGACAACAGGGAAACTGCTAGTGCTAGTATTTCAATAATCAGAAAAGAATACACTCAGGTTGTTCACATTTTGACACAGAATTCCCAACAGCTAGTGAGTGGGTCTCTGATCCTAGTTACAAAGACTTACAGGAGGAGGAGGAGGAGGAGGAGGTGGAGAGAGGTGACACTTGTTTATATGCTCAGCAAGAGCAGCGGCCTCCTCAAAGACTTGAAGACAAAGACTACAGCCTCGTTCAGAGAAAATGGTTTTGCAGTTTCCCTTGAAAAGATGGTCCGGAACTGAAATAAATGGTGATGGAATCAAAACAATCCATAGCAATGTTGTATGTGGAATGGAAACAATCATATATATATATATATATATATATATATATGTCTATTACCGTTAAGGTGTTCCCGAACAGATTCGAAGGATTTACAGTGCTTCAGGCAAACCCCACATCGAGGCTGATGAACTGAATGGTACGAAACCTTCATGTGCTCGACGAGGTGTTCGCGTCTATTGAACATCTTGTAGCAAGCAACGCATCTGTGCCTGCCACCAAACAAAAAAAAAAAAAAAAAAAAAAAATCAACTCGAATTACACAACCCTAACAGTGAATTTGCGAAGCCAAAGTGATTCGAGGGCCCAGAATAAAAGGGAAAAACAACTGGAGATTAAAGAGGCGAACCTTATCCTGTGATCTCCGGAAGAAATAAACTGAGAATCCATGGAAAATCAAAAGCGAGTCGAAACGTCACCGCCTGGGGTTTAGTGTTGTCACCGGAGAAGAAGGGTTCGAGTTTCCTAGGGGATTTTTTTTTACTTTTTATAGCTACTACCTATCTTTCTTTATAATTGCCACACCACCCCTTCTCTAAAATTAATTACAGAAATCGTACTCCTCAAATCCTCCTTAAACTTTTCAAAATAACAGTTTAGCCCCCTCAGCTTTAGCACCTACCGAAATTAAATAAAAACTAATTAGGAACTATTGTTGGGGGTATTTTATTAAATTAACAATAAAACAAAAAATATATAGTATTAAAACACTAAATAAAATATAAATCTATGGTATTTTTTTTAAATGGCAAGAAAAACACATTAAAATATGTTTTTCAGACAAAAAAAATATGATTTTTATTAAAATTTGGAACATAAGTTATTGTAAAATATCACAAACTTCCGATTTAAATATCTAAATAACAAAATGATTTCTAAAATAATCAAATATATAAGATTAAGTCGGGTTAATCGGACAAAACAAATAATAGTTAAATGACTTATTTTTTTTAGAGATTAGTCATTAACCAAATTGGATATGATAGGTTTAGCTGACTAGTTGGAAATAACTGAAGCTAGACAAAGATAGTTATAAGTTATAACAAGAAGATTTACAATAGTGGAAAAGGGAGTTGCAAAGTCCTTATTCAGTCACTCTTCATAGAAACCGAAGGAATCTATTTTTTTGCCCTCCTCTTTATTCACCATACCTCACTAAATTTCAGGAAACCATATACTAACAAGAGAACTTGCTCGCTTTCACAAAAAGCAGAGGCGCACAAACAAATAATAACAAAGTAGATATTAGATTAATGATTCATTAGCCTTATATATAGAGTCAGCAGGATATCGGTTTAGCTAAAACAAATCAGTTTTTGATTACCGACCTGACCCGACATCCGGATTTGTAAATCAATTAATCTTGATTACAACTGGCAGCTGCTGCTATATGTACTCGGTACCGAGAACCGAAATTGGTTTCTCGATTCGGTTTGTTCGGGACAAACCGTTCGCTTAGTACTAACTAATATAGTAAAATCATTGCAACATTTAATGTCGCAAATAATAAATCCAAGATTAAATACACTTCCTCTTCAAAGCATGATATTAGGTTGAAATAATATATTATTAATATGTAGATTATCTATCTCTTAGAAAAAGACGAAACCATAGAGTATAAAACAATTCATAGAGAAAGAATAATGAGAATTAAAACATACTAAAATAATCAGTATAAGTTAGCATAAGCTAAATTGGAAAGTGACCTAATTTTGAGAATCTAAGGTGTAATTTTAATAACATGTACGTTAGTGCTTGTAATTGGAAGATCAGTGCGTTAGGACTAATAGATATAATCTCTCCCGAGTCCTGACAGCTGCTGATTCTCATAAATCCAAAAAAAAAAAAAAAGAACAATGACGAAGAAAGAAACACAGAGTGGAATCAGAATCCGATCCCATTCGTACATGCATCACTCTTCCTTTTTTGAAAAACTTGTAAAAGTTTCCACAATTCCACCTTTCAACAGTTTCTTCTCCCTTAATTTCTTCTCTCGTTGAATGTTGGAACACGTTATTCTGCAATTAACAAACAATATTAAATAAAACAAAAGCATAGATTTTTCATTATAAAAAGCTCGTTAACGGTCACCATCTTCCCTGCACATATCACTATCTCCATCGACTCCTGTATTTCCCAAGTTCTCTTGAGATGGCAAAGAACTCACAGAACAGTAGCAAGAAGAAGCAAGAAAACAGAGTTTGTGAGAAGATCTTCAGAGCAGTGACGAGTCCTGTCCGAACTGTTCGCCGCATCTCCACCAAACCTTCAATTACAAGCCACCCAGCAGAGGCCGTTCGCGTCAAATTTACAGAGACATCGTCGACTCAGGCGGCGGCAGCCAAACCCATCATTACAAAGATGGAACCGAAGAAGACGGTGATCGCTCGAGTGGAGACGACTATCAAAACGGACGAGAGGTTCACCGATTACATAAAGAAAGCGAAGCTGAAGATTAGGGCCATGACGACGAATCACGATGACGATGCGTGGGAGACAAGTGAAACAGATCAGACACGTGAGCATCACCATGTCCATATCTCTCACGTAGGTGGCCGTAGCAGTGGGAGATCATCATCATCATCAGATCAGTTCTCTGAGTACATAAAGAAAGCGAAGATGAAGCTCATGTCCTCTTCCACCATTGCTCCTCGTGCTAACCCAACTTACGATACTTATTTCAAGTGATATGGATTTCGTTCGACAACTGATGATGATTTTTGAATAAAGTAAATCGTGGCCTTTTTGTCTACAGATAATATGATTGATAATGTATATCTATGTTGTGGTTTGATACTTGTAAAAGATTCTATTGTATTAATAAGTACGGACATGGATTTTGTTGCGTCGATGTTGATCATCTTCTCTTCACAATTATTATTAAAATGTTTAGTCAGTCAGTCTGACTGGTTGGTTTCGTTTCGTTCTAATAATAAAATAGTGATACACAAATATCATATGGGCTCTGAATGGGCCGTCATGTACTTTGATAATAATTTCGGATAATTGACTTATAAATAATGAATAACAAAGCTTTCGAATAAACGAAATGACATGCACGAACTAAGCACGATCGTTAAATCCGTTATATAAAATAATAATAATACCCCTGAATCTGATCGGCTCTGGATGTGCTGTTAAGAAGGTTTTTTGTCGTTCGATCTTAACGTAAGTAACATGACTGATCTGTACTGAATATTCGTTTTCAAACGATAACTGCCTTTTAATTTAATGCCAACCCCGAAAGAAAAAAATAAATAAAAAGAAAAAAAGAAGGGCAGTCAATATATATATATTCATCTCAGATTTCGTTTTCTTATTTTACTCATAAGTGATAAGTCATACTCTTGCCTTAAGTTTAACACGAGATTTCCATTTCATTTTTAATCTTGGACGGATATACCATCCTTAATTCTCAGTTAACAATACTGTCTGTAAAACATTACTTACGCCGTACAGTCTTTTTTGTTCATATTCCTGTTTACGACTATTTTTAATGTGTAAATTTAATGGTTAACTTATTTGTTTTCATTGAATTTAATTGCCTAATTAAATTAATAAATTGTAGTTGTGTAAACCACGGGATTGTGCGTATATATATATATATACACACAACACAGTCTGTATATTGCCTTTTTAAAATACAGTATATACTTTGTTCCTAACTCATAATTTTCTTGGATATAGATACAAATTGTGTTTTCTATTGTATTTGAAAATTAAATTATCTAAGAACATTAATGTATATCTTGTATACCGCATCGTCAAATTCGAAAACCTATACTAGTATTATTTTCGAAATGGTTTTTTTTTTTTTTTTTTTTTTGTAAAATATACTGTAATTTGTTGTTGTTAATCATAAACGCAGAGAAAGTCCCTTTTCGACGATCAAGAGTCAAGTTTGACTCCAGATGCATAATAGTGACTCCAGATGCATAATAGGCTAGGTACTACTCTTTCTATAAACAAATTAATTAATTAATCGTAAACCTAAATTAATAACAATATCAATACAACGAATCTGATGATCGGCCATTTTGCTACTCAAATTCAAATTAGCTATTATAAAATGCATTCATTCATATATATGTCAACTGAATTAAATCTGGCGTTAGTTACCACAATTGTTTGAAAAATAAAACTCGAAGACGCCCGTCTACTGTAGACTATTTTATAATTTAGCATTGTATGTGTCGTGTTGTTTAAAATGCAAATATTTGCAAACACATACATAAAATGCAGACATCTATAATAACATTTTTGTTTCCTGTGTAGTATTTCTGAGCAAAATGTGGGTATTAGGGTCTATATAATTTGTAGGATTTATAAGAAAAAGAGAGAGAGAAAAACACCAACTAAAATACCAGAATTAGTTGGTTCGATGATATAGCAAGTCGACAGACATTGTGTAAGCGAGGAGAGAGGGCAGTACCGGGCGGTGGCACGATAGCTGAGTCATCAAGACAATAATGGTTGGTCATTTATAATTTACTTTCTGTGAGTTGTATAACGTCTACCTACGTCTTCTCATGTATTTAATTAATATATAGATATATATCGTCTTTACGTAATTTTCATTTGTCTGTTTTACTCGCTATCGTCAATGACCTTACAAAAAAGGCCAGCACGAAAATTACGAACAAATCAATGACCTCTCAGTGACAGAGAGACCAATCCCCTAGCTAAACAATATTTTTTTGTGTGTGTTAATTCATTGTGCTTTTTGGTTCATACATAAGTTTATTATATATTCCACGTACAGACACACACACACACACACACACGTGGAAAACGAATTGAAGGTCTTTTCTATTTTTAGACTAAATCGACCAAGTCGTCAATCTCAAATTAACAAACGCGGACACTATATGTGTTGGAATCGGCCAAACGTGAAAAAGAAAGAGCCAGTACAGGTAACAGCTCCAGGTTATAGTAGTAAAATCTTAACTATATATATAGTAGTATAGAAATCATGTTAATAGTTCTTAGACATCACAAACTGTACGTTAGATATGTAGGAAGTAATTAACAGTGAAAAGTAGAAGAACGGGACATAGAAAATGGAGATCTTGCAGACTTGTACGTACTAACAGACAAAGAGAGCTAGTTTTGGTAAAATTTGAGTTAAATGCAGATCATGAGTGAGTGTCATACACGTACCAAACATATATGCATTCTTTTAAACCCCAAACCATATTATATATTCTGATTATAAAAAGTAATAGTAATACTTATACTACAACAACAGGTAAAATAGGTACGTAGGTAGGTGGGTTGGAACGGCGTCGTAAGGGGATTTGTCTTTTCCCGCAGGCGAGAGGGCCTCATGCATGAGTCATGATGAGTCGCGGAACAAAATCGGTTGTTACCTTTTAGTGGCCACACACACACAGGACTCGAGTGACTTGTTCGCCCATGGGACCCACTTCCCTTCCAATTATTTTACATAAATCTTATTTCTTTATTGTTAATTTAGAGAGAGAGTCATTAATTGTTAATTACGAATTTACGATCGAGTCGACTCCTTCCCCAAGGCTATATTTAAACACCATCATATTTGCAAGATTACAAAGAGTTATTTTTTTATTTTGTGGCAACCATCCCAAACTATATATTTTTTTATGTATTTTCAAGATACTTTTTAAAGTCCAAAAAAAAGAAAAAGAAAATAGACGACGACGCAACAACCAACCCCCCCTTAAACCCCAAAACCTCCTCCTCGTTGGAATATAATGGCTCAAACGCCGGGGTCTCCTGTTCAGCATCCTCCGGTGCTATTGTCTGATTCCGCCGCCAAAGACGTCATGATCAAGTGGTTTCGCGGCGAGTTTGCGGCGGCCAACGCCATCATCGATGCCCTCTGCGGACACCTTATGCAGGGATGCGGCGGATCTGCGGAGTACGAGGCTGTGATGGCAGCGCTTCATCGCCGAAGGCTCAACTGGATCCCAGTGCTCCAGATGCAGAATTACCATTCCATCTCTCAAGTCACCCTCGAGCTACAATTAGCCACGGACAAGAAATGCCTTCATGGCAAAGCAGCAGCCATCCACGATCATCATCATCATCATCATCATGATGATGATTCTCCTTCCAGCGATATCACTGATTCCGGTAATCAAAAACATCCAATGTGATCCTCTCTTCTTCTGTCTACTATATTGATTGATGATTATTGGATCATACATATTACATAACATAACATATATAAGTCGATGATGTCGTCATGTCTTTTAGTAATTTCTCTCTTTTTCTTCTCCCTGACCTTACACGTGTTCTCCCGTTTACCACTAGCTAGTTACGGCCTTCAATTCATTCACTCTCTAAATTTTTACTTAAAAAAAACAAAAAAAAAAAATGTAAATTATCGCAGGATCTCGGGAAGAAGAGCGCGTGGACGAAACGATCTCAATTTGTTGGAAGCACGAGGAAGAATGTGAATCAAAGGATTCACTCCTCAAGCAGTCGTCTAAGCGTTTTTCGGCCAAGGAACATGTTAGAGGACATACGGCAAGTTCAAACCCCTCCCCAATCCTCTTTAGGCAGAGTTGATACCAAAGCTGACTTGCTTTTATACATTCTGAGGTTTGATTTGTTTTAGTAACTGAAAAATTTATCAGGGCTTTACAAAAAAAAACTTTTTTGTTTTCTTCTAATTAATTATTTAGTAAAGAAGGCTCTCTCTATCCATATCAGTTTGTTTACTCTCATTAGTTACTACTAGTGTAGTCTCGTACGTCCTGATGTATGAAGTTGCTTCATTGTTTTAATTATGACTAATTATTAGACTGCGTTGTTTGCTCCTGCTCAGGCCAATGTTGTGAAAGGACTCAAACTCTACGAAGATGTCTTCACTGGAACTCAACTCTCCAAGCTTCTGGATTCTATGAATCATCTCCGAGAGGCTGGTCGTAATCACCAACTTTCAGGTGATTTTTATTGGTAATATTGCGTTAGTTTTACCCTCTAGCTCATTCGTGTTTTTTGCATCAACCTTACAAAGTTTCTCTCATCCCAAAATGCAGGGGAGACATTTGTTCTGTTCAACAAGAACTCCAAAGGCACCAAAAGAGAGCTTCTTCAGCTTGGGGTTCCAATCTTCGGCAACACCACAGATGAACACTCAGGTGAAAGACATTAAAGGTCTTGGTGCATCCGTTTACGAAAACACTGTATATATATATAATCTTCCTGACAACTCCCTAGTCGTGCTTGCAGTGGAACCTATCCCACCCCTTGTTCAAAGTGTGATCGACCATCTACTTCAATGGCGCCTGATTCCTGAATACAAACGACCAAATGGCTGTGTGATCAACTTCTTCGACGAGGTAAAATTACACTCCCATATCCAGATTAACATCCCTTAATCCTGCCAGCTAAGGTTTGAGCTTGTTTGCAGGACGAGCACTCTCAGCCATTCCAGAAACCACCTCACGTGGATCAACCCATATCCACTCTTGTTTTGTCTGAATCAACCATGGTGTTTGGGCACAGACTCGGGGTCGATAACGATGGCAACTTCAGGGGCTCACTCACTCTCCCACTAAAGGAAGGGTAATGGGAACACTCCATTTTCCTCATTGCCATGAAACCTGGGTTTTTCCATGCTGTGTATGGTATGTTTATCCCCCTCCCATTTGCTTTTTCATGTATCTGGGTGTTTGCGAAAAATATTGTTCATGATAGTGTATCTTAATGGGCTTATCTTTTCAGTTATATTCTTCCTTATGTATCTGTTGAGCCATAACATCAACAGAAAGATACGCAAGTCCTTGATTCTACTATGCGAAGTTCATTTTGCACTTTTGTACATTCTTGAGATCGACCTCGTGTCGAACTCCTTAAAGCAGAAAGGCTCTGTGAGCAAGGAAATTCTATTTCAGTTAGGTACGCTATTGTTTTTCTGTATTATTCAAGTTATATGATAAATTCACGTATCATCAGGTTCCTTTCGAAAGTTAGCTACTAGGTGATTTTGGATCAGAAGCGACTAGGGAATCGTTATCACTTAAAAATCTCTGAATGAATTCTTGTAGGTCTCCTTAGGTCTGAAAGCTCCTGGGACTTCTTGGAGATAGCCTTGCTTGCTTGCTTCTGTGCTATCCATAATCATGGTTTTGAGGTGCTATTTTCCTTTTCAGCAATTGTACGGCATACACCAAGTCCTCCAATTGGATTTAGCATATTGAAAGCTGGTCTCAACAAATCAGTCCTCTTGTCCGTCTATTCGTCTCCATCTTCAAGTTATAGCCTGGATAATACTACTTATGGTATAGCACTTCCTTCTTGTCTTTGAAGTTAACATTTGAACGAGTGACTTATATGCGTCTTAGCTTTTACTTTAACTACAAATCCTTGCTTTCATTGTCAGCTATTTGTTCAAGTATTTTGCATGCATGCCAATTAGTTTTCCTCAAATACAGTTTCCATACCGTTAATCAAACATATCAGTGTTATGTCCTGGTCCTCATGTTATTAGCACTGTAAAATCATATCTTCTTGACCAAGTAGTGGATCCAGTAGCAGGTGTCGACTTCATGGAATACTTTCCAGTTAATCGACTCAAGTAGTAAAAGTTCTCATCTTACCGCCATTATTTTATTGTAATAGCTTTAGGAGTAGTTTTTCAAGATGTGAAATCTAAGTCACACATGCTGTGAAAAGATTCTTCTAATTGTTTGCTGTTGTTCATATTAACTCTTTTATTGTATGCTTTCGAATCACTATTATTTTCTTTACAGAGAGACATATTGCTTCATTTCTGAGTGCAATTGGGCAGAAGTTTCTGTCTATGTACCGATCATGTGGAACATATATTGCTTTCATCACTATTCTCATAAGTGTATACCTGGTCAAACCCAATTATGTATCATTTGGGTATATTTTCCTTCTCTTGCTCTGGGTTACTGGAAGACAACTGTTTGAAGAAACTAAGAGACGCTTGTGGTTCCCTTTGAAAGCATACGCAGTTTTGGTGTTTATGTTTATCTACTGCTTAAGTAGCTTTGTCAGCTTGCAGCTTTGGTTATCTGGATTCATTGATCTCTACTTTTATTTGGGTTACGACTCCAAAGCACCATTGCTGGATAATGTCTGGGAATCTCTTGCTGTGTTGATCGTGATGCAACTTTACAGCTATGAAAGGAGGCAGAGTGGACACTACATTCCAGGTCAATCTCGTTTGCTTCATCCTGGAGTTTTTGGTTTTTTTGAGAGATTTTTGGTATGGCATGGTCAGAAGATCTTGTTCGCGGCATTGTTTTACGCATCATTGTCTCCGATTAGTGTGTTTGGATTTGTATATCTCCTTGGCCTTGTCATCTGCACAACCTTCCCAAAGTCTTCTTCAATACCGTCCAAATCATTTTTGATTTATACTGGATTTTTGGTGTCTGCGGAGTATCTTTTCCAACTGTGGGGCAAGCAAGCTCAGATGTTCCCTGGGCAAAAATATGCTGAGTTGTCTTTCTACTTGGGTCTTCGAGTATATGAACCTGGATTTTGGGGTATAGAATCAGGTCTACGAGGCAAGGTGCTGGTCGTTGCTGCCTGCACTCTGCAGTATAATGTATTTCGTTGGCTAGAAAGAACACCTGGTTTAAATATCATCAAAGGAAAATATGAAGAGCCGTGTCCACTATTTGTCTCTGCAGAAGACACTACTGCAAGTGTTTCCAGTTCTAATGGTGAAAATCCATCGTCGACTGATCATGCTTCTAAATCAATGAAACAAGGCGAGGCAACGAGTAACTCATGGCCTTTCTTCTCTCCCCGTGATAGTCAGGCAGCTGATTTTTTGCACCCCAAGACTGGAGGCTCTGAAAGTGGCAGTACTAGGAGATTTTCATTTGGTCACTTTTGGGGAAGCATCAAAGAGAGTCACAGGTGGAATAGGAGGAGGATTCTTGCATTGAAGAAGGAGAGGTTTGAAACACAGAAGAATCTGTTGAAAATTTACTTGAAGTTTTGGATAGAGAATATGTTTAATCTCTATGGCCTTGAGATAAACATGATTGCACTGCTTCTTGCGAGTTTTGCTTTGCTGAATGCCATCTCCATGGTATATATTGCACTGCTTGCTGCATGTGTCCTCTTGAGAAGACGCCTAATTCAGAAACTATGGCCTGTCGTTGTTTTTCTGTTTGCATCAATTCTCGCAATTGAGTACGTTGCCACATGGAATAGCTTTTTGCCTTCAGATCAGGCCCCAATTGAAACTAGTGTGCATTGCCATGACTGCTGGAGTATTGCAGCTCTCTACTTTAAGTTTTGCCGGGAGTGTTGGCTTGGTATGACCGTTCAAACTTATTAAAGCACTTAGTGTTCTTTATGCAATAATTCTTTATTTTACAGATCCAAGAATTAGGTACTATTTGGAGAAGCTTTTTTTTTTTTGCAGGGCTGAGAGTTGACGACCCCCGGACACTTATTAGCTATTTCGTGGTATTCATGCTTGCCTGTTTCAAACTTCGGGCTGATCACATATCCAGTTTCTCAGAGTCGTCGACATATCATCAGATGAAGTCTCAAAGAAAGAACTCATTTGTCTGGAGAGATCTCTCCTTCGAGACAAAGAGCATGTGGACTGTGCTTGATTACCTGAGGCTTTATTGTTACGTCCATCTGCTGGATGTTGTACTCATTCTGATTCTAATCACAGGAACTCTTGAGTATGACATTCTACATCTGGGTTATCTTGCATTTGCGCTTGTTTTTGCCCGAATGCGACTGGAAATACTGAAGAAGAAAAACAAAATATTCAGGTTTTTGCGGGTGTACAATTTTGTTCTCATCATCTTTTCTCTCGCATACCAGTCTCCCTTTGTTGGAAACTTCAATGATGGAAAATGTGAAACAGTTGATTATATATACGAGGTGATTGGATTTTACAAGTATGACTATGGATTTCGAATCACTGCAAGATCTGCTCTCGTTGAGATCATCATATTTATGCTAGTATCTCTTCAGTCCTACATGTTTTCCTCCCAGGAGTTTGATTATGTCTCGCGGTATCTTGAAGCAGAGCAAATCGGTGCTATTGTGCGGGAGCAAGAGAAGAAAGCAGCACGGAAGACCGAGCAACTGCAACAAATTCGTGAGGCTGAGGAAAAAAAACGGCAGCGGAATTTGCAGGTGGAAAAGATGAAATCTGAAATGCTGAACCTGCGGGTACAGCTTCACAGAATGAATTCTGATTATTCTAATTTTGGAGTTGCTTCTCCGCGCACTGAAGGTCTAAGAAGGAGAAAGAGTCCGTATCTTATTTCAGATAGTGGCGCAGCCAGTCCTGAGATTGACGGAGTGGTCCACAAGAAAGAAGAGCAGCTTATTGACGAGGATTCACTGTATCCTTTTGAAGCTCATGAGTTTCCTATGAGTACCACTCCAGAAGCACCAGATTCTCCACAGTGTTCATTTGGAGCATCTCCTTGTGAGATAACTGAAGTTCAACAGGATCTTGATGTGATGTCTATGGAACGTGAAAGAAAGGAAAAGTCTGAAGGAAAGGAGAATCCGTTGATTTCTGCGGTGCAACTCATCGGTGATGGTGTTTCTCAGGTACAATTTATTGGAAATCAGGCAGTAAATAACCTTGTGAATTTCTTAAACATCTCACCGGAAAATTCAGATACAAATGAGCAGTCCTCTGTTGATGATGAGGTGTATGATGAGATGGAAAGTCAGAAAAGAAAACACACTCCTTTTGAACGGTCAACATCTCTACAGTCTGACAGGAGTAGTGATGGCACTAGCTTTCAGATAGGAAGGATCCTTCGACATATTTGGTCTAGGATGCAGTCCAATAACGATATTGTCTGCTACTGCTGCTTCATTATTGCGTTTCTGTGGAACTTCAGTCTGCTTTCCATGGTCTATCTAGCAGCACTGTTCCTATATGCCCTCTGCGTTCACACTGGTCCTACTCACATCTTCTGGGTCATCATGCTGATGTACACAGAAATTTATATCCTGCTCCAGTATTTATACCAGATTATAATCCAGCACTGTGGTTTAAGCATTGATGCACCTCTTCTTCATGAATTGGGATTTCCAACGCAAAGAATCAAATCATCATTTGTTGTCAGCTCGTTGCCTCTGTTCCTTATTTACATCTTTACGCTCATACAGAGTGCTATAACAGTAAAGGATGGTGATTGGGTTCCTTCTGCAGATTTTACTTCACGCCGGAATGCCCGTGGTAGCCAGAAGGATCTTACAAAAATTAGCTGGAGCGAGAGAATCTATGATGTGTTCAAGAAGCTAAGAGATAGTGGGAAATTGGTGATCAGAAGCATCTGCCGATATTGGATATCTCTGACACGTGGAGCAGAATCCCCTCCTTACTTTGTTCAGGTGACAATGGATGTTCACATGTGGCCTGAAGATGGAATTCAGCCTGAAAGAGTTGAATGTAGAATGAATCAGTTGCTTAGGCTTGTTCATAATGAGAGATGCGAGAAGGGAAACCCTGATCTCTGCCCCTACTCTAGCAGGGTTCATGTACAAAGTATAGAGAGGAGTACAGAGACCCCAAACGAGGCCTTAGTTGTTCTAGAGGTTGAGTATGCTTCTCCCACGAATGGGTGTTCTTCTGCAGAATGGTACAAATCACTTACCCCAGCCTCTGATGTGGCGAAAGAAATTCGTAAAGCTCAACATAGTGGACTTGTTGAAGGAACTGGATTTCCTTACCCCATTCTCTCTGTGATTGGTGGAGGAAAGAGAGAAACTGACCTCTATGCCTACATATTTGGTGCTGATCTGATCGTTTTCTTTCTGGTTGCCATTTTCTACTCATCAGTCATAAAAAATAAAAGCGAGTTTATTGATGTATATCAGCTAGAAGACCAGTTCCCATTTGACTTTGTCATTATATTAATGGTAATCCCATGCCGACAAGTTTTTTTTATCTCTTCACACCCGTTTTGTATCAGTGCCCTAACCCGATGAAACGCTTTTATGGCAGGTTATCTTCTTCCTAATTGTTGTTGATCGGGTCATCTATCTTTGCTCATTTGCGACTGGAAAAGTGGTATACTATCTCTTCAGTCTTATTCTCTTCACGTATGCAGTTACAGAGTATGCTTGGAGCATATATCCTACCCAGCAACACGCTGCTGGCTTGGCCCTCAGATTGATATTTCTTGCCAAAGCAATGTCGCTAGCTCTCCAGGCCATACAAATCCGCTATGGACTACCTCATAAAAGCACCTTGTATCGGCAGTTTTTGACAAGTGAAGTTTCACGGATCAATTACTATGGTTACAGACTTTACCGTGCTCTTCCTTTCCTGTATGAATTGAGATGTGTACTTGACTGGTCTTGCACAGCCACATCACTGACAATGTATGACTGGCTCAAGGTATGTCGTTTGATCCCATGCATTTGTTTCTGGAACCCTCGCTATGTTCATGGATCATTCATGTTTAGTTTGAATACACTGCCAAGGGCTTAAGTTCTGTTCCTTTGCAGTTGGAAGATGTAAATGCGAGTTTGTACCTTGTCAAATGCGATACAGTTTTAAATCGAGCAACACATAAACATGGGGAGAAACAAACAAAAATGACTAAATGCTGCAACGGGATATGTCTGTTCTTCATCTTGTTATGTGTTATCTGGGCTCCTATGCTGGTAAGAATTTTCTTACAACACAACTTACACACTGCTTTTGTAAAGTATTTTCATTTGGAGTCTTAATTATCGTTCTTGGGATGGATAGTACTCATGATGCATAGATGCTTATATAGTTATATGTATCGGAAAAGAAAAATTATTTGCTGGCTTTAACCAACAATTCTCAGTGATGACTTACAACTTGAGTATTTGGTGAGCCATTTGTTTGTTGGTAACGGCTTTCTCCTTCCAGATGTATAGCAGTGGTAATCCAACAAACATTGCCAATCCTATAAAAGATGCGAGCGTTCAGATTGATTTGAAAACAGTCGGCGGAAAGCTTACTTTGTACCAAACAACCTTATGCGAGAGAATCTCAGGGGATAACATTGATCTCGGGCTAGATCTCGGATCCCAAAGCTTCTTGCCAACATACAACAAAAATGACATCCAGCTGATATGCTGCCAAGCTGATGCAAGTGTTTTATGGCTTGTCCCTGACACAGTTGTGACCAGATTTATTCAGTCCCTTGACTGGGACACAGATATGGACATCACCTTTTCATGGGTTCTTAACAGAGACCGACCCAAAGGCAAAGAAACTGTAAAATATGAAAGAAGTGTCGACCCTCTGGACCTTCCAAAACGCTCTGATATACAAATGGTTCTCAACGGATCAATGGATGGATTTAGAGTGCATAATTTGTACCCAAAGTTCTTCCGTGTTACCGGTTCTGGCGATGTCAGGTCTTTCGAGGATCAGGTAAATCTTGTCTGCAGGAGCCAAGAATTATATACCAGATAATGTTTCCTGTATTAGCTTATACTTCCAATATTGTAATGTTGTTGCTACAGAAGGATGAAGTGAGTGCAGACATACTCATGAACCATGCAGATTTCAAGTGGTGGTGGTCATTCCATAATCTTAAAGCTTCTGAAAATATCAGCGCTTGCGAGGGTATGGACGGACCAGTTGCTATCATAATGTCTGAGGAAACACCCCCACGTAAGTTAGCTCTTCTATTTCAATTGTTTGTTCAAGACTCATGTTTTATTAACAATAGCGGAAATAATTGCAGAGGGCTTTCTGGGTGACACCCTCAGCAAATTCAGTATATGGGGACTCTATATAACATTTGTACTAGCCGTAGGGCGATTCATCAGGCTTCAGTGCTCTGACCTGCGTATGAGAATACCTTACGAGAACTTGCCTTCGTGTGACAGGTAACATCTGTAAACATTTGTTCAGGAGTTTTACTTTTCAATGATACTCTCAATCTCTAAGAGATTAAGACCACTCACTGTTGATTGTAGATTAATAGCCATATGCGAGGATTTATATGCGGCAAGAGCAGAGGGTGAGCTTGGAGTAGAAGAAGTTCTATACTGGACGCTTGTGAAGATATATAGATCTCCGCACATGCTGCTTGAGTATACAAAGCTAGACTACGATGCTTAGGTCCAACAAGTCTCTAACAGTATAGAAACACTTTGTTATATTTGTACATACTGAGAGAATGGTTCTGAGGGATTTTTTGTTTCTTCTTCTTCTCATCATCTTTTAGTTGATTGTTGTATTGTAAGAGCGATTCATGTAGGTATGACATAATGAAAAGATAATTTATTAGAGAATTTAACTCTTAAACACACTTTTACAAAATTAATAGCACATACACAACTTTTCGTTATTAAGAAAAGAAAAAAAAACATTTTTGCTATTGAGACACTTTATTAGTGTATAATATAGACTCAAATCATCCTCTAAATATATACTCCATCGTTTTAAAATATATGATGTTTTAGTTAATATACGCATATTAAAAAATAGTCACTTTTAAAAATTTTAACCAATCATAAACAAGGTTGAATAATATCTTATTATATAAAACTTGATGACAAAATTATTTATTAACAAGATCGTGACACATATCAATTATATAATTCAGATGTTGACACATTTCAATTAATTATTAAAATTAAAAAAAATAAAAATATAAAAATTCAAAACCTAACCTAAAAAGGTTTTATATAAAAGTAAATAAATAAAATCTTATCATATAAAGTTTGATGTCAAAATTACTCATTAACAAGATCGTGACACGTGTCAAATATATTGATTAGATGTAGACACGTGTAATTTTTTTTTTAATATAAATGTAGTAGGATAGAAGATCGTGACACGTGTCAAATTACCCATTAACCAGATCGTGACACGTGTCAGATATATTGATTAGATGTTGACACGTGTCAAAAATTTTCTATTTTTTATAAACGTACTATGACAACTAATTATATTTACAGAATTTTGCATTTTTATATCCTAAAAAAATTATTTTTCCAAATCAAAAAGAAAAACTGACAAAATCAATATATTTTTATTGTATGCTAATTATATTATACGTGTGTTTGCAATAAAATTTGACATGTGTAAGCAAAAACTTAATTTATTAAGCATGAGTATTAATCAATAAATAATGAATAACAAAGTTAAAAAGAATTGCATAAGTTATTTAACATAATTTTAGTGATATAAATTGTATTTATCGTTGTAATATAATTTTTTATTGTAAGTAAGTACACAAAACTTTGAAAGAAAAATGAACTTAAAAAGAAAAAATTTCAATATATGATGTGTATTAGTAGTTTTACATGTTTTATTTTAAAGATTTTAATGCATGTAGTAATATGAGAAACTTGAAAAAAAAATAGAAAAAATGAGTTTGTAGGAATGAATTTTTGGTTAACTGATGAAAATTGACAAATGTATTATTTATGAAATTATGACATATAGAAGAATAATATTTTGGATAATTTTGGATTTCCAAAAATTTTGTGGATGTTAACCTGATTTTTTTATTGATTATTTTTTACTGTTAAATTTAAAATACTAACCAATATACATATTATCTCATATGATGCTCATATTATGTTTTTTTATTAAAATTTTAACTTTAATCTATGAAGAAGTGAATTATGGTTTTACGATGAAATAGATAGTTAAATGTGATAACTAAACTGAATGTCTAACGATGAAATTTATTTTAGATTAAATTTTTTTCAAATATTAATATGTATCATTTTTAATAAATTCATTTAAGAATATTAGTAATTTTTTATATGTTTGATTTTATAATTTCAACATATGTATTTTTGTAATGCATATGTTACAACATAAGATAATTTGAAATAAATTATAATTTGTAGGAATGAATCTTCAGTTATTTGATGAGAATGTCTCATATCTTTATATATAAATTTCACTCATTTAAAATTGATTATGACATGAGGTAAAATTAGCACTTATGAGATAACAACATAACAAATATATCATATATAATGTTGATTCAGTGTTTTTGCAAATTTTCTTTTGTTAATTTTTATTTGTATTTTCAATTCTTACTAAGATATAGATTTGATATGATGTACTAATTGTGCTTGGTATAGAATATTTAGTTCTATGCATTAAGATGAAATGTGTATTTAAACTTAAAATATGGTTTATTATAATGGTATAGATATTTAAATCGTACTTCCTGTCCTATAAGAGTTTTTGGATAAAAACATAAAGATTAATAAATAATAAATATTGTGTCATTTATAAAACTTCAACCAATATGAAAATATACTGCATAGTTCAGATAGTCATAAACTGTTATATTAATAAAAAATGTGAATAGAAATTTGAGAAAATATTATAAATAGAGCAAAAAAGCCTTAAAAGTCTTATACAATAAAATTGAGATACTATCAAAATGAAATATGAGAGGTTCATATTCAATATTAAAATGTTACCAGATAAAATCTAAAAACATGTATATTACTACTTAATTATTCTTAATATTTTTTTTTTAATTTTTACCCGTGTAATAATGCGGGCCTTATCTAGTAAAATATAAAATCTATACTAAATAAAAGTAGAAGCTATAAGCTCATATGGCTGTCCACCTAGGATTTAAAACATCCAATCAGAATTTAACATGTCACTAATTAACATTTTTTAAATTTTCAGAATTTTTATATTAAAATATTTTTTAAATGACCAATCAGGATTTGACATGTCATTCATTAACATTTTTTAAATGTCCAGAATTTTTTAGAAAAAGTTTAATTTTCAATTTATGGAAATAAAAGAACTAGTATAAAAGTTTTAGACGATGGTTCAGAACCAGTATAAAATAAGATTAATATGTTTCCAACATCGAATGAGCTGGAAAGCTTGATTTATCAGACTTCCAAGTTTAAAAGTTTTATTCGGTTTGATCCGGTCTTTAGTTGATCAAATTAAAACTTTAAAAAGTTTCAAAAAAAAATATTTAAACTTTATAGAATGTTTTAAAAATATTATAAATATCCCCATAGAAAGTTTAAAATATTATAAATATTAAAATCTATCAAAAGTTTAAGTATCAATTTATATTTAACTCTAAAAATATTTAAAATGTTATAAATTTTAAACTACATCTAAATTTTAAAATATTATAAAATTTTAAACTTTATTAAAAATAAAAAATTTAAGTATTATATGATTTTTTAATATCTTGAAAATATTTTATTTTATCTCTCTTTGTGTTTTACATCTCTTATGTTGTAAAACATGTTTTTGTGTATGACTTTATAGGTGATTTGATATTGGTTTAGTAAATTTTTAATTTTTGAGTCTAAAAAAGAATGATCAATGTTGTAAGACTTTGATTTGATATTGTTTGAGTTAATTTTTGAGGTTTAAAGAAAAAGAATCAACGACAAACACATTTTTTTAGCTATACATGTGTTCAATTTTGTAGTATTGAAGATTTTGGTTCGAGAAGTTTCAATACATGTGGATATAAAACCGGGTAAGTATACGGTGAAAGTATCAATAATTGAGTGCATGTGGTGACTACGTTGATCCATGAAATTTTACGAGAAAATAAACAATGATTTTGGTCTTGGAGTTTGATGATGGGTTAACAAGTTATATGGTAGTCTAAAAAAAAGGTTTTAAATAATTATTCAGTAGAAGAATATGAGGAACCTGATTAAAAAGATGAAGAATAAGAGTATAACAAAGATCCGGACGGTAAAATTAATGATGAAAATTATCATGAAATTTGACAATGAAAATGAAGAGTAAGAAAACAATGGAAAAACACACAAAGACATAGATGGTGGCTGTCAATTAAATATGAGAAAACGAGATTAATTCAATATTCTAATAATGTTTTGTTTGTGTGTTGGTTAAAGAAATGGTTTAGTATATGCAAGATCACCAGTTCAAATGTTTGATCCACCTCACCTAGACGTCTAGTTAAATCCAGTTAAATTCATGATTCTTTTGATCAGATTTGATTCTTTTCATACTTGTTATCAATCATATACTATAATTTTTCACCAAAATATACGCGTGGGTTCAAAACCTAGTTAATATAAAAGTTGCATAAAAAGTTAGAAACATCCTATATTATAAAACAAAAATACTTCTCTAAACATCCAATATTATGAAACGGAGAGAGTATATCCCAATGACTCATATTCCTATCCCACAGCTAAGATGAGATTTACTATTTACTTAAGACTTTCATAACCCTCCTATATATCATCATCCTCCTGTTTTTTTTTTTTTTTTTAGTATACCAATAAAACACTTCACCTAACCCACATCAACGCTCTCTCTCTCTTCCAAATCCTTTGTTCTTTTCTTTTTGACTTTTTTTTTTCTTTCAAAAAAAACTTAAACTGATGATTATGATATCAATTCCTAATTTAATACTAGATACTACATATTAGTCCAATTTTAAATTACATAGCAGTTGGTCCACATCACATATGCTTGAAATCAATACCAAAAAAAGAAAGAAAATTGTATTATGATTTATGAATGAGGAGGTCCTCCATGTCAAAATAGGCCGGGCCCCAAAGCTCTGCTGTATAGCATACCATGCATTATTTTGAAGTACAAAACAACCTAACCTAATTTATTTATTTGCAAGAGAAATCCATTTCAATTTAATTTCTGGGAGTTGTTAGTTTCCTTTTCCGTTAATTATTTCTCTTTAAAAAAATGCTCCCTTCTCGTCCTTTTCACAGTAGTGGTTTAACGTCCATAATTGTATACAAACTTTATAATTAGTTCGTAAAAAGTATATAAAATCTTTAAAAAATAAACGATGAGCTGATAAGCCACGTAAGCCAAGACCAATTTCCAAGAAGAAGAAGCTTGCCTGTTTTTTATAGGACGCTCTAAAACTCTCTTATTAATGGGTATGATTGGTAACGTAGCCAAAGCTTTTAATGAATAATGCAAAGCTGTAAGAAAAAACTTTAAGTGAAAGCTGTACAAAAAATCTGAAAGTAAAACTTTTAATAAAGTTTTTGGTAAAGTTTTTGTGATTGGTAAACTTTAAAACTGTATGTTTGTACAGCTTTGTACCGCTTTGTAAAGTGGTTACCAATCAATACCAATACCTTGTGTGTATCAGATGATTCCAAAAATTTCTCTATATCTCACTTCTGAATAAAACCACCCCAACCAAAAAAAAAAATGAATAAGGAGAAGAATACTCTAGATAATTACATATATCTCTCTCTCTCTCTCATTCTCTTAAAGTATGTACTCTCACTATTTTTAGACAATATATAAACTTAAATGCGATCACCCTTTTCTGGCTAGCAGCTGATATCATGTTGAACCTCATTAGTTTCCTCCGGCGTCGACTCCGGAAAGCCAGAATCTCCGTCAACCACCACCGCTCTCGTGATGGCTCCACCCTTGGTTCCCCTGAACGCCATCATCATCATCATCATCATCATCATGTATTTTCATCCGCAGCCGCCATCCACCCAAACCCGGAGAAAGCCATCACAGTGGCCACCTTCAACGCTGCTATGTTCTCCATGGCTCCCGCCGTTCCCAACAACACGGGTTTGCTGCCACTCCGCTCCAAGTCATCCGTTGACCGCCCCAAGAGCATACTCAAGCCCATGAGCCCCGCCTCCTCCCCTTCTCATCATGACTCCAGAAAACAACAACAACTGAGGTTTGCCAAATCCAGGCTAAGGAGGGTTTCTATCAATCTCCCCGACAACGAGATCAGCCGCCAGCTCAGCTTCCGGGAGGATCCTCAGCACTCTCCCCTCAGGGCTTCTTCTCTCTCTTTCTCCGGAGAGATCGGTCTCAGGAGCACCAGAACGGCTCTGGAAGTGCTCAGGGAGCTAGACGCAGACGTGCTGGCTCTGCAAGACGTCAAGGCCGACGAGGCTGATCAAATGCGACCACTCTCGGATCTCGCCGCCGCGCTGGGGATGAATTACGTCTTCGCCGAGAGCTGGGCGCCCGAGTACGGCAACGCCATTCTCTCCAAGTGGCCCATCAAAAACTCCAATGTTCTGAGAATCTTCGACGACACTGATTTCAGGTTTATATACATATATTAATAACTAACTCCTCTCCTCTCTTCTTTATCAACTAATTAAAGCAAAGAAAACAAAACTAGCTAGCTCCTCTGTTTCTCTTTTGTAACTTTTTATAAAAAAAATTTGAGTCAAAGATTATATAACTTGTTACTACGTACGTACGTAGTATTAGTTACCTTCTATTAAGATTTAAGAAGCTAGTACTGTAGTAATTAAATTAAGGATAGATAGAAATATTGTGGGTTCAATCCAAATCTTTCTTTTATCTAAAAATTATATTATAAATGGATTATGATGTGCGGCGACTTTTGTACCAATAAGAACCTAGTAGTCATGGTCGTCTCGTGAGAGTATCAAATACATTACAAACACATATGCACAAACACGTATAAACAATGCACACTCAGTTTTTTTTTCCTGTGAATTGACTCTCATAACAGCTGTATATTCTTAGGGACAGCTTCGAATGTCAATACATATACTTTTGTCTGAATTTTTATTATTGTTATTTTTAGTATAAAGATATCTCATGGCCGGGGCTCCTGTGACATATTTTCTTGGCAAATTTCTTTTTCTACCAAATTCACAATAAATAAATGTTTTTTCAAAAATTATATAATTTTAATCAAAATGGTGGCAGACAGAGAAAAAGGTGGTGGTATTATTTGCGTGTTAGTTAGTATAAATTTTGTTTTTCTTGTAAGAAAGATACCTAGCTTAGCTAGTGCGTACGCGTTCGATTTTGTTGCCCCTTAATAGATAATTATATTGTTAATTAGGGTTCATTTGATTGATATTTTGATAATAGGAACGTGTTGAAGGCGAGCATAGATGTTCCGGGGAGCGGGGAAGTGGAATTTCACTGTACTCATTTTGATCACTTGGACGAGAAGTGGAGAATGAAGCAAGTTGATGCTATTATCCGATCTACCAACGTACCTCACATACTCGCTGGTGCTCTCAATTCTCTCGACGAATCCGATTACTCCCCTGAGAGATGGACCGACATCGTCAAGGTAATATATGTATTTGTTGTATACATTAACATTAGCTAGCAATATATATTATGCATGCATCTAGTATAATTTTAAGCTGTTCGTTCGTTTAATTTCAATGAATCAATCTAATATATAGTACTACGAAGAGATGGGTAAGCCGATACCAAAAGCGCAAGTGATGAGATTCTTAAAGAGCAAAGAATACACTGACGCTAAGGACTTTGCTGGAGAATGCGAATCTGTGGTTGTGGTCGCCAAAGGCCAAAGTTAGTGAGCGTACCGTCAAACAACTGCGCTAGCTGTTAATTAATTTCTTATCTTGGTTAATTAATTATAGTCTTAATCACCAATGAAACGTATGACAGGTGTACAAGGGACATGCAAGTACGGGACACGCGTTGACTACATACTTGCTTCCTCGGACTCACCGTACCAGTTCGTGCCAGGGTCATATTCGGTGTTGTCTTCAAAAGGAACCTCGGACCATCACATAGTGAAAGTCGATGTTGTCAAAGCTAGATCGATCAACGTCGACGAGCAACGACCGATTAGACCCAAACAGCAGAGAGTTTCAACGACTATGTATAATAATAACTCGTCTCTCACAAAGGCCTCGTGGAGGACGCATTACTATAAGGCGTGAACAATCTCTAGATTATATATATAGTACTACAAAATGTTTACATAACACGTACGTTTTTTTTGGGAATGCTTATTAACACAATTTGATATCCGTGTATCATAGCTGCGGATGTCTCTGTGCTGGACCATGAAGTCTGATTTACTTTCGCCTAGCTATTTTTTTTTTTACATTCTTTTGGTCTGTTTTAATGTTGGCTTGTTTAACCGATACGTATTTATTGTATGCATGAGTGAATAAAAAAACTCTTCCTTACTTTTATCATTTTTTAGTTTCTCAGTATAATGAAGATTAACTTTCTTTAATAAATTGACGGAAAAGGAAGAAGAAATGGTCCAAGTTGGTGAGTTGATAAGATATGACTTTGAAGCTAAGACCTTAATTTGCCATAACTGTGACTCGAGTTTCTATACGGCCTCGAGCTAAGTTAACTTCATTCGCAGGCTACACAACTGTAACATGATTTTATAGATAAATGTCCTTTATTTGTAGAGGCAAAAATAGATATAACCATTTTTATCGATCGTGTAAATAAATCTCAAACCATGTTGTACTTGTAGGTGCAAATATATTAAAGAAATTACTACACCAAGTAATGGATGACTGAATACTGGGGACAATAAAGATAAAAAATAAATCTCTCCACATATCTGATACTAGTATAGGAAAGCAATAATAATGAATCGGCCGGGTAATACGAGTACTCTTGAAGAGTCTTCTCTGTAAGGTTTTGGTTTCTTTGAATATACATTCTCTCTTTTGTTAGCAACGATCGAGAAGACTCTTGCAATGAAAGATTACAGTTACAGAGGATATATATAGGAACTATGGAAAACATCAAAAATCTAAGGATCCGCCTTTTGAACTCGAAAGTGCGTATCAATAAGACAATTAATAGAAAGCGAGAGGGATTGATAACAATTCATTAAAAAGCAAAGAGGTTCAAGATTGCTACTTTAGGTCCCAATTGTTAAATAGATAAGAGAACACCTAGTAAAAATAACATCATGTGGACTATGGATTGACCACAGCTTGGATCTGCTCCAGTGTCTTCCCTTTCGTTTCAGGCACGATGACAATGACGAAGACGATGGCCAGGGCGTTAATGGCAGCGTAAATGATGAAAGTTCCTGCAGCAACATATATTGTTTTCATTGTTTTAGGATTGGCAGGGAAATCTGAGATTAAAGTAAATATGATTTGAGAGAGAGTTACCGTACCGTAAGAGCTCCAGGACATGAGGAAGTTGAAAGTGTAAGAAACGGCCCACGCTCCAAACCAATTCACCAGCGTCGCCATGCCTCCTGCTACTCCTTTTATGTTTATGGGAAATATCTGCAACAGTCGGAATTGGTTTATTAAATATCTGATATTATATCAAGTAAGAAGTAATGTATAAATTAAGTCCCTCTCAGGGATGACAACATTTAATTACCTCAGACATGACCACCCACGGCATGGCTCCCATGCCTGCTGAGAACGATCCTATGTACACCTGTTCTCACCCCACCCCACCATTTTACTTTTGGTGCTTGCTAATCAACAAATCAATTTGTGTTGCTGAAAATATCACTTACCATAATACCAACAACAGCCAGGACCGGGACTGCTTCCTGTGCCAAGTTGTGAACCTTGAGATAGAAAGAGACTGCTGTGATCAAACAACCTACCACTAAACCTGTCGCAGAAACCTGCCACAAGTCATTCGAGTTAGTTATGTTATGTTCTGTTATGATCCTCTCTGCCAAAATCTTTTGAAGGCTCTTTTTGTTTATGTATATACCAGTAGCAACGGCTTTCTTCCGGCTCTGTCAACTATTGGTGCATTAAGCGCAGTGATTACCACCTGGTTTGGTTTGCGGACAAATTTAAAAAAGAGAGTAAGAATCCTTTTGTAGACTATAAATTAGTAGAAAAATAATAAGGTGGGGGAACCTGAAGCACAGCATATATTATCATCCCAAGTCTTGTGGGGAAACCTGACGACACAAAAGATATGGCTGATTAGATGATACAAGTTAATATATAAATCAAGAATCTCTATGTATTAATATTATATTACCTGCTTGCTCAAATATCGAGCTCGTGTAAAAACATATTCCGTTGATTCCTCCAAACTGCTGAAACACCATTAACCCGAATGCTATCTGCTCCAACAAAGCATGCAAATTGGTGATTTGAAATCGTGGCCAAATAATTAAGATTTGATATTTAATTATGGTGAAAGAAAGTGTGTGTGTGTTACAAGAACAGAGCGTATGTATCTCCTCTGAAACAAATCCAACATCTTAGCTTTCGGTAGCCTTTCCAGAGTTTCGATATAATCCTGTCAAAAAAATCATTGAGATATATATGGTGAAATGAAAGGCTTGTTACAAGAACAGAGCTTTTTTTTTTTTGATTATTTCATCAGATTATGATGAGATTCAAGAAGACAAGAATGAAGATTCCAAAACCTGAATCTCTGCCGCCTCCTGCGAAATATCAGCCTTCTCCCCTCGGAGCTTCCTCAGCGCAGCTTCAAACTCCGCATCACGCCCCATCTTTGCCTATGATAACACATGCATGTACGACTAAATTTCACAAGAAAAGATGCATGTGCGTGCCTTTTATTTTACGGTGACTTCTTACCAGCCATCTTGGAGACTCAGGGATTAAAAAGAGGCCAAGAAAGGATGCAGCGCATGGGATGATTCCTGTAGTCACATTGCGCATTATTACATCACATGGAGTCCTACTTGCTACTTAGGGTAGGGAGTACATAGATTCCGTACCTATTAATGCTAAGACCCTCCACGTCACTAGTGTGCCTATAATGAAGGAAACCGACACTCCAGTGCAGATCAGAATCTGCAACACAAGAGGGTAACTTGGATTCAGAGTTCCCTAACACAATAAGGGAGACGACGACACAAAAGATCTTCTTTACCTGATTCAGTGTGGTTAGAGCCCCTCGGAAGGTTTTAGGTGCAATTTCTGCTATAAATATTGGTACCTACCATCACCTTATTAATTATTAGCATGGATATATATAGCTAGATGTTGAATAAATAATATATCAACCTGAGGGGGCTCACCACATAGGAGAATGCTCCCATTCCATATCCCGTTGCCAGTCTTCCGAGGTCCAGAGTCACTACTCCCTTTTGAATGAGACACCATTTAACAGAAAGAGAGATACATTAGGCACAGAATATATATATATATATATATATATATATATAAGAGCCTCGTAGGCACTTTTTGGGATCATGAGTAAGACCTTGGCAAAGAAGATTGCTAGCCACCCGACTACGCAAAATGCAGAAGAAACTCTCATCGCCTGAGTACAAATCCACCACAAGTAAGTAGGCATATAGTCAACAACAACAGAATTAAAGGCGGCTATGGTAAAAAAAGTTCACTTACCCCCTTTCTTCCAACTAAATCAGCTATAGGCCCGCTTGTTATAGCCCCAATCATTGCGCCAAAAGTTAGTAAAGAGCCAAAGAGTGAAAACTGCGGAATCCAAGGTAGAGAAAAGTAAACAAGTTTCAGTGATCAGTTGAAGCTTTACATTCTTTCCTTGAAGGATTATGTATGTACCTCAGCTATAGTCAGTGAAAGGTCATTCCTAATTGCAGCCTGAGTGGGTGAAGAGAACCCCGCCTGAATCAAAACAAAATTTTAGTATAAAGTTCATCAGGTGAAGAGAACCCCGCCTTTTTAGACCAGTTGGTGATACTTCCATGGATCTAGCTTCACTTACACAAGAGCCAAACGCAAAAGAGCCACAGACCGCAACAAATGTGCTGAGATAAACCATCCATGGCTGCTCCGGTTTTGATCCAGCCATATCCTTGTGCACCAATGGTTCTCTGACGCCATCACTAGCCTTGGACATCTTCATGTATTATTATGTATATCTCCCTTGTGGACTAGTACTAACTCAAAACTGCAAAAGAGACGAAGCCTGAAGCAAAAGTTGAGTAAGGAGACAGAAACATACAAAAGAAGAGCAAACTGGAAAAGGGGAGGACGAGATTTAAAGATAACTTTTTTATAGGTAATAGTGACCCTTTAGGCAAGAAAGCATTGTGAGATTTGTTACGAAAAGATGAAAGCTGTTTTCTGTCTTTTTCCTGAATAAATATAAGAGCAAACATGGAATAAAATCCAAAATTTGGGTCTCATTTTGTGTGTGATAACCATTAGATTAGAATATAGCTAATGACCATGTTGAGCCACTTGGGGGGAGTTCAAACAAAATTTGAGTACATAAACTAATATCCATATCCATTAAACGAATACTCTGTGTACTAACAAACATAATCTGTAAGATACATACTACTAAGCAAATTCACATTAAAAAAAAAAAAGATGTCTTACAAGAAGTAAATCTGAATACGCAAATGCATTCAAACACATGCTTTTAGTGGCTGGCGTGGATTGGACAGAGACAGACACGTGATGTCTTTGGCCTCTTGTCAAAAACTTGATCTCAGTTTTTTTCTGGGAATCCTATGAATTCATCCAAGAAAACAGAAAATATCAGGCAGAGATCAGATCTGTCTTCTTTATTCTTTCTTGTTCACATCCGAACACGTGACTGTTAATGATATAGCGATCCTACTTGCTTATGAGTTATGTAACTCGATCGATCCTTGAAGATAAAATTAGCAGAAAAACATAATAGAAGAATTAAAGATAACCCACCAGCAAAATTTGATTGTTATGACGGTAGCGGAGGGGAATACACCGGAGAGAATCAATGAAAATGCTGTACGTGTATATCTCATCAGGGACCTCCTCCGTATCTTTCGTGTCTTACTTTTTCTATCAAGCTTTTGTCGCCTTACATGTGATACGTACACTAATTCAAGAACCTGTGTATAGCATCCGATAAAAAAGTTCAAAAATGTTACAACGGGTGACTTTATTGGAACAACAGTCTAAATACTACTATACGTAAGTGACATTCGCACCAAAAAAATGAAATGAAATGAATGCACACTAAACTAATATCTACAACAGACAGAGGTTACATATTTGTGTTCCCAGAGGGTCCAATATCATCACCTCCGAAGGAGAAGGCCTGATATCCCGTGGGGCTAGTGAGCTTCCCTGAGCCGCTGCTGCTACTAACAGAGCGGTCAATCTCATCCCTACAAGCCACCAGAGGGATTGGCCGTTGAGGTATAGAGATTACAGTGAACTCATTATTCTCCAGCATTTTCACCACTTGATCCATTGTCGGTCTTGCGTGGAGCTGAGGGTGAGAGCACAGCACCGCTATCAGCACATACTTCTCCAGAACCTCTGGAGGTCCCTTCTCTGGCATCCCGTCTTCCACCACGTCCAGTGTCCTGCCTTCTCTCACCAGCGACCATGCCCAGTCTGCCACTGACACAGGCTGACCCTCCTCGTCTGTCACGATCGCCTTTCTCCTGCTCAGAAGCTCCAGAAGCACCACTCCAAAGCTGTACACATCGCTTTTCTCTGTCAGCTGACCGTAGAGTGCGTACTCTGGCGCCACATATCCCATTGTGCCGGCCACACGGGTGCTCATATGCGTCATTCCTTCGGGGTTGAACTTGGCCAGCCCGAAATCGGCAACCTTGGCTTCGAATCTCTCGTCCAAGAGAATGTTGCTGGCCTTGATGTCCCTGTGGATAATGGAAGGCTGTGCGCCGTAGTGAAGATAAGCGAGACCTCTGGCCATGCCAAGTGCGATCCTCTGCCTTAAGGGCCAGGAAAGCTGAGTCTCCTTCAAGTCTCCAAAGAGATGGTCGTGAAGACTACCGTTAGTGACAAGATCACACACAATGATCCTCTGGTGGCCTTCGTAAGGAGTGGTTGCTGTACAGTAGCCTCTGAGGGCCAGGAGATTAACGTGGCGTATGCTGGCGATGACCTCGACCTCGTGAGCGAAGTTCTCGTCCCCTGTAGCCGAGCAGTTCTTGAACCTCTTAAAAGCAACCTGGGTGGCGTCGGGCAAGACCCCTTTGTAGACGTTCCCGTAACCTCCCTTGCCAATGATGTTGTGGCGTGAGAAGTTGTTGGTGGCTTTCTTGATCTCGTCGAAGCTGAATTTGACAAGAGTGGTGCTCTCGCTCATGGAATCTAGCCTAGACTGAGTAGGCTTGAAAACTATCTTCTTCTTCTTCTTGAGCCGCCGGGAGTACAATAACCAAGCGGTGATACCCAAAGCAGAGGCGACGAGAGAGACAGACAAGGAAACTGCAATTTTGAGCTTCTTGGCGTTATTATTATGACCACCGGAGGAGGAGGAGGCGTAATCGAGCTGAAACAAGCATTTGGCGGTGCCAGAGTCGGTGGGACCGAAGGAATTGGCGAAAGCAGCGGCGTAGATAGAGGGGAAGGCAGAGCAGTCGGAGACATTGTTACCGAGGGAAGGGCCGTTGAGATAGGCCTGAACGGCGGAGAGGCTCTGAGTGCAGGAGGCGCAAGGGGTATTGCTCTGGAGAGAGGTGTTACAGCGGATGAAGGTGGTGGAAAGGGAGGAATTAGGGATGAGGGATTCGAAGTGAGACCTGGTGGTGATGTTCATGCATCCCTGAGAGATCCACGGCGTCTTGAAACCACACTTTGATCGGACATCGAAGGCAGGGAGAAAATCGGAGATGTTAGACTGAAGAGCATCCCAGCAAGAGGCGGCAGAAGCAGCGGGAGGGAGGAAGGAACCTGTTTTACGGAGATGGTTAGAGTAAAGAAGCCGTAGCCCTTGGAGGAGGTACTGGCATGTGTTTGGGCCATCCGGTTCTGGACGGCGGAACGGTTGGAGGATGGAAAAGTCCAAAGGACACGACGAAGAAGACGAGTTCTTCTTCTGAGCGGCCACGAAAGACGAGGAGAAGGAGGAGAAGAAGAGGATCAAGACGACGACGGCGGCGATTCCACCACGGAGAAGCAACATCTATCTATCTATACAAAAATCTTCTTGCCCTGGCAAAGCAGACGAAAAAGAAAGACTTACTAATTAGTATTTGATTTGACAGGTCCCCCAACCCAAGAGAGATTCTTTTACAGAGTCTTCTTCCTTCTCTCTTTCTTCTAGTATTAAATATTAATTATTATTCCTCTTCTAAATAATGTCTAATCCAATCTTATTAGTCCCACCTAAGACATTATTAGTAATAATAATCATCTTGTTGCATTGCATGAGAGAACTTTCCAATCACTTTCTTCCTTGGATATTAGTCAATGCGTCGGGTCGTCTCAGTGCGCTCGCTAATCTCATGAGTGATGATGATAATATTAATTATTCTTTTGATTGGAACCCCCTGAAAAAAGGTCTTACTTTCTCATTTCTGTTTCGTAGTATTTTTACAAGCCTGCCTATTTGCATTCTTGTTTTCTTTATTAAATGTTTGTTTGACAAAATTTATATTAATATAAGTCCATCCATAATAAGATCACCTGGGATTGGGAACAGTCAAGTCTTGTTCATACATAGCTGCTCACAATTACTACAACTTATACTACTCTACACGTGACGTGATGGCGGCCGGCCATAAATAAACACCGAGTCCCCCGTATATTCCATTTGACCAATGAAACTAATCAAATTACAAATGCACGCACATCAGTGAACAATGTTTCTTCATATGGGCCTCATAACTGAAAAGCCCAAAAACAGCTGTTTGAAGAAACCCATTAGAACGGAAAAGGGCCGAGGAACAAACCTCTCTCTCTCTCTCTCGACGGTGTGGTTCCAATCTTACGAACAAGCAACGGTGATCGGTGGATGGAAGAAGAGGTGCGTATGTCGCGACTTGGGATCTCGAGCTCTCAATCACTCAAGTCTCCATGAAGAAGCGCATGTGGAGAATCTCACTGATAACCCAAATCTCTGATCTGCTGTGCCTATCTCGCGGCTCTTCTTCAACATTGAAGACTCTGACCCCATTCTCCTTTACCCTCTTCAGGTCCCCTATACACCCTCCCTTCCATCAATCCTCTGATTTTACTTCCGGCTTGAAACACCAATTGTTGCGCTACTCTCACGATTCCGATAAGGTTGCTACTGTTTTGGAGTCGACCAAAATCCAAGGCGCCGCATTTGTTGAGCTCCTCCGCCAGTTACGTCCGTGGCCCGTTTTGTCTCAAGTGGTAAGCTTTTGACTCTCTCTCTCTCTCTCTCTGTATTCGAATTCAGGAAATTTACTCTCTTGTTTTGTTTTTTTAAATCCTTATTTGCTGCTGTGTGGTGTTGCCTTGCAGGTCTTCGACTGGAGAAGAAACAAGGCACTACGCGATGGGGTTCCTATGACTGCTGATGAATACGCCAAGGGTATTACTATTTCTGGTAGATTGAAGAATGTGGATATGGCCCTTTCCTTGTTTGACGAGTCTGCAAAGACAACCTCCGTCTACAATGCTTTGATGGGTGCTTACATGTGGAATGGTTTGGCTGATCAATGCAAGCAGCTCTTCCTTGACTTTGAAGCTCAAGAAGAGCACTCTACCCCATCAGTCTCAACTTATAACATCCTCATTTCAGTTTATGGCCGTTTGATTATGGTTGATCGAATGGAAGCAGTTTTCCTCCAGCTTCAACAACTCAAAATCCTTCCCGATTCCAGCACCTACAACAACTTGATCGCTGGGTATATCTATGCTTGGAGTTGGGATAAGATGGAATCAACTTTTCAGATCATGAAGCATGGCGGCCTCGTCAAGCCTACCCTTGCCACTTACTTGCTGATGCTCAGAGGGTATGCAAACTCGGGTAATCTGGTTCGGATGGAGGAAATGTATCAAGCTGTGAAGCGTCACGTTGACAGGAATGAGATTAAGTTGCTCGAGTCCATGATATGTGCATACTACAGGAGTTCAGACAAGGATAGGATCAGAAAAATCAAGACTTTATGTAAGCTTATTCCCAAGAAAAGTTACAAGCCTTGGTTGTATGTGCTCTTGATACAGCTCTATGGACAAGATGATAATCTACACGCCATGGAGAACTTCATAGACCAGGCTATTACAAAAGGGCTCCAGATAGAGACAGATGGGATTATGAGATCCATTGTGGCAAGTTACTTCAGGTGCAATGCGGTAGATAAGCTTGCCAAATTCGTGCAGCGTGCTCACTCTGCTGGATGGAGAATGAGCAGGTCGATGTTCCATGGCTTAATGCTCATGTATGGAACTCAAAAGCGTTTTAAAGAGATGGAAAATGCGCTCTCTGAAATGGAAAGTTTTAACATAAGCCGGTCCAAGAAGACTCTTTGCATTCTGCATAGAGTATACGCAACGCATGGACAGGAACATAAGGTCAATCAAGTCGCAGGAATGATGTTAAAGCATGGACATGATTTCCCACGAGAGCTACCTGAAGCTATAACTGTCCCTGCATCAGGAACGATGTAGCAATTTTCAGAACCTCATTGTTGACTTCACATACCTTGCATGTTAGCTCAGCTGGGCAGTATAGTGAAACCCGATAAGAATCTCTCAGCAGTAGAGTAGGAATTATGGGAAAATAGGATACATAATTGAAATGTTGGAAGAGAGATGAGTACCAGCAGCATTATGTTAGGAAGGATTGTCTGCATTACTCTCTCACATCCAGAGGGATTCGATTAGCAAAGGAATTATTAAACCATTGTTGAAAGAAGAAGTTAATATATGTCTCCATTGGCAGATGTTTGTTGGTTGTATACAGTGTAAGTTGTTATTTTGTCATTGTCTTTCTGTTGATAGGTATCAAACAGCTTCCTTGTTTGCTTGATTCTTTCATTAATACAACAAATAGTGTTTGTGAGAATCCTTGCTTGTCATGTTGGCAGACCATTCTCCAGTTATTACATACAACATTATAAAATTCACAGGTAGCAAAAAAAAACATACATACTTATCGGCTCAGTCACTACGGAAACTGGATTTTACTATCATTCATTCGTCTGTCTCTTCAAAGCAAAAAGCCTGTGTGGATCTCATCGAAGTATTGGGCTTTTACTAATGTAGTACGTTATAGTGGGCTTTATCGGTGGTTTGGGTTTTCAATTTTTGCTGTTTTGTTTTTAAAAGGAAAAAAAGAAAGAAATGGTCTAATTGAATAATCCCCCGGCCCCGGGGGACAAAAAGCCATTGCTTAAACCCTAAAACCAGCCTCTTCCTCCTTCTTCCTCTCTGCGCTGCTTTCTTCTTCTTCTTCTTCAAAGCTACTTGAACAGCTCTCTACTGGCTGGCTGGTTGGGTCCTGTACTACTGAAATGGAGGAAGAGCTTCGTGTTCGGCTCAATGAGCATCAAGTGTCAAAGGTTTTTCCAGTGAAACCAAAATCAACGGCTAAACCTGTTTCCGAATCGGAGACTCCAGAATCCAGATACTGGTCCTCCTTCAAACCTCACCCCGTTCCTAATCTCGTCTCCTCCGTCTCCGCCTTGGCTTTCTCTCCTGTCCACCCTCACTCCTTGGCCGTAGCTCACTCCGCCTCCGTCTCCCTCTTTTCCTCCCTCTCTCTTTCCTCCTCCCGCCGCTTCTCCTTCCGTGATGTTGTCTCCTCCGTCTGTTTCCGTTCCGACGGCGCTCTTTTCGCCGCCTGCGATCTCTCCGGCACTGTCCAGGTCTTCGACATCAAGCAACGCATGGCTCTCCGTACCCTCCGCTCCCACACCGCGCCCGTCCGGTTCGTCAAGTATCCCTTTCAGGACAAGCTTCACTTGCTCTCCGGAGGCGACGATGGAGTCGTCAAGTACTGGGATGTCGCCGGATCAACCGTCGTCTCGGATCTCCTTGGCCACAAGGACTATGTCCGCTGCGGTGATTGCTCCCCCGTCAGCGATTCTATGTTCATTACTGGCTCTTACGATCACACCGTCAAGGTTTGGGACGCCAGAGTCGACAAGTCCAAATGCATCGCCGAGATCAACCATGGACTCCCTGTGGAGGACGTCGTGTACCTGCCTTCCGGTGGAATGATCGCTACCGCTGGTGGTAACAGCGTCAAGGTTTGGGACTTGATCGGAGGCGGCAAGATGGTTTGCTCCATGGAGAGTCACAACAAGACCGTCACCTCTCTCTGCGTCGCCAGGATGGATTCTGCTGAGACTCGACTTGTGAGCGTTGCCTTGGACGGATACATGAAAGTGTTTGATTACGGGAGAGCTAAGGTGACTTACTCTATGAGGTTTCCGGCTCCTCTCATGTCTCTCTGCCTTTCCCCAGATGGTTCCACTCGCGTGATCGGAGGCTCTAACGGCATGGTCTTTGCCGGCAAGAAGAAGAAGAAGAATCTCAGCAGAGATGCGGCGGGGGAGAAGAAGAGTTTGAGTCTTTGGAGTGTGAGGGGCCAAGTGGATGAGACTAGAAGAAGGGCGCTGAGGCCGACGTATTTCAGGTACTTCCAGAGAGGGCAGAGCGAGAAGCCATCCAAAGAGGATTACTTGGTCAAGGAGAAGAAAGGATTGAAGCTCACAAGACACGATAAGCTGTTGAAGAAGTTCAGGCACAAGGAGGCTCTGGTCTCGGTGTTGGAGGAGAAGAAACCGGCTAATGTGGTCGCAGTGATGGAGGAATTAGTGGCAAGGAGGAAGTTGATGAAGTGCGTGTCGAATATGGAGGAAAGCGAGTTGGGAATGCTGCTAGGCTTCTTACAAAGGTACTGCACTGTGCAGAGGTATTCAGGATTCTTGATGGGATTGACAAAGAAGGTTTTGGAGACGAGAGCTGAGGACATCAAGGGTAAAAACGAATTTAAAGGACTTCTCAGGAACTTGAAGAGAGAGGTTAACCAGGAGATTAGGATACAACAGTCTCTTCTAGAGATTCAGGGTGTTCTTGCTCCTCTGATGAGAATTGCTGGGAGGAGTTGATGAATCAATGCAAGTTTTGTTTGTTTCTTTTTTAATGCTTTCAGTTTTTTTTTTTATGCTAATGATATGTCATGGTAATCTAAACTTTGAAATGATGGATTTATATAACAAAGAGCAGTTTTGTTGGGTTCCATAACTGTATCAACTTAAAGCAAACTTTAAAATACATTAATTATGTCCACGAACATATAGACTGATGATAAGAGCTTTACCCGTCAGTCTCCCTTGGACCGTTCGCCCCTAAGCGCTCTCCGTCGTGCAGCAGACCTAATCGTCTCGATTAGAGGAGCGTCCTCGTCTATCTTATCTTCTCTGTCTGACCCGCCACTGATAGACTCATCCTCATCACTTTCGCTTTCCTCATCAAACAGTCTCTTTCGCTCTGTTTCCTGACGTTTTCTTGGCCTTCCCCTGCGTCTTACAGCTGCTGCTTCCTTGTCGTCTGTGAAAAATTGCAACACGGACGGATCATCATAAACCGAGACTAAGTTTGCAGACATATAACATCATACTCATCTACCTGCATCGATTAAACCAATCAGATCTTGGCGACTGCACATTACATACCTTGTAAATCCTCGTTTTTCAAGCATTTCTCCTCCAAGGTCTCCAAGAAGGTAAAGCAAGGACGCCATCCGCTGGGATCTTCGTCTGTATTAACATGCACTATACGCCCTTGAACGTCCCTCTTACTGTTCAGAGCAAACAAGAGCACATATAATGTTATTTATTAGTAGAGAGCTTCCTACTTCCTCAGAAAGTCGTGAGTCTTACATGTCAACGATGTCAGGCACTGAGAGTTTTGTTGCAAATGGAAGGATAGCAACTTCCAGAAACAACAGTTGCTTTGGAGCGTCCCTAAATACATACGCAACACCTTCCTTTACCACACTCAAAATCTCCAATCTGTATTTGTTGCGAGCAGCACCGATATACATTCCTGAAAGCCCACTTGCAAGCTCCCGGCACACTTCAAGACATTTCTCTGCTCTGGATTCTTCACCGCCACTAGAAAGTTCAGTTGCATACCGTTGATAGGCCTGCCCAATTACATAGTGTCAGCAATTTGCTAAGACTACAAAACTTCGAATCTTCTGAAAATAATAGTTGACCATTATATCATCTTTGTCCCAAGCTTACCCTTTTCAAGGATTCCAGATAGATATTAGAGATGTCATCTTCTTTTTTCCTTAAGCATGTTATAAAATTCTTTATGATGCCTGTTACACAAGGTCCATGCATACCAAGATGCGATATTATCTCTGGTCCTAGATAGCCCTGCAAAAGAAAAGAATCCATTAAATTTTTTTTGATGATATGTGGACATCAATCAATACATCGCAGGTGTCAGTACATAACTAAGATATTGCAGCAATGTAAATGCACTTGGTGAGTACCTTCGGCACTACATCACTAATAACCAACTTGCAGGCAGCAAGGGCTGCAACATCTATATTTGTCTCTTCAGCGTAGTCCTTATTTTCATCCTCCTCATCTGTCTCATCTGTGTCAAAGCCAGGCAAAAATTAATATGTAATTCGGAAAATCAAGAAATGACTGGGTTTTGTAGAAAATCAGAACAAAGAGTCACCTGAGGTGTTAAAAATTTCTGCACAGAGTTTCCAAAATTTCTCAAGCAAAACACTATCAGGACAGTATCCTAATCTTTCAAGTTTACTTGAGTCAAAATTTGACTTTCTAAACATACACCATTCTTCTCCAAGTATAGCACAGATCTGCAGGATTAAAGGCTTCATTTTTCAGGTGAAAAGTGACTCATTCCTTGATAAGACAAGCACATATACGGAATGAAATGTGTAAATAAACTGGAATGTCAAAGAGTCTTACCCTGAGAGATAATTGGATACCATATTTCCTAGATTCCTCAATTCCATTCAGGAAGTACGAAAGCTCCTCAAACAGGGTATCGCGCTTTGATATAAGGGATGATACGGAAGCTTCGGAGACAGCTTCACAATTAATGATGGAGTGCAGAGACCACGTCACGTACATTTTCATATTCAGAAGCAGGAAACAAATAACCTAAGAAACCATGACCAACTATTCTATTAAGATGTGAGATACACAGAAAAAAAGATAGTAAGAGCTCTAAAACCAATTTTTAAGCACCTCTTCGTCCAAATTTCTGAAATTATGGAGCGCGAAAGCAATATCATCGTAAATGTTCTCAACAAGCACAGGCTTTAACAATTGAAGCTCATACAACCTTTTCAGGTTTACAAGGAGGGAGTATTCATCATTTCCATCCTGCACAGGAAACAGATGTAAAAATTGCATCTATAAAGATGAGTATGAAGATAGATGGCAAAGGAAGCAATGTGTACCTTTACTTCTTTAATTGCAGAAGTAAGTTTCTCTAAAAGCTCATCTTCAAGATCTTTAAGCTTCCCACGGGAAAAATCTTGAAGCTCCCCTTTACTTTCTGACGCACAAAATGTTATAGCTTTGACGCAAGATCTTAGTGTTTCCTTCTCCCCGTGTTTGAAAAAAGCATCCTTTATGAGTCGGACTGCAGCCTTAAAACTCTGAAACGGGACAAAATGTAATTTTCACTGAGAAAGGTGAATAACAAGGAAAAAAGCATCATTTTAGAAACAAAATACTTTTGTACCTGCTCCTGCCTTTTAAGAGAATAGAGCTCAAGTTTCATAAACATAATAATCTCGACCAAAGATGACACTTTGGCTTTGTCAGCCATGAATTTACGTAGAAGCTGTGGGTAATTCTTCATCATGGCCACCGTTATGTCTTTCCTATTGTTTTCAAACATTTCCTGTTCAAAGCATTGAAACATCAAATTCGTTGTCTTCATAACTGAAAGGGAAAGAGTGTACAAAGAAGCACAAATGAAATACAGTGCCCTATAAGATCCTTTGACTGTATTTTGTCCTTTCTAGTTTAGTTCAAGAAACAAAAAAAAACAAAAATATATGTACTCATGCTTCTACAACGTCATATCATCAGAACAAGAATTTCTCAGAAAGAAGAAAGACATAATCTTACTCGCTGAGCTTTACTGTGATACTGCTTTCGATTATCCGTTGAAGGAATTATCTTCTCCCCGACAGCCTTTCTGATTGACGCAAACAGAAGTCTGATCAAGTTTGTTGAGTCCTCATCAGTAGTAGACCCAGTCCGAGGATTCTGATCCAAAAGCATAGAGATGATACACTTCCAGTCCTGTAAGAAAAGCAGCATCATGAAGATGATATAAAAACTGTAGAAGGTACACGTCAAAACTATAAAATTAACGTGCAATAGTGAATAGTAATTTCTCTTAAACTCTACCTTCATGGCCTTCATGTACTCCCAAACATCATCAATTACATAAACACTTAGAATCGGATCTGTGGAGAACTCCCGTAATATTTGTAACATTCTGAAGATATGGATCTCAGAGGAAGAATCTTCATGACCTGAAAAATGATGTAATAACTCTGAACCTAGTTCTAAGAGTAAAAGAAACTCTACTGCCAAGGACTTGGACTATCACAGGGAAAAACCTGTAAGACTCGATGGAGAACTGTTAAACTTCTGTGCTATCAAGTGGTCATACACTAACTCTCCTATCGCACGTCTGATTTCTTGAGGTTGATCAATAAGCAAATCGTACAAAGGGCCTAGGTCATCATCAGGTATCAGCTGGTGTCTGTACAACAACAAAAAGCTCAGGTTTTAACTCATGGCATTTCAACAAATTTGTGGTGAAGCTTTGGTAGGGAAAATTATCTTGAGGGGGAATACCTTAGCAGTTGCTTTACAAGCCCGATAGCACAAACAGCTGCAGACATATCAACATCATCAGCCATCTCGATCATTCGACTGGAAAATCTCTCAGTGAATAGACCAAGGGTGGGGACGTTTTCATCTATCTCATAGAGTTTTCGCAGTGCCAAGAGAGAAGCTTTCCTCACTCCAGGATGCTTTGGATAATTCAATAAACACAGAGAAGATCAATGACTATTACGAACAGATATTTAATAATTCTTGAAGAGGGGGAAAAGGAGCTTACTTTGTCATTAAGCGTCCATCCAAGATATTTTAAGTACAAATCTTGTAAGAAGAGAGACGGATAAGACAAAATCCAAATGCCCAGAGACTGAATGCATGACATCCGAATATTGTTATCAATATCTCGATATCGGTGTACAAACAACCTTCAACACAAGATGTAATAATGATTTGAGTCAGCAAGTATCCATTTCTTTTCAACTCTTTTTGTTTTGCGGGGGTGTAATACTTAGCTGATAGCATAATCGGTATTCAATCTTACCCAGTGAAAATCTTTCGCATCATGTCCTCCAGTGTAGTTATCTGTTCATGAGTAACAGACAACCGTTTGTTGAGGGAATCTACACGAGGCCCGTCAGCTCTTTTTTTGCTTTCAGCATTCAATTGTCTTTGGGTGGTTTCTCGCTGTGAACCGAGTGTGTTTGCTACAGAAATGAAAGATGTGACTAGTTGGAGGCCCATTAGCGTGGCAGTTTGGCGGTAAACTCTAGGTGGAGTACTGCAATAGGAAAGAAAGACAATCTATGAATAGAATTCTATGAGCCACATTGTAACCACATATATTTGTAATGTTGGAAGACAAACCATGACAGAGCGATAATGTAGTCCATGCACTTGTCGAACAAGACTTTATCAAACAAAGGTCCATTCTGGCACTCGATAATCAAATTATCCCAGAATGAAACAAGATTTTCTTTGAAATTCTTGAGTTCCTTCTTTCTCGAACTCTGATAATCTTCAACCTCCCCCTATAGGCAAACCGAAAATCAAAAGAATATTCTTATGAAGCAAAAAGTATAAATGAAATAGTCAAAAAAGAAAAAGAAAGAAGGGAGCAATCCTATACCGCTCTAGCGAGATTAACAAGGGCAACGACAACATCATCAACATCAGTCTCATCAAGGAGTTCTTCCTTGATGGAGTACTTAGCACCGCAAGCCTACAAAATCCATAAGACGGAGGTAATGATATGGTTAGACTTAAAACATATGGTTCAATCAGCGACGAGAGATGCCCGGAACTAGCAGACTGAAATATAACGGAACAAGAGGAAAGTAGATAATTAAGTTCGAGTTACCTCAAAGAGCATTGACAAGAGCTCAGTGGTAGCAAGTCTGGGAGAGTCTTCATATCTTTCAACCCAAATCTTCACGGCTTTAGGGATAAGATCCCCGTTGCCTTTGACAACCTCTGTTGAAAAAAAAAATGAAAAGGGAATAAGGAAAAGCTAAGAGTACGAATCTAGCCAAAACAAGAAGTAATCAATGAAATTGAACTAAGGCCCAGATCTCGAACACCAAAATAGAGCAAAATTGGGAGTGTAGGGTTACCAATGAGATTCTGTTGAGGAGGAAGGGTGCGACTACGCTTGGGCTTGGGACGGGTTTCCTGGAAATCGTCGTCAGGAGAAGCAGCATCCTGGTCGCTGGCCTCACTGACGCTCCGCTCCTGATTCACTCCGCCGCTGACGTCAGCCTTTCCGGCCTCCTCACCACCGCCGCTGTCGTCATCCTGATCCCGATCTCTACTCCTTTTCTACACACGCACGCCCATCCATGGAAAAATCAGAAAATTCCCAAATCAAAATAAGAGGAAACGAGGAAAGAGAGAGACTCACCTGGCCTTGAGGAGGAGAGTCTTCCATGGTGTTGCAGACAGATTCCGATTCCTTAGCCTACTAGCTTTAGGGTTTCCTCAACTTTGGATGAAATAAAAAACCTCTCCCGCCCAATTGACTACTGCTGAGTAATGACGACGACCGATAAAATTCACTGAGACAGACTACTAGTCTCTTCCCCTTTTAACATTTCTATTTATTTTATTTTTATTTTATTTTTCTTGTCAAAGAATTAATTTAAAATTCATAAATTGAAGCTTTGAGAAAATTTGATAGTTTATTTCCATAAATTTAAATTAGCCACCAAATTTAGAGTTACACGAGACTAGATTTTGCAAGTTTGTAAATCTGGGCCCATCAAAGGGACTAATAATGATGTACAAACAAATCAGCAATTGTTGGCCATTTTTGGTTCGATGAGCAACGCATAGCCCTCCAGACCAGTCGAGTAGTAGCACTGTAAAATCTGAGATCCTCCATTTTCACATCCCGCATCCTCCCTCGGCTGCTCCGGTTCTCTCCTTCAGTTTGACGGGCCTAGGGTCGGATACCATTGCTGCTTTAACTGAATTGATTGAAAAAGTTTGGAGAAGGCTGGATAATAAACAATAGTATCATCTTTTTATTTGTATCTCAGGCTAAGCAAACGATTGTACTTGTATGTATTTCTGTATACACATTGCCGACGAATGTAATGATTCCATCAACAATCAATTATCTATAAAAAAAACATGCTTTACACCAAACAGTTTTGAATTAACATGTTCAAACAGGAAAAGTACAATGGTTTGCAACAAGATACAAACGACAATACATAAATATTACACATGTTAAAGCCTTTTTTAAAAAAATAGTCCTTTAAGAAAGACAGCCAAATCATTTTATACTAATAAACAAAAATTTGAACGCAACAGAAAAGTGCATTAACAAAACCTGTGGAGGGAGGAAGAGCACCACTCGGAGGCTGTCTGAGAAATTAGTCCGACTCTACAAATATCTGCAGTGAAATTACCAACGACAACAATATCCATACTGGTGAAATCAATATCCTGTTGGTAACTAAAGAGTGGGAAGCCCAGAATTAAAAAATAAAAAGTACACTGACCTCCATCTCTGGAACAAGTTCGTAGGTTTTCTTCTCCCTTGTGTCCAACGCTGTGATCCCAGCGATTTTTTGGACTCCCAGTTTGGAGGCAATAAGATTCTGCAAATATACAGATAAGGTTTTACGTTCTTAAAAGGATGAGAGCACTGTGGAGGTGGTCAGTTGGTCATACCAATTGGAAATCATTGGAGCCAAATGCCTCGATCCTGGGTAACATCTGCAAGAGTTTCACTGGTGTCAGTTCCCAGTATAATAAAAGCGGTATAGTGGTGAAACAGCTTCAACTAACAATTGCCAAGGTTTTGGGTGCAATACGCATTGCATATCCAACACGTGATTCACAATACTGATACAGTGTATGTGTGCGCAAAGTTCTAACCGTCTATGCTTCCTTAATTGTGGTGACCTTATAAGACAGAAGATTCACAGTAGGAATACAGAAAATTCAGATATGTTACCAGAGCCTGGAGACCATTGATACCAACCGGCTTCTCCATTTGCGATTCATCTTGTGACAGTGAGACCTCAAACGGTCCCAGTTGCCTATCAGTTTGGTTTGTGAGATTCAAGAAAGCCTATGAGAAAATAGTATACACTAAGTTTAAATCCACTGTAAATTCAATTAAATATTTGGGTTTAACAAACATTAGAGAGAACAAACAGTTGTATTACCAGAAAGGGTCTATTTAAGTGTATAACAGCTGGAACCTCTACAACTCGCATATTAATCTCTTTACGGCTGACTGGCTGAAAGAAAACAAATAGTAGTAGTTACAATGAAGGAACTTTGTTACACGATGAGGTGAGCATCCGATATGAAGCATAGAAGAACATGCAGAAATTTTATATTAAGCAAGCTTTTGTCAGATATAAAATGCAAGGTAGTGTGTATAGGACTGCTAAATAAAGATATATTCGTGCAACCTGAATTTTCCTAAGTTGTTCTAACTGCCACCAAATCTAAGACTACCATACAGATACCCTGCCTTAGCTTCTCCAGGTTGTCTGTTTACTTAAGACTATTGATTATATATGAACTGGTGTCAGAAACAAAAAATGGATGCAATATCTCAAAGCTCTTAGGAAACCAAATACATTCCGACTTGGAGCATAAACCGAGCAGAAAACAATCAACACATTCACGTCATGTTTTCACAGAGTAGAAATTATAAACTTACAGCACCAAGGATTTGTTGTGTTTGTAAGCGACCAGGTTCACCCAAATTTGTGCGCCATGTTATTTGAAATTTACCCAGGATATTACTTCCCTGGAATTTTGTTGGCCCGAAAACATCTGCAGATGGGTTTAACTTATAGAGATAGTTGTGGATACCCCCGCCAGAACGGATAATAACTGGAGATTTAGGTATCAATGCACTGAGATCACTGATACACAGAGAGGTGGAACAGAAAATTAGGACGATTTTGACAGATGAAGTGGCTAATGATGCACATAACGATTCTGGGAAAATCTGACAGACCTGGCTGGAGGATCTTCTGTTGAATGGCAATCTTCATTTTGTAATCTTACAGCAGTCCATTGCTTGGCAGGTTCAAAATCAACTTGGTCCATAAAGAGGTTAGCTTTTGTATGGTTCTCAATGCAAGCCTCTAAAAATGTGGTCTCCTGGTGTAAAAGATATAAGAGTTTCCCAAAATGGACAACACATGAGATCGTATTTTGATTTTACAACAACCAATACAATAAAAGAAATGCAGGTTCAGGAAATAAGGACGGGAACAGTGAATCTACCAACTCTTCTGTTTAAAAAAAAAAAGCTTTACCAACCAACGTGAATAAAAGATATGTGATTAAAATGACAAAGCAATATGCATCAAATTGTGTACAAACCTCCCGTATATGATTCATGTAAAGCACCATATTAAAGAAGTAGAGGAAAAACTAAAGCTTCGGACAAAAAAGAACATAGTCGAACATACCTTTACAACTCGAACCTGCACATCAGAAATATGCAACAGTTAGAAATTCGGGAAGAGGGGAGTGAAGGAATCGAGAAAGAAAAGGATCATGGTGTGTGTGACAAGTAGAAAAATCACCTTGGTCCTCACTGAAAGTGGGTTAGCGACGACAAACTTGAAAAACTGGGGAAGATATTTACGCTCACCATCAGCATCGTTGTACAGTGCAGAGCAGACCAACCTAAAAGAGGAATTGGGGTTACGATGGGCATGGAGAAACAGAAAATGACAAAGAAGAAGAAGCATAAAGAAAGTGAGAGTGAGAGAGTGAACACACGTATGAGCTCCAAGCTCTTTGACATCATGTTCCACAATGAAATCATAGCGTCCGGCGGTGCGTATGGATTCAACAGGAGACTTGGATGTATCAAGAAGTAGAATCCTCTGCCTCTCTGTCTGAATTTCTGCCTACAAATACATATATATATAGAATAAGAGATACATGAGTAATGAATTTGGTCCAAGAAGAAGAAGCAGTGAAATAACAATGAAGAGCAAGAAGAAGATGTCTAATACTACTAGGCACGCACTTATAATGGTTTAACTTAAGTAAAGATCGCACAATACACACTGGAAAACAAAACAAAAAGAATGAAGGTGAGGAGGAACCTTAATGGTAACATCCCGAACTTCGGAAGTGGAACTATTGTTGACGCTGATATAGCTACAGAATGTTTCTCCGAGATAGATCGCTCTGCAACAACAACAACAACAACAACAAAATCCGAATCAGACGACGACACATAGAGGTACATCAATTGAATACAACAGGAGAATAAATGTGTGTGATAGAGAGAAAGAGAGAGAACCCGAAGGACTGAGGAAGGAGCAGAAGACCAGAGAGACCGATGGGATCGGTAGGATGGTTAAGGAGGAATCTGTTACGGTAACTGAGATCGGAGTCGAGGGAGTCGGCAGAAGACACGTGGCGGCGGAACAAGGAGGCGGATGAGGGATCGTCGGAGAAATCCTCGCCGGCGAGAAGATCGAAAGGGTCAATACGGAGGGGTGGATCCACGTGGAAAGAAGGTTTGCACAGTCGCATCACCCTGAAGGCCAGCGAGTGCGGTCCCTGCGTCTGCGTCTGCGTCGCGCTCATTTCTTTTTTTTTTGTCTTCCTTCCTATTTTACCCCTTTTCCTTTGTATTAATAAATCTGTTAATGGGCCGCTCTCTCTTTATTAGGCCTCACAATATTGGCCCATGACACTCGTCGATCCAACAAACTAGCATTAATTATCTCCTGGTGATTGATTTATAGTTTATCTGTTACAATGGGATTAAAAAGTAACAAGCATATTATTTGTTGGTCATAAATTAAAAAAAAAAAAAAAGCAACTAAACAAACAAACAAAAAAGTAGCATACCACTATCAAATAAATATCCAAAAAAAAAAAATAAAGGGGAGAAGTTACTTTGCTTTATTGGTCAATAAAGACAAAAATAAATATAGTAAAAAACTACCAATCTTTTCTTCTTTTTGTTCTTCTTCTTTGGCTTTGTTTAGCCATGGAATATTTATGTTTCTCTTTTTATAATACAGTATTGGGAATCGATGTTAATTTCAAACCCAAGAAAAAAAAAAAGACATTGGGTTTTATTTTTGATTTGATCGGGTGAGCATTAATTAGTAAATTAGTATAACATTCTTTACAAGGAAATAAACCAAACCAAACCAGTGCACAACTGATGTCTCACTATTCTACCGCCAGCTAGTTGTTTGCTACTTTTTCAGAATCTCCCACCAATCCCTTAATTAGACCACTTCTTTGTTCTTGACAAAAAAAAAAAAAAAAAAAAAAAAGAGATTTCACGTCATGCCTTGTCTCGTGGTTCAATCGATGGTTGCGCTGCCCTTCCGTTTTCACAGTTGACGATGTATATTGTTGTTTGGAGTTTATTATACATTATTGCAAGATAAATAAAGAGAGGGCCGGGGGTGCACATCTAGTATCGACTAATTAATTATATGTTAACAGGGGTAGTCGATACAACAACAACAACAATTCATATATAGATGTGCATTAATTAAAAGGGAATAAGCTAAAAAAAAAAAAAAAAAAAAAACCCAGACAAGAACACGCTAATTAATCTAGATATTTTGCTTTCTCTCTGCTGTTGTTGCATGCTGAGAGAAAAAAAAAAAAAAAAAAAAAGACAGATCAAGATGCGAGACAAGCTTCCCAGAACATTCGACTTTGATCCATCTCACTGATCACCACGGCCAGATTTTCGCCTTGGCTTCTTCCACATGATCTTATGTAGCTATTCACCTCTCCTTCTCCGTCGTCTTCTTCTTCTTCCTCTGCGGCATCTCTCTCTTTCTTCACCGTATCTTCTAACCGACGATTTGGTGTGTGACTCGTCCACGTTACACAAGACGTCTCGCACGAACAACTGGCACTACAAGACTCATCATCATCATCATCATCTATATCCTTAACGCATTTATCATCGTCAACGCCGTCGTGGCCAGCTTCGGAATCTGCGGATGCTTCTAAGAGCAAGAACGCTGACACATCTAAAACGTTTTTGGTTGTGATATTATAATTCATCTTTCTTTTCTTGTTGTTGGTCGTCCTTCTGTTCTCTTCTTCTTTATTTGTCCTATAAACAGAGAATTCCGTCAAGAAACATAATATATATATGTAAACAAAAGTGGCCATTGTTATTGACGACAAATATAGAAATGCTTTATTTTTATTTTTTTTTGTTGTTGTTGTTTGTATATTTAGGAGGAGGAGCACTTTTGTAAATTTGTAATCCGTGATTCATTGGCTGCAGAAGACTGGAGTTTGTAAGCAAATGACGTGCGAGTCACTCTGTCTGTGGGGTTGGGTTTCTAGAAGGGCGGTGTATAAAATTAAAAAGAAAAAAAAAATACATTTAAACTCTACAACAACGTGCCTTCTTTCACCAAAAATAAAAATAGTGTGATATATAAAGAAAAGTCGAGCGAGCGTTATTATGCATTTTTCTTTTTTTTTCCACCGGTTTCAACAAGTCTTCTAGAAAGACCAAACAAAACTGAGACACAAAGTCCATGTGTCAAAAAAATCTATTACTAGAGTTTTTTTTTTTTTTGGTTTGTCACTTGTCAGGCTAATTCATTCAAGTTCTCTCACTCAACATTGAGATTGAGATTCATGAACCCAAATCATTTCATCTACTATACATATTTTTTTTTATCTATTACCAACATCATACGCGATACTCCCGTGTTGTTTTAGCCTGTTGTTACTCTAATTAGATTTTTAAGCAAATGATCATTCATTCATTCATTGATCAATGGTCGTGATTTTGGTGCCTACCGTGTCCCTTTCGTATAGAAATTAGGGTTTAATTTTGATGGGCAACGACGCGAGTGGATAACAAAACCAGAAATGTGGCAAACAAAATTCCAAAATCTTGATTTATTTTTTTGTTGACTTTTTGGGGTGTGTGTAACTCTTTTCTGTGTAATCATCATCAATAGCAGGGCCAGAGAGACAAATTAAATTAAGGTCAGATGAAAAGAAAAAAAGTACTTCATTGAATTTTTTAAAATGTTCATCTCTATCTTTTGCAAGAAATATACAATTAATCAATTAGTAATCACGTCACGCAAATAAACATAATCATTCAAAATGAAACACCTAACGAATTGACCTACTACATATGTATGAACAAGTTAGCCTAGGTTAATTTTAAAAAATATACAATTAAAAAGAAATGGGCGTTATTTTGTGGCCGCCCATTATGCTAGTGGTAAGCATAGAGCAAGAGCGGCTCCTGCAACGCCTCCTGCAGCGGCAAATGCAGCTCCTAGAACCACAGCAGTAATGGGTGCTATTTTGAGGCAGCCACTTTCACGGGAGAGTCTCCCCAAGATCAGTTTGCACGACTCGTCGGCTTCCTTGTAAAGTGAACAATTGGCTCCTCCTTCTGTGATGCCTTTTTCATTCTACAAACGTCGCATCGCTGGTCAGGTCCAGAGATGAAAATAAATATATATAGCTAACAAGAGTAAAGAGATGCGATACCTTAAGCCTGAAGCTACTCATAGCTCGATTGACAGTGAGAGTATCACCTGGTGATGATAATACTTTAGGGGCATGATCCTTCCATTCGTCTGCAAGCTTTCTAAGAAGAGCAACGCTAGCTTCTAGATGCTCCTTATAGAGAATATCCCAGTGGTTAAAGCAATCAACGTGTTCTGTCACAGACCGGATAGCGATTGCTGCAGCTTCTTTGGCTAGACCAGGATTTCCTGTAACAACAACACCTTCTCCAGCTAATTTCAAAGAAAATGTGAATATCTGTTCCACTGCCTTTCCTCCTGTTGCACTCTCTGGTGCAAAGGCTACTTCTTTCAACAAGGGATAAACTGCCTCAAACCTCTTTGTTGACTGTGCACAAAATATACAGAGACCATGCATGCTTGTGATCAGTATTGGTCCTCCTTTGATATATAAAAATTCGAATACTAGCTAGTGCTTGCTTACCTTTACTCTAGCGGATGAAGCAGGGAATGTAAGCCGCAGCAAGGTCTCAAATGAAGAAGGTGGAATCAGCCGATCTTCCTCCCAAACAGCTCGATTTTACAGAGAAATCACCGTGGGTGGCCTGTCACCATTAATTTTACAGTTCAAAAACTAAAAGAAAAAAAAAACAAAGCACAAATTTGGACACTCTTGGTCCTAGTTCACATAAGGAGGGCCGGGGAAAAAAAGAGAGAAACCTGAGCCAGTATCAAAACTAGAACCGGAAGCTTGTCCTGGCCTTGATACATAGGTGTCCACCTCAGCTCCCGCAAAACAGTAGTAAAAACATCAGGCTTACTACTACGCAATACCAAGGCTAATCCAACAAATGTGGGCACCTAATCGTAAAACAAGGACAAGCAACACAATGGGAGTAGTTAGAGAGAAACAAAAGGTAACAAACTGAATACACAATCGCGAAAAAAGTGAATGCGGTTTTACAGCGTTAGACTCGAGTCCTTGTTGTTCTGATTCCCAATCGGTGAGAATACCATCAAGCGCCCAATCAACGAAATTCAAGGTTGAATCATTTAGAAGATTCTTGATCCAATGGACTGATGTGTCGTAGACAGATACAGGAATAAGACATAATGAAACCTGTTCATCATCCATTAGTTAAGAGAATCATCAGCTTCTTCTAATTAAGCTAGAGACTTTGAAAATCTCACAGAGAAAAAGGGGGGGCTCACATGGTCATTGATCAGCATGGACAAAGGCAATGTCTTTAACAACTTGACCCATATGGTAATGATACTTGGGAAAAAGCCCTCTTAAGATAATAGTAAAATGCCCATAAGTAACGATTGGGAGCACCCTGTGTTAACAACCAACCAACCAACCAACCAACCAACGAAAATATTAAAAAAAAAAAAAATTTGATTTGTGTTGTTAGTGTTATCGATATCGATTAAACAAATGGGATCGAGAGCCAATCTGCATTCACTTACCTTCTTCTCCGTCTTTGCGGCGAGGAAAGCCGCAAGATGAGAGGGATCGATCTTTGCCGCGGCTTCGGATAAAGACAAAATCGGCTTTTCAGTTTCCTCATCCACCATCAGTACACGGAAGACGTTTTTGTTAGCTAGGCTTTCATTCGGAACAATCTTGCTGAAAACGCCGCCATAGGCCCTAAAATCACGGTTGTGATAGTGCTTCGAGACCTTTATCTGCCATCCATCTTCGATGTCGCAGTAATCGGTAGAGGTTTCAGATCCGATCTGAACCATTAGGGGTTTCTAACGATTGAGGTAGGTCCGGTGTGGATAGCCGAAAGCCCTCCTCCTCCTCCCTTAAAACCAATTGAGTTCTCTTTCTAACGACGATTCAAAAAAAAAGTAAAGCGGGGGTAATCTACCTATTATATATACAAGAAACCCTAGTGTATTTGGTAGCCCAAAGCTAGTGAATTGGGCAGGTCCACGTAAGATAGAGAGGCCCAGTAATACTAAAACCTAAAAAAAAAAAAATGATACCCGATCTATCCTTGGATTTTAAAAGTTAGCTTTTTTTTTTTTTTTTTCAGCAAAAATGATTTATATTAATGAATTATAAAAGTCATTACATAAATAGTTTGTTAGCCATATTGGAGGAATAAATTGTTCAAAGTAGAAATTATTATGTGTACAACCATGCTTTGCTAAAATATAAGCAATTTAAAAGTTAGCTATTAACAAAATTTTGTTTTAAACAATATTAAACAAAATATTATTTTTGTAAACAAAATATTTTATTTCAAACAATATTAATAATGTAAAAAGAGAATTATAAAAAAATTAGAAAAATTAATTTTTTAATAATTATGAGGAGATTATATATATATATATATCATAAATTCAAAATTATAATATTATTTACTTATTTTAAATTTTAAGTTATTAATTCTACAAAAAAAATAGAAATGAGATTAAGGAAAATATAAAGTTAATTTTTAATTCTAAATTTTGTAAATACTCACTTTTATATAAACAATTAAACATAGATCATCTCATATTTTTCATCTAACAAAATAATTTACTTAAAAATATTACTTTGAACTTTGTTCTATTGGTAAAACTTTTTTAATGGAACGGTAAGATTAATATGTTGACCCAAAAAAAAGATTAATATATGTGTCTCTTTTTCTTATACTGTATTTTAAAATGTATTATAGTATTTTTTCTATTTTTAATTTAGTTTATCTTTTCACTTTTGAATTATTAGGGATTCGTATGTTATTGTGCTTATAATTTTCTATCATTTCTATATTTATGTCAACTTAATTTTCTTCTAATTTCTCAACCTTGATTGGTTGGTCATATACCCTTTTTGTGCAAACATAAGTGTTATCATTCATTCAATCCCAAAAGGAGATAAGGAGTGGAAGTTCATCAACCTAATGGTTAAACAAAATATGCTAATCAAACACAAGCTTACAACAAACATAGATAGATAGATTATAAAGCATAAATTGTTGTTAATAGATCCATAGGAGGTATTTTATCGACGGAAGATAATTACCCCCAAAATCGAGCGCGTGTGGTATACGCGCGTGCGATTTTTTCTCCCAAAACCTCCACCGCTTGAACCCTAGATCTGCTGTGCGTCTCGCCTCTCCGGTCATCGGCGCTCCTCGCCGTGACCGCGAGAGGGCCCCCGGTTTCTCCGATATGCGGTTAGGCTCTTTCCGGTAGGCGATTTGACGAGTCTGACACCGGAGCTTTGTGGTTTGGCTCATCGGAGGCTCCATCTGTAGAAGAAAAGGCGTCGGCTTACCTGAAATTTAACTTTTGACTTAGGCGACTTCACCTCCTCGGTTCTCTCGCGCATCCTCCGGTTTGTTTTGAAGACGACAAATCTGATGTTGTGAGGCTCCTCACGGTGCTATTTTGGCGATGGTCTTGCGCTTCGTGGCTGTCGCGTAGCTGCTCAAGCGGCGGTTGGTTTTCTTCTCTAGCGAGTGGTTTGGTGGGGGTGGGGTTTTCTATCAGCTCACCTCTCCTTCCTGTTGGCGTGCGGTGGCTCTTCTACAGTGGTGGTCCGACGGTGCTCTGTTTCTCCGTCAGGCGCAGGGATGCTTCGGCTTTCTTTCCCTCTGCGGCTACCACTTGTCTTCACCCTCTGTGTCTTTTCTCCCGCCCCGTGTTAGTAGTCGTTGGTTTCCCTGGCTCGCTTTGCCTCTGTCGAGTGTTTGATGCATTAGGCCAGGTTGTTAGTGCTTTGGAATCAACCTCCGGATGTTTCGATCTTCTGCTTCTGTCTTCACTGGGGGTTTTGGGCTAGCTATGTCTGTCATTTGTTGTGGCTTGTCTTATAGGGCCGGCTTCTCTAACTTCTTCAAGTCACATTCGACTTCATTCCTCAGCTCATCTCCCAAGCCAAAGGTGTTGATTGATGATGATGACTGGTACTTTCCGAGACTTGTTTTGCTTCTGCAGGTAACTTGTGAGTTTCGTTTTGGAGGGAGTTGTTGGCTCTGCTTGATCAAGGGTTTGAGGCTTCCCGGCGTCGCGGTAGCTAGCTGTATCTCCATGCATCTCCTTAACATGTCACACCTGTTTTTCGCCTTAGCGCTCAAGTTAATTGCTTCCTTCGCTGCAAATATCTTCGGCCTTTGTTCCAGCCTCTTCGGATTAGTGTGTCCCTAGTTTCAAGCTTCGAAAAATCTCAAAGTGTTTTTAGTGTTTGATCATGTGAGATGCTGGTGCTAGTATGGCTTTTTGCGGATGTGAAGTTGCTAGGCTCTGTACTACTGACTCCAAAGGGGGCTTAGGATGGACTTAGTAGAGTGAGTAAGCATTGCCTGCCTCATTAAGCTCGGTGGTTTCGCAGTCACTTGCTTGTCTCGGGCTACCATTGAACGGACTGCTTCCTTGCTACTCGATCAAACGCTTTGCATCTTTGTCATATTTTTCATTGTTGTTTTGATTTCTAGGCTCTCTTTAGGGATTCGTTTTTATCTTGCATCAAACTGTCTTCTACCATTATCATTATGCTAATGGTTTGAATTTGATGATTTGGTGCAAGAATGTGGTATGCTTCCATGTTTTTTATTCTTTTTTTGGCATGGGACCATGTAATAAGTTATGCTTAATTGTGTAACTCAAACTTTCATTGTGAAATGAATATTTACATTCTTATCAAAAAAAAGATCCATAGGAGGTCGGAGACTGTGACACCCTGGTTTGCGGATATGTTTGAAAGAATATATTTGGCCATCTATGCCACCAAAGAGCATTTATCTTTTCGATTAATGATCCTGAGAGAACTCCAGAGTTAAGCGTGCTTGAGCTGGAGTAGTTTCAGTAAGGATGATCTTTCGAGAACTGGTTGTCGGAACTGTGCGAGTGAGAACAAAACACAAGAAAATATCATATGGTAATTTGTAGGGTCTCTAAACAAGTATTTAAAGCCTCTCAGACGTAACAAACCGGCCGTCGGATATGGGTGAGCCAAGAGCAGACATGAGGCCCACTAAGAAATATGGGCCGGGGACCACTAAGGAAGGTGGGCCCGTGGACATGGGGCTCACTAAGCAATATAGCAGTCGGGGTGTTCTAGAGACACAAGATACATCATGGTGTGTCAAAGACACTTCATCGAATACATTAGAAAATTTAATATTAGTTACTATTAAAAGAATTTGTGATGTTAGAAAAAGGTCTTTAGTATCATTGGTTGTCGGAGCAAGCCATTTTGAGATAGCTAAAAGACGTGAACATGTTCTCTCCACACATGAGGAGGGCAGAGCCGAGGTTCTCTCTATGGTGCTGGAGGTTGGACGCAAGGTTATCTCCCTAAAGGAGGAAGGTGGAGCTAAGGTTTTTATCATGGTGGAGGAGGTTGGACGTTTATCTCCATAAGGGAGGAGAGCGGAGCCGAGGTTCTCTCCATAGTTGGTTATACACTATTTTTATTTGAAATGTTTTAGTAATTAAAAAAACTATGCAAAAGTGTAAATACAAAGAAATATAATAGTTGGTTTAATGTATGGTAGTAAAAAATATATTAGGAATATTTCTGTTTGGTGCAGAGCTAGCAAAGGTTTGTAATAAGATAACAAATCTTTCACACGTTTTTTTTCTTAATCCATGGCTTGTGATGTTGATGGATGATTCGTCTCGTTGCAGATCAAAAAGGCGTGTGAGAAATGCCAGCACCCATAGCTTGTATACACAACCAGACATGTATAAGCTTTAGATTCTTTGTTTCAAGTTATTGTCTTCTTTAATTCAACTTCAAAGACTTGTGTTCATGGGATATTTATGGTTTTTGCAAAGGAGAAGAAGAAGATGCCCACAGGCATGCCTGTTAGTCCGCAAAACTAAGCGGAGCGGACATGAGCATTGTTACGTCGCCTGCCGTCCGTGGCAGACCTGTCCGCGACGGATCACTGAAAAGATGGGACCATCACGGTCAGTCCGTTTGGGCGCGGATATACTCGTTTGACATCTTTAAGTACAGTTTTAAAATTTTACCAATCACAAAAACTTTACTAAAATTAAAAATTTTACTTTTAGCTCTTCACCTTACAGATTTTCTGTATAGAGCTTTGACAACATTACCCATGTGTTTAATTAGATTTTTTTTTTTTTTTTTTGGTGCTCATATTTTAATGTGCCAACATGAATAATTCTTTCAAAGATTTTTTAAATTTAAATTTAGTAAGTATGATAACAAACAATGTTTTGATTCACATTAGGCGGGCGTGAGTCTAATTTTAATAAATCCGAACAGTAATCAAATTAATTGATCGGAATACTGTAGTAGCTATCACCGCCCCAAGTCAAAAAGGATAATCTTTTATGGCACTGTGGCTGCGATGAACTCTCCCAAGTTTTTCCTTTGACCTGACTATTCATATATTAACAATATTTACAAGTTAGCTTGGACCAGCCCTAGATCCCAAGTTAATATTTATAAGTTTGCTTGGACCAGCCCTAGCTAGATCCCAAACTTTGTGGCTATAATATACGAAACCCGGCCCCATTTATGCTAGTGGTAAGCATATAGAGCTAGTGCGGCTCCTGCAACGCTTCCTGCAGCAGCTAGAACCACAGCGGTAATGGGTGCTATATTGAAGCGGCCACTTTCACGGGAGAGTCTCCCCAAGATCAGTTTGCACGACTTGTCAGCTTCGTTGTAAAGTGAACAATTGGCTCCTCCTTCAGTGATGCCTTTTTCATTCTACAAACGTGGCATCGCAGGTCAGGTCCAGAGATGAAAATACAACTGAGTGGAGGTATATAGTAGGCTAAGAAGAGTAAAGAGAGGTGATACCTGAAGCCTGAAGCTACTCATAGCTCGATTGACAGCGAGAGTATCACCTGGTGATGATAATAATTTAGGGGAATGATCCTTCCATTCGTCTGCAAGCTTTCTAAGAAGAGCAACGCTAGCTTCTAAATAATCCTCATAGAGAATATCCCAGTGGTTAAAGCAATCAACGTGTTCTGTCACAGACCGGATAGCGATTGCTGCAGCTTCCTTGGCTAGACCAGGATTTCCTGTAACAACAACACCTTCTCCAGCTAATTTCAAAGAAAATGTGAATATCTGTTCCACTGCCTTTCCTCCTGTTGCAGTCTCTGGTGCAAGGGCTACTTCTTTCAACAAGGGATAAATTGCCTCAAACCTCTTTGTTGACTGTGCACAAAATATACAGAGACCATGCATGCTTGTGATCAGTATTGGTCCTCCTTTGATATATAAAAATTCCAATACTAGCTAGTGCTTGCTTACCTTTACTCTAGCAGATGAAGCAGGGAATGTAAGCCGCAGCAAGGTCTCAAATGAAGAAGGTGGAATCAGCCGCTCTTCCTCCCAAACAGCTCGATTTACAAGTATGGTCTGAGCCTCTGTATTTGACAAAATGCTGATTTAAAATTAAGAAACAAGATCAGATGGTTCTTGTACATAACATAATAAAATAAATATACAGCAGAGAGAGGAGATGTATCACGAGAAGAATAAGTAAGTAGTTGGACTCACATCTCAACAAATTGCAGGATGAGATCAATAGAGCGAGGGCGGCGGCGCTTGTAACTGCCGACTAGTGGTAACAAGACATGAGCCCATGAATACAAGCCAGCAGAGAAATCACCGTGGGTGGCCTGTCACCAATAATTTACAGTTCAAAAACTTAAAAAAAAAACAAAGCACAAATAAGGACACTGTTGGTCCTAGTTCACATAAGGAGGGCCGGGGAAAAAAAGAGAGAAACCTGAGCCAGCATCCAAACTAGAACCGGAAGCGTGTCCTGGCCTTGATACCTAGGTCTCACCCTCAGCATCCGCAAAACAGTAGTAACAATATTAGGATTACTACAGCGCAATAGCAAGGCTAATTCAACAAATTTGGCCACCTAATCATAAAACAATGGACAAGCAACACAATAAATGGAGTTAGAGAAACAAAGGTAACTAACTGAATAAACGCATTCAATCAGATCACACATAGATGGCAAAATATGCGAAAGGGAAAAAAAGTGAATGCGTTTTACAGCTTTAGAATCGAGTCCTTGTTGTGCTGATTCCCAATCGGTGAGAATGCGATCAAGCGCCCAAGTAACAAAATTCAAGTGTTCATAAATTTTAGGCTGCTTGATCCAATCGGCTAATGTGTCGTAGACAGATATAGGAATATGACATAATGAAAGCTGTTCATCCATTAGTTAAGAGAATCATCAGCTTCAAGAATAGACATTTGATATTTGAAAATCTCAAAAAAAAAAAAAAGCTCACATGGATCAGCAGCTTGGACAAAGGCAATTCCTTTAACATCTTCACCCATGGTAATGATACTTGGGAAAAAGCTTTCTCAAGGTAAAAGTAAAATCTCCATAAGTCCTGTGTTAACAAACAACCAACCAACGACAATAATGAAAATTAAATTGATTTGTGTGTTATATCTATCGATCGGTTAAACAAATGGATGGAGCCAATCTGCATTCACTTACCTTCTCGTGGACGAGGAAAGCCGCAAGATGAGAGGGATCGATCTTTGCCGCGGCTTCGGAAAAAGACAGAATCGGCTTTTCAGTTTCCTCATCCAACGTCATGAGTACACGGAAGGCGTTTTTGTTGTTAGCTAGGCTTTCATTCGGATCAATCTTTCTGGCCACAAAATTAACCAAGCCTTGGTTGTAGTAGCGCTTCGTTACCATTACCTGCCATCCATCGTGGATGTCGCAGTAATCGGTAGAGGTTTCAGATCCGATCTGAACCATTAGGTTTTCTTCTAACGATTCTCGCTTTTTTTCCCCTCTTAATTCTCCCTCCGGTCCGGTCCGGTGTGGAAAGCCCTCCTCCTCCCTTAAAACCTCGATGTGTTTTTTTCTAACGACGATTCAAAAAAGTAAAGCGGGGGGTATATATACAAGAAACCCTTAGTGTATTTGGTAGCCCGCACAAAGGTAGTGAATTGGGCAGGTCCATGTAAGAAAGAGAGGCCCAGTAATACTAAAAGCTAAGAAAAAAAAAAAAGGGGTACACGGTCCATTTAATAGAATAAACAACAAGCAAAGGGAAGCAGGGCGCCAATCGAAGAAGACTCTCTCTCGCTCTCAGAGACTCTAGTCTCGCAGTACTAGCAGCAGTGAATGAGAGGATAAGAAAAAATCTGATAAACAATAAAAAAAAAAAAGGCTTCTCTCTCTCTTTCTCTCTTTACTCCTCCTATCTCTCTCTCAGAGACAGAGACAGAGACTAGTGTCGCCGGCCGGCGGGCCTCCCTATATGATGGCCGTCTCATTAGCAAATAGCTGCTTCTCCTTCCTGAATGCCTCCGTGAAACTTCAATCTTCTTCATCCTTGTCTTCACCGTGCTGCTTCGTTTCCGCGTCGCAGTCTCCACGAGCATCCAAGCATCATCTTAAGAGGAAATCCTCGAGGTCTGATTCATCTCCTCCTTTATTAAGCAACCCTGCTGAGGTAACAAAGCCTTTTTCTATTTTCTTTTTATTATTATTATTATGATAAAATATGCCTAATTTTTTTTTGTCTTGTGGGGGGGGGGGGGGGGTTCCAATTCCTATTTTATGATTCTCTATCTATCTATCTATCTATCTATCTTCTTTGACAAAATCAGAACCAGAACCAGAGGAAGAATCAGGCGGGTCGAGATGAGAGTTGTAATAGTAGTAATAATGCTCATCAAACAATGGCATTCAAGGCCTTTGGCTCTCCCAAAAAGGATAAGAAAGATGCTGCTGCTCTTTCTCACCAACAGACTACTGATCCTGCCAAGATTCACGATGCATCCTTTCTCAATGCCGTTGTCAAAGTAGGCTGCTTTCACATATCTCTTCTTTATTATTATTTCGGGGGGCTTCCTTCAAAATTCCCTTTTTTTTTACAGAGAAATATTACTACTCTCACCACTCTGTTTGCTTATTTGAGTTCTCATCAGTCTTTCAACCCGTCCTTGTTTTTGCAGGTTTATTGCACTCATACTGCGCCTGATTACTCCCTCCCATGGCAGAAGCAGAGACAATTTACTAGCACTGGCAGGCAACTTTTCCATTTACCCCTCATCTAGTCTTATCTTATTGTCCCTTTTAAGCATGTTATGATGTTGTGTTCCATGAGTTTGATAGTTCATTATTGGGCAGTGCTTTTATGATCGGAGATGGCAAGCTCTTGACCAATGCTCATTGTGTCGAACACGACACCCAGGTTTACTTTCCTTCTCCAACTTCTTTTTTTTTCTCCCCTTTTCTTATGATGATTCCATTCCATCACCTTCTCATGACTTAACTTTTCTTTTGATCAGGTTAAAGTTAAGAGAAGGGGAGATGACAGAAAATATGTGGCTAAGGTTTGCTTTGCATCTCCTCTTACTTGCCCTGCAGATTCCTCTCTTTGCAGTATTTGCGTTTGAGATCTTCTGCTTTCAGTTTGTTCCATCAATAATGCTCCGAAACTAGATTTTTGTTTCTTCCTCTGCTAAGTTCAACTATACATGTACCTACCTACCTATCTCTCTATACACTTGAAAGTAACTTCCCTTTTATTTCCACTGCCCGCCCAGGTTTTAGTTAGAGGTGTGGACTGTGACATTGCTTTGCTCTCAGTAGAAAGCGAGGATTTCTGGAAAGGTGCTGAACCTCTGCGCCTTGGCCATTTACCCCGCCTTCAGGTTTCATCTTTTCTTCAGATATATATATTTTTATATTTGTATTTCTTATTCTTCGAGTTCACTTCTCTAGATATATTTTAACAACACATTTGACGGCCTAGATGAGTAATAATGAACAAACAAAAAAGAACAAACAACCACATCTTTTACTCTAGAAACATAATATTACAGAATGTAATATGCTGTTCATCTTGGTGGTGTGCGATATAGGATCAGTATGTGGTCTCAATGAAGCCTCCACCTGAGAATGTTTTACATACTCCATTTATAAATAAAAGGCTTAAGATGTGCCTCCCTGTTTTTTAGTTCTAACTATTTATCTGAACATAGCTTGTTGTTCATATGGCTTTGATATGCAGGATTCAGTAACTGTCGTGGGATATCCTCTTGGAGGAGATACAATCTCTGTTACAAAAGGGGTTGTATCACGTATAGAGGTTTCCCGATATCTTTGGCTTTGCTTTTTTGCCACTATTTTCGTGTTGACGATTCTAAAAACTTTTCCTCGTTGAAATTGTTTTGGCAATGCAGGTAACATCATATGCTCATGGATCATCCGACTTGCTTGGAATTCAAATTGACGCTGCAATAAATCCAGGTCAGTGGATCCTTTCTTTCCTTTTGTTCCCTAGTATCTTGCACTTTTTTTGTAGAAAACTTGCATATGACTTGTTCTTTTCTGTAGCATGTTTTTCACTAGAATTGCTTCTGAGAACCCTCATCAGTATTACTGTGATAGCCACTTCTTATACTTGTTAGATTGTAGGGAATAGTGGCGGCCCTGCATTCAATGACCAGGGGGAATGTATTGGAGTAGCATTTCAGGTATTTGCTTTGGAATTTTCAGGAATAGGGTACCTGTTTTTGGTTTTCTTTCCGAACCTATGCCTCACAAGAGATTTCCTCTAGGTTTACAGATCTGAAGAAACTGAAAATATTGGTTATGTGATTCCAACAACAGTTGTTTCTCACTTTTTGACTGACTATGAGAGGAACGGAAAATACACTGGTAATAGTTTCATATTGTTCTACTGCAAGACCATTACCTTCTAGTTGGCCTTTCTGTTTTTTATACTTAAAAAAGATATTTCTCTTGCAGGTTACCCTTGCCTTGGAGTATTGCTGCAGAAATTGGAGAATCCAGCTCTGCGGGAGTGCCTCAAAGTTCCTACAAATGAGGTAGACTTGCTTTGTTAGTTTGCCTGTCTTTTTTCAGACAGAGATTTTGCCAATATAATGTTGGAGGATATTGAGAGTCTACACTTAAAAGTGATGTAACCTTAATTTTGTAGGGGGTGCTGGTGCGAAGAGTTGAACCTACATCTGATGCAAGTAAAGTCCTGAAAGAGGTAAAGAGCATGGATCATAGAATTGTTGCTCTACCGAATTTCTACAGTCGAATCTTCTCATCCTTGATTTCTGGTATTACCTGACGAGTACTAATTGTTAAATCAGGGAGATGTGATTGTAAGTTTTGATGATCTACACGTGGGATGTGAAGGAACTGTACCCTTCCGATCCAGCGAACGCATAGCATTCCGTTATCTCATCAGTCAAAAGTAAATAGCTGATCTTTTCCAGGGATGTATTAACTTCCTCCACTTATTCTCATACTTGCCTTCTATTTCACTGATCAGATTTGCAGGTGACGTCGCGGAGCTTGGTATCATTAGAGCAGGAGAACATAAGAAAGTTCAAGTAGTTCTAAGGCCACGAGTGCACCTGGTACAACTCTCTGCATCTACCATTTCTAAGCATTTTGCGCTTCATGCCTAGTAAGCTAATTGCCAGTACTTCAATGCCTTTTTGTGCTTTTAAATAGGTACCGTACCATATTGATGGAGGTCAGCCATCATACATTATAGTTGCTGGTTTGGTGTTTACTCCGCTCTCAGAACCGCTGATAGAGTATGTTTTCCTCAGCTTGCTAAGATACATAAGTAAACCGAAACTTTCTCATTGTTTCCCAAATGCATAACTGTTTTCTTCTTTTTTCTTTTTATTGTATCAACAGGGAGGAGTGCGAGGACACCATAGGCGTAAGCTCACTTTACTTATCCTTAACTGTTAATTTAATTTATAAATCCACTATAACAGTTCTTGCATTCTCAGCTTGAGTTTGTTCCTTCCAATTTGTAGTTGAAATTATTAACAAAGGCACGCTACTCTGTGGCAAGGTTCAGAGGAGAACAAATCGTCATCCTATCACAGGTAAGCCCTCAGAGGATAATGAGTTCTTTATTCCATGTGCATTTTGGTCTGGTGAGTGCAACACTAATTTAGTAATTCACTCACTCTGACAAGCATATCTGTAGGTGTTGGCAAATGAAGTAAACATCGGCTATGAGGACATGAATAACCAGCAGGTCCTGAAGTTTAATGGAATTCCTATAAGAAACATCCATCATTTGGCACACCTCATTGACATGTGCAAAGATAAGTATCTAGTTTTTGAGTTCGAAGACAACTATGTCGCTGTGTTGGAGAGAGAAGCTTCAAATTCTGCTTCCTTGTGCATCCTTAAAGATTATGGAATCCCATCAGAAAGATCTGCAGATCTGCTCGAGCCATATGTAGATCCTAGAGATGACACCCAAGCACTTGACCAAGGTATCGGAGACAGCCCTGTGTCTAATCTGGAAATCGGCTTTGATGGACTCGTGTGGGCATAAATTGTTCAAAAAAGGCGTCCGCAGATGGAAGCCACTGAAAGCCCACACAGCTTCCCATAACATATGGGAAAGCTCTCAGCTTCATTCTCATTCATAAGGTCTTGAGCTGTTCCAAATTTAGTGAATTCTTTCTTCAAACCTCTAGGGATTGAGTTTTATGGAAAGTTGACCATAAGAATGCACATTGTGTTCACATGAGTGTACTGAGAAACACATTGCAAGAATCTTGACCAAGATCAACAAATGATTCAATGTTTGATTTTGATGAGAAATGAAATGCAGCAATGTCTGCAGTGAATCACACTGCTTCCTTTTTTTTTTTTTACCACTTGCATTGTCTTCATTAACTGACAATAAACCTAAGATTGTTGCAGATCAGGAAAAAGCATAACAAGAAGTTAAAAGCTGGCAGTCACTTCTGTTATATCAAATCAGGAGAGAGCTTCACGGGACTCTACTTTGTTTATCTTTTAAATTACTTGTTTAATTTATTCAGCATATCAAAACATACAAACAAACACTCCGACACAAATCAAAACCCGACAAATCCATATTTCATGTGCTCTGCCCTAAACTAGAGGTCCACAACCTAACCCACCAATCTTGTCTTTTACCTCCTCTATAGCTGTATAGTATACCTTTTTCTTCTTCAATTTGTCATTCTTTTTTTTTCTTTTTACCTCTCACAAACATACTTAGACCATCATTAGTGGAGTAACCCACTATAGTTACTCTCACATTAATTAATTATATAAATAATCATAAATTAAGTAAAGCAACCCTAAAAGAACTTAAGCAAAATCAACCTATTATTAGAGAACCCCAAAAAAGTTACTCAAGGCATATTTTACCTTATTAGTGTTTTACACTTGTTTAATTGGTTAAAATTTGGACCTATACACACTGATTCCTTTGAGTGTAGTTGTTGTTTGGTCAAGCCAAAGTGTAGCTTGATTCTGCCACATTGGCCGGTGATGTTGAGTGAATGTAGACAAACTCTAGGGATTTCCCGGATGGCAATGAGTGCATCCAAGAGGGTAGACCGAACGAATTGCATGATCTCGAGAGCCCCCAGATTGGTCCATATAGATTCTTGATCGAAAGGTTGAGACTTTTCAGAGGTCTAGAAGATTTGTTAATCACAGTTGTTGAGTATCTGTAGTAAGTCCTTCCCTTTGAGACACATGAACCAGTTACCTTCTGAACTATAGCCACTGGACCAGAAGCTGTACAACAAGTAAACAACAGAGTCAAGCCTCTGTTTAAATAGTAACTGGTCTTCGGACCACAGGAGCAGGAACCGCTGCAGGGACACAACCAAAAATCAATTAAGCAAGCTACTTTTGAGGTCCAAACTTCATCTCAAGGACATTGCAATTTCAGACACAAACCTGGAAGAAACTGGTTATAACCGGAATGACCACTGTTGAGACGACGACAAAGAAAATAAAAGACTAGTAGTGTGTAACATTCTTGTCTCCCTTGCTTACTTTTCTCGTAGAGGACGACGACAAAGTAAATAAAAGACCAGCAGTTTTTATCAAAGAGAAATATAATTTCATAAACTTTGCAGATCAAAGTGAAAACAACAATGCTGGCTAAATACCTCATTAGCAAGCCTTTCACCCATTTTATCAACACCATCAAATGTCAACGTTGCACTATTACTCTCGCTACCTGCTTCATCAGTTTCATCAAAATCAAAACAACATTCTTTGGAGTTTGAAGTGAAACAAACCAGAGCAAAAGCAAATGACAGCAACCAAACTGTTTTAACCCGACATTTACATCAAAAGAGCAACCAAATATCTAATTAGGGCTGTTGTTTTAAGTTGTCCTTATCAACTGTTGGTTGCTCAGCAACCTCTTGATTCCCAAATCAAAAGCTACTTCACAACATACACATTCACATAAATCATTGACACCCAACCCAAGTACTTTTTTTAATGTAATTATGAGAGGCGACGACATTGAATCTAATTAAGTCTATACGCCCCTGTTTTGATGTTAGACTTAATTATGAGAGGCGACGACATACAAATAGAATCGGAGAGAAAGATACCCAACATACCTTCGTTTTCTAGAGATGAAGCCGCCAGAGGCTAAGACGGAGGAGGTTTAACGGGGGAACATGATGGTTATATTGATCGAGCATCCAAATCGAGTAGATTATGATCGATACACCGATGAAAGCTTGGAGAAAATTCAGGATCTTGAGAACAGAAGCGAATAAGACATGACAACAATTGTGATTGGAAGCCGATCCGTAAACAAATCGGTGTCAATCACCAAAACCCTCGAGTTTAATCGATTTTTCCGGATTTGAAGTGAATCTATCGCCGATTCACCGTTAACCTCAAGAGAGAAATGAGAAAGGGTCGCGAAAGAGAGAGAAGAAAATGAAAAAAAAAAAAAATTTATATTTATCCGACAACCAACCAAAATTTGACACGTACCGTTCCTTATGGGTTGCTTCCGCTCCTTCCTGGAGAAGCGATTCTCGCATTTTAGACAATATTATTAGATTTTTTAATTTTTTTTCGGACATAAATAAGAAAGCAACCAACTGAGTAACTCTCAGTAATCATGCTCTTAGAGAAGCAGAGAGACACATAACACATTCTTTCACAGTAACCTGTAACCATGAGCGTCTCTCTGTTACTCGCCTTCACCGTTCTATCACTCTGTTTACACACTTCAACATCCGAGTTCCTACAGTTTCAGCTATCCACCATATCAGCTGCACCTTCGTTTTTACCTGAAGCTCCAACGAGTTTCTCAGCATCTCCTCCGGCAATGTCTCCAGATGTCTCCCCTCTGTTCCCAACTCCAGGTTCGAGCGAGATGTCTCCTTCCCCGTCAGAAGCTTCAGTAATGCCGACAATCCCTTCAAGCCTTAGTCCACCGAACCCGGATGCTGTCTCTCCTGATCCTCTGCTCGAATTTTCTCCAGTCGGGTCCCCTCTCCCTGCTTCATCATCAGTTAGTTTGGTATCATCACCACTCTCCTCTCTGCTTCTTGTCTTCCTCATGTCTTTCTGCAGTTTCTAGTAATCAGATGGGAAACAGCGAGCGAGTAAGCAAGCCCTCTAGACATCTTCTACAAACAAAAGAAAAAAAGAATGTATTCTTCTTATCTTACTTACACTCTGTTTCGTTCTGGATTTTTCATGTAATATTATTAGTATAGCTTTTAAAATTGTTCGAGTGTGAGATTTGCTCGTAAAGCAATCTGCAATTTGGGATGGTGCAGTTGTTGTACTTTGTAACAGTGATATATATGTGTTTGTTTTTGTGCCTTAAAAGTCAAAATTGATTGATCCTCCAGTTTTATGCATGAATGCATCCCTCACATGTCGCTGTCTGACAATGGATTCATGTGAATATACAAATGAAAACAGGATAATTTAATTTACGATGATGATCTGGTCTAGGTCCATAATACAGCAGGAAAAGAAGCTAGGATTTAAACAATAGACAAAGTGAAATCAAAACACAGAAAGAAGCTAAGCTCATGAGTCATGAGTGTCATGATAGGTAGTCGTCGATGAGCCAACTAAAAACGACCTTTGGTGGTGCCATCACCACCATTGCAGTCGCAGATAAGGGAAAAGAGCTTGCCGAACAAGTTGTCGAGTGGTTTGAACTCAAAAACGCAGCTGCGTTTGTTGAGGGAAAGAAGGCGTCTCTTGAGGCTCAAGTTGTCGTCTTTGAGAGTCTGGAGGGTAAGAGAAAGCTGTCTGATGACCTCTCTCTTCTCTTCGTCCTTGGCGAGCAGCTGTTTCCTGAGAGCATCAGTCTCTTGGATGAGCTTCTTCAACCTTTCTTGTTCCAGTTTCAAAGTCTTATCATCATCATCGTCTTCTTCTTACTGCTTGTTGTGCTCAAGCTCATCCTGATGGTCAGGAGGGTCTTCAATCTCAGAATCGGCATCTTCAAAGTGAGAGTTGGTGTCAGAAAGGGATTCTTCTTGTTGTTGGTGAAACTTAAAGGAGGAGAAGGAAGAGGAGCGAGAAGCGTTGTCGGAAGAAGAAGAAGAAGAAGAAGAAGAGCGGAGCAAGTGATCGAAACGCTCGGCTAAGGAACGGTGAGCTCGATAAAAGTCTTGGACGAAGGTGATAAGCTCAGGACGTTTCTTGTAGTAAGTCTCAGCACGCTGGGCGAAAGAGTCAGCGTTTCCTTCAATGAGCATCAGCATTGACTTTGTCTTGCCATCCAGCTCTGTCCAAATTTTGTTTCCAAAACCACCAATTCAACAACAGAGAGACAGAGAGAGAGAGAGAGCTGTCCTCTATATCTATAGGAACGGAGTCATCAAAAAAAAACAAAAAAAAAAAAATACCAGAGAGTGTTGATTGAAGCCATAGAGACTGTTTGGAGCTTTTGTGACTCTCCAACCACCACCACTTGCTCGATTTCTCCTCCATTTTTCTTCTTTTTTTTCTTTTCTTTTTGGTGCTGCTGCCTGCTATACAAACAAACAATGGAAAAGCTATAAACTCAACATCATCATCATCATCAAAAGCTTTAGCTACTCAAGGTAGAGAAGAATCATACATACCCCTCTTTCTTCTTCTTCTTCTTTCTTCTTCGATCCCCTAAATTGCCTCAGCGACTTTGAGAGAGAGAGAGAGAGATTGAGAAAAGATATGTCAAATAACAACAAACAAACAAACAAAAGGCAAATTGTGATTTTTGGTTTTCAAATTTTGAATCTCTCTCGAGAGAGAGAGAATCTGAATTTAATTCTTTTTGCCGCATTTTACGGCTATTAATACATATTATCCAATGAGTACTCAACACGTAGGCATCTAATCTCAGTATCCTGCAACTAGGCTATCTTCAGATCAGGCCTCATCAATCAATCAATCAATATAAGCCCAATATTAAAGGCCCACGTAATGTAATCAAGGGCCTGCCTTTTTTTACAAGGTGTTGTCCTCCTTCTCCTCCTGATCGATCAAGTCGAAGAGCTGATCGCCGATGCCGAAGCCGAGCATCCTGGCCATGTGGTAACGGCTCATTTTGTACCCATTGAAGGACAACAACGTCCTCGGACTACCATTTTGATCAAGTTTGCTGATGAGGTTAATAATGCCTACATCCCTCTCTTTTCGTTTTACCTTCTTTGGGAGAACCTTAATTTAATCATCTTGCCAGTTAATTTACTTTCTTTACATCCATGCATGCTGCGCAAGAGAGGCACGGCTAAGCCAATGAGAGCTGTTTGTTTAGTCCTTATGTCACTGAGTTGTGGCTTTTCGTGAACTGCTTGTGCAAATCTGCTGTCTGTTTTGGGATGATTATAACACTTTGATTAGAGCTGCAAAGCCATGTCCGTGAATTGAACATACATACCCTCTTGTTACAATTGCAGCTTATGATACAGATTTCCTTGTTTTTTTTAGCACCATTGATGCAAGCAAACATGGTTATGTTTTTCCCAATAGCTAATAGAGAAACATTATAAAATCCAGTGACGAAATTTCATAGCAAGTTCATACATCAATATAACCAGAGAACAGATCACAGAGCAAATGAAAAAAAGCAAGTATACAACATTGTTTCGACAAATGAGTTCCTGCCGAGAGGGAGAGACCTGCAAGAGTAAGTCTCCCTGAAATCAGACTTCTTCTTGGAGGAAAGCGTAGACTTCCTTGGTAGCATTTATCGGCCGCTTTGAATTTCTTCACAGTAATACCATTGCCATTGACATTCCCATCACCCATCTGTCTCTTTGCAACCTTTGCTCCTGTATCAGCCATCTTTGCGACCTTTGCTCCTGTATCAGCCACCACAGCAGTGCCGTTCTCGCTCTTATTTGAGATTGAAGTCAAGTAAGGACAGATTGAGTAAGAGTTAATAAAAGTACCAGGAAAGGAAGGAAACTAAGTTGAAGGAGAAGGCTTGAAAGTGTAGGCTGAGGAAGTGACATTGGACCTTTCCTCTCATCTCCATCATCCAACCAGCCTTTGAACTCTCTTGTTCCTACAATACTCTTCACCTGCAAAATTCCCACTCCCTTCCATTAAAATAAAAACAAAAAAATCCCAAATTGAAGAAATTTGCAAACTAATTGAAAGAGAGAGAGAGAGAGTAGTTAGTAACCCAAGAGGAGCGACAGTTGTTGTTGACGAATTGGGTTCTAGAACTACTACACTCCTTAGGATCAATTAAACAACAAAGTTTATCACTTCTTTCTCATTGGTTTACATATATCACTCTTCTTCTGTTCCTTGTTGCTTCTTGAGCTGCTCTAAACTGAAGTTTTCTTCTGGCTGCTTCTTCCACAGGTAATTCGCTGCGTCTATCCATCCTCTATGCACCACAAACTTCTTCTCTCTCACAGCCCAACGTGCCTTCTCTGTTCCCATCTCCATGGCCACCACGTGTGTCACTGATGCATCCACTTCCGTTGCGCAGGTTGCTCCCAGATCCTCAGCCATTTTCCACAGAGGGTGATCTTCTGGCTTTGCCTTGGTTGGGAACACCCGACTGAACACTACTTTACATCCTTTAAGTATCTCTTTACGCACTTGTTTCAGCATCAACCTAACATCTTTATTAGATATGTCTTCATCCACATTCTAAAAAAACAAAACACGAATAATAATAATCAAAACCCCCAAACTAGGCAAAAGACAAAGTTTTCTTAAGATTCAGTGTGTATATATTTGGGCATACCTCAAAGAAAAGAGCATGTGCTTGTTTTAGGACTTTCAGGACAGTTGCAAGTGCCCCATCTGGTTCACTCTCATCGCTCTTCAACTCCGATAGAGACTTGTATTTGTGATCAAACTGTCTGCAGCTCGAAGCGAAAAAGTGATACCTCTCTATTACGATCAAATTGTCCTTATGATTTGGCCACGCCTGTGCATCAAACCAACCAAGTATCAGCACAACTCTATAAAATGATTACGTGTTAAAATGAAACCTTGACAAAATACACAACATACTTACATTCTCTGTATCGTCAAGAATCAGAACAGCACTTTCTTGTCCAAGCACCACATCTAGACTCTTTTGATGTCTCACTGTGCCGTCATCCCGAGAAATGATCCGATCACCAAAGTACTCTCCTTTGGGGTCCAGCAGCTTCGCCATCTGTCGCGCATATGGCCTATCTCCCATTGTGTATATGTACATCACAAACATCTCACTGGCTTCTTTTAGAAATGAGTGAACAAATGGCCTCAGCTTGGTCATCATGTGCATAAATTCCATCTTGAAAAGACTACCTCCGGAAACATCTGAGATTTTCAAACAAAATCCAAAAATTCTTAGAAATACAACACATACAACCATCTAGATGGGACAACAAAAGGAAAAATACAACACCGAAGTCTCATGAACAAAGATTACATTAGAAGAAAAGCAAAACAATGTAGCAGAGTATGTCACCTTGAAGAGAATGAGTATGGCTATACAAGTATTCCTCCTCTGGTTTCAGGTCCCTTAATATGGTAGAATTAAGCAGCGTGTGGTCTAGATCGAGAACTAAATACAGCTTCCGCTGGCGTTGCAAGAATCCCATATCTGAATCACGCAACCTGGAGATCTCATCTTGATTGAGCCTCATTTCCTAAGAACACAGCATTCGCAAAGCTCATTAATAAATAAAAAAACTAAAACTTGATTCAAGAGAAGCTGTTCTGTGATATATGTAAGGTAATCGAATTAGATTGGTTTACCTTGTGTATATATCTAAACGAAACACCAGTTTCTTCCAATTTTTTCCCACAGACAAAGCACATGTTTCCAAACGAACCTGGATGATCGCATTCTCCCTTGCTTGAGGATGCTTCTGCAAGCATAAACAGATTCAAAATTTAATATACCAGAACAAATGACATGACAAACAAGGCTGAAGAAAGAGAGAGCTTCACCTTCAATCTCTACTTCCTCAACAGTTTCCAATTCATCATCGAGGAAAGCAGCAAGATCATCACTACTTGAGGAATGCACTGGAGAATCGCTCGCCACACTCATCTGATTAAAAAAACAATCACAACATATGCAAAAATCTGAGAAGATGATTGAGTAAAACCCTAAATCAAACAAAAAAATGTGATTAAGTAAAGATGAAACCTAACTAAAGTTAATAAAGTTTAGGACACAGCATTAACGACACAGCGCCACATATTTAGTTTAGCATTAATAAAGTTTTAACTGAACAGTTGAAACATAGTTTTGAGTTCGAACTTAGAAGAAGATCAGATTCACATTATTACTGTGTAGAAGCTGTGTATATAGAGAAGTAACAGAGGAACCCTAACTAAGAAAAAAACTAAAGATAATACATTATGTTGTTTATATATATTGAGGAAAGTAAATTTTAAGAAATTTTCTTGAGTTTATTTGGCATCATCATCAATTTCCAAGCACCACATCTAGTAAATCTGTATTCTAAATTAAATCCACATTCCTCGTCTATTTATCTACCCCAACAAAACATACAAGAGTTCCTTTGTTTTTATCTACAACACAGTTCAAGCTCGTTCATGTCCTACCCTTTCTACCATGTTAACAAACTATGACTGAGACGGAAAATAGAAAATCAATCTATGGCACTGGGAATTTTTGTTTGCTAGTATGTGGCGGTAGAAAATTTACCTGCGATGCCATGCTCAAATCTGAGCTCTTCTCCACTAGGCTGTCCAGCTTCTCACCACGTTCTAGAAGACTATCAATGGTTTTATGCTGCAATTCAGAACAAAAATTCAGTTTAAGGGGGGACAGAAGCATGCATCATATCTCTAAGACAGTATTATGGTTATGAGGTTTTTGAGAAGAAGCAAAACTCATTGACAGAATAGCATATTTATGCATATCATATTTGGTCAGTCTGTCAGCAATTATACTGGAAAACTTTAGAAGAGAGAGTACACAAGTATATCCGTACAAGGAAAGACAGGAGACAACACCTACAAGGATAATCTTGGTCTCATCCAACTCCCTTTGGATTTTCAACAGCTTATCAGCCTCTGCTGGATCCTGAAGATTGTAATTACAGGGCAATCACAAAACAAAGTTAAGATCAAATCCACTCACAATCAACTTGTTCCTAAAACTATGACCGACTGAGGCTAGTAAAATTAATTCATGGGATAAGTTGTAAACAAGATTCACAGGCAAAAAGTAAAGAGTTGCACAAGAGAGGAACCTGAAATTTGTTTAAAGCTTCGAGTAAATATGGCCAAGTCGTCAGAGTGGGGTCTTCTTTTGCAGACCTCCATGTCTCACCAAAACTCTTGTGGTACTCATCAAGGACCTGAGAAAAATCCGAAATGTCAAGCAAAACCTAGATGCAAGTGGATTAATAAACAACACTGAGTGAGAGAAGCACGTTAAACATAACGAAATTAGTTAGTACCTGGTTGAGAAGAGAAAAGGCACTTGGAACAGGATAATGATCGTCCATGAACCCCACAGCGCAAAGGCCATGAACCCTATTGTAAGCGTGAACCTTGTACTCTATTATATATCACAAAACACAACCCTAATTAGTAATTATCCCCAAAATATATATATATATATATATGGAATCGCGTGAAATTGAAGCCCAGAAGCTAGAATCAGAAGAGGTGCACATCCTAAATCATACAAAACAAAGGAAATCAAAAACGCAATCTTAAGAAATCGAATAAAGCATAGATCCATCCGGGAGAAACAAGATTCATAATAAGAAGGGGGGAGAAAGAAACGAACCTTGGTGCTGGACGGACTGGCGCTGGGAAGGAGGGGTTCGGCTAGCGACAGTGCGACCGACAAAGACGACCAACTCCTTGACGCTAGATCGCTGGAAAAAACCCAAGTGAGAGACGTCAGAAGCGTTGGCGAGGAGGATGACGGGTTCGGAAGATACGACGGGAGCGCACTTGAAAACGAGCAAGGCGGTGAAGAAGGAAGCGAGATTATTGATTGATTGATTGATTGATTAGGAGAAGAAGAGAGGCGTTGTTGGACCTAAAGGATTCTTCCAAGTCGGAGGAGCAAGTGTTGTTGAATAGCAAATTAAGTTCCTTTTTTTTTCTATTCTCTTATACAGTAAAACCTCTATAAATTAATAAGTTCGAGACTATGAAATTTTATTAATTTTTAGAGTTTTTAATTTATCGATAAATTAATAATTATTAATTTATTAATAAATTAATTAAATATTAATTTATGAAAATATTTTTAATTTTCATAATTTTGAAAATTTTATATTACAATAAGATATTTTTGTTATCATTCATATTTTTAAAGAATTTTTTAATTTATAATCTTGACTTTAGAGTTTAGGTAAAAATGATAAATGTTAGAAGTTTAGAGTTTACAAGAAATTGCTACTAGTATCGTATAGGTAATTATGAAATCAAAGAAGATATTGCAGTAATTTTAGAACCAATTACATGTAAAGAAGCAATTATCACATGTAGAACTCTCCACAATTTTTAGATGCGACAATGAAAAAGATTAGAGATGAGCTCCAATAAAAATGCAAATTCAAGAATATACAAACAACAATAGAATCATATTTCACTATATTTTCTTAGATATATATATATATATATATTATTTGATTATTAATTTATGTTATTGATGGGACCATATTTTTATTTAGGATTTCCAAAAAAATTATTATCTTATTAATTTATCGAAATATGCTATTTTTTACACTGGCCTAACTCAGGAACAGAATAATTTATTAATTTATAGTGAATATTAATTTAAAGAGTATTAATTTATAGAGGTTCTACTGTAATATTTTTTCTTACTTTCTTTATATTATATTATTCGCTATCCAATAATTTACTTCTTTTTTTTTGTTTGTCCAATTTACTTACCTTAATAATCATAATCTTAATCTACATACATTGAATTGAACTAACAAACTTTAAAAAATTAGATGTCATAATTACGGTTCGATCACGGTAATATTAATATTACGGAATTAACCCGAAATTAACTCTGTTTTCCTGACCAAAAATATTTAATTCGATTTTTAATAGTAATTTTTATGATAAGTTTGGTAATCCCCAGATCAGGGCCTCATCAATCAATCAATATAAGCCCAATATTAAAGGCCCACGTAATGTAATCAAGGAGGGCCTTTTTTTTACAAGTTGTTGTCCTCCTGATCCTGATCGATCAAGTCGAAGAGCTGATCGCCGATGCCGAAGCCGAGCATCCTGGCCATGTCGGTGGTCTTCAACCTGGGCTTGGGGACGCCGTGCCGTTTAAGCCAGGGATAAACCACAAACACTTTGTTCATGACGAAAAGCTCCAACGCCTCGGGATTGAAAACGACCCCCATTCTCAAGCTCATCTGGTGCGGGACTAGCATAGCCGCGTATCGAGCGAGTTCCCCAGCTCGCCAGTCCAGCAGAACGGGAAGCCAAGGGTACATGGCGTCCAGCCTCACGAACCACAGTCTTATCTCCGGGTACTCTGACAGCTCACGCGGATCCCTCGGGTCTTCTCTTTTGTACTTTATGCTGAATCCAATACTTCGTTCCATATACCTTTTTGGTTCAGCTACATGTATACACATGAATCAATCATTCATGAGAGAGGGCATGAATACTAATAATATATATATTAATTAGAGGCAGTGTTAATTATGTTACCTGAGGAAGGTGAGGTTATGCCGGTAGCTGTCTGAAACGGGGATAGGTCAAGCCGCCCGATCGAGTCGTTGTCGATCACAACCTCGTACCGGCCTGTCGTGGGAGGCATCGGAGGTTCCACTTTATCCAAAGTATCTGCTCCCTTTTCACAAAATTAAATAAATTATTGAATACTCCATATATACTATAGTAGCCTTTTATGTTTTTATATCTCTAAAACGTGTGGGGGTAGTAATTAAGCACAAAATTAAAGGAAGAACAAGAGAGAGAGAGAGAGAGAGTAGGCACCGTCGTCATTATTGAAGGCAGAGATATCGAAGTTGCCAGAAGGATTGAAGGCGACGGAGACTGCTACGTCTTGCGCTATCCTCCTCTTCTTCACGCACGAGTCGACGAACAGGGATGAGGAGGAGAAGTGTCTCGGCGGCGGCGATGGCAAAAGCCACGGGAGAAGAAGAGCCGCCTTTGTCGTTGCCATTGAGCTAGACAGAGAGTTCGAGGTTTACCATTTACCAACCAACCTAAACCAAGTATCTCTCTCTCTTCCTATCCTCTTTTTTTTTCATCTCTTTTGGCCTTTTCTGCAGTTTCTTCTTTCCATTTTATCCATTTTCCTCGGCACAAGTATGTCTGTATACTCTCTTTTTATTTTATTTTTTAAAAGCAGTGTAGAACCACCAGACATAATTGGATATATTTTTTAGATATATATTGTAGGCAAGGCAGTGATCAATCGAATTTGCGGGCTGCATGCAACAACAGATAAATCCACTTTTACATATTACCAATACCACCTAATCACCTATGATGAATGCTAAATGCACTCTTGCATCTTTTTTTCGCTCGACAACTAGTAGTAAACACAAGCCAGAAGTTGCTCTAAACAAGAAAGAATAATCCAATCCTCAAGTCTCTCCCTCCCTCCCTCCTTTGCTTTCAAGTCTCTTTTTTTCTTTAATAATCTTTCCTCATCTTCTAACTGTCCAGAATCATTTCAAGAGTTGTTGTATCCTCGATCCAAATTTGGAAGAAAAAAAAAACTCTACATAAAAGAGTAATTAGGATTGAGAGACCCACTTGACTTCCTAATAATTTAATTAACAACTTCAGTTCTTCAGCCCATATGGCCGGAAATTGGATTTTTACAGCCCAATATTGTTTACATAAATATTTTAATACGTCTTTTAGATTCATTGACCAAATATGTAGTTAGTCACTTAAGGGGTGATGTATGATTTTGATGGATTTGGAAATCCAAACAAAAATCATGTGTTATTCAATCATTGATTTTAAAATACTTATCAAAATCATGTGTTATTGGTTCCATGATTTACAAATACTTTTTAAAATCCTCTGTTATTCATTTAATGATTTGTTTTTGGATTTCAAATCCACATTATGTTTTATATGGATTTTAATGGATTTGATAGTGTAAAATAGAATGATTGAAATCCAAGTATAAAACATGTTATTTCAAAATCCATCTGTTTTGATTTCTAAAATTTACAATTCCATATGGATTTAGAAATCATCTCTCCAATTACATCCCCTAAGTCCAAATTTATCCATGAAAGGAAGAGATATCATCTTAATTTTTTTTTTTTTTTAAAAATCAATATATAAAGTAAAACGTTAAAAATACACCTTTTGGACTCTTCAAAGCGGCGAAAGTGCGGTGATCACGGCAACAAAAAAAGTACTAGTGTTTAAAAAGCTTGGCTTGCTTACACACTTAACTATTTTCTTGCTTTGACAAAATCATTTATTGTTTTGTTTTTTACATTGCGTAAATAGGGGGAAATCGGGAAAGAAAGAAAGCTTCCATTAAACCAAATTTTCCTTTTCTTTACTAAATTTGTAAATCTTATCTTAAAATGTCTTACTTATGAATCTTTCTATTACATTATATATTGAGCAAGAGATTATCTTAATTATAGTCAGTTAACATTATTTCCAATGAATGTTTCAACAATTCCAGATAAGATAATACGCCAAAGAAACATACACATAATTAGTCATCACTTTGTTCTTTTATACTATTCGTTAATCAATTTCTTTTAATGTAAAAGCATACTTTTGCTTTTGTTTCAATGATTCATTCATGTCGCATAGAATAAATATATTAACTTTTCTACAATTTTAATTCAAAAGTTTTTCTTTTTACAGTAATTTTAATGTAAGATATAATCGGTAAAATACACTCACTGGCCACTACAAAATTAATAAATTATGTATGCCCCCAAAATTAGTGAAAAACAAAATTAAATTAAAGAAAGAAGAATTAAAAAAAAAAAAGAGACAACAAGGAAGCGATTGGATAACACAGAGACACATACACTCCCCCCTCCCCGTACCGTCGTCAATGACCAAACCCTAGAAATCTATTTCCTCTGACCGCTTCTGTTGTTGTGAGAAGGGCGCATTTGCTTTCGAGTGTCGTCGATGCCCCCGAATCTGGGACCTGGGTACTGCTCCCTGAGTCTTTTTGCTTCTCAATCTTGCCCCCTGCAGTATCCATTTGTTGTGAGTGAGTGAATCCATGTTTTTTTCTTAGTCTCTTCCTTCTATAGGTATAGCCGTCTCTGGGGATACCCCTTAGGTTTGTTTTCCGGATCTCTATCTTATCAGATCTTTTGTCTTGTTAGAAGCTTGTGCCTCTCTCTCTCTCTCTCTCTCTCTCTCTCTACTGTTGATCTGAATCGTGTTTCTTTTTTCCTTTGTTATTTAAATTCGTTGAGATTAGGGTGTGGAACAGATCTTTCGAAACATCTCCTTCATTCTGGAATGTGGGTTTTATCATTAGGGTTCTTGAAAAGTCGGCAACTTTGGATTAACATATAGAGAGAGAGACTGCTTTAAAATAAACGAGTTTGTTTAATAGTTAGAGAATTCAGAGAAGCCATGTCGTTCAAGAGTCTAATTCAGGACATGAGAGGAGAGTTTGGTAGTATATCTAGAAAAGGATTCGATGTCAGATTCGGGTATGGGAGATCCAGGTCTCAACGTGTTGTTCAGGATACTTCTGTTCCTGTTGTTGATGCTTTCAAGCAGAGCTGCTGGGCTAGTATGCCTCCGGAGCTTCTCAGGGACGTTCTCATGAGGATTGAGCAATCCGAAGATACTTGGCCTTCTAGGAAGAATGTTGTTTCTTGCGCTGGTGTCTGCAGGAACTGGCGAGAAATCGTCAAGGAGATCGTCAAAGTTCCTGAGCTTTCTAGCAAATTGACTTTTCCTATCTCCCTCAAACAGGTTTGAGTATCCCCTTCACGTTCTATGTTTACGTTATCCCTCGCTTGTGTACTTCTTCTTCAGGCTAATCTTTTCTTGGTTTTCTTTTAGCCTGGTCCAAGGGGCTCACTTGTTCAATGCTATATTATGAGAAACCGCAGCAATCAAACTTACTATCTATACCTCGGGTTAAACCAAGGTGAAAGAAATCAGATGCTGTTTCTTTTCTCTTTGCATACCTAACGTGTTTGTGAATAACACTGAAGAGATTTCCTTTTTTTTCTTTTTCTTGTTCAGCAGCAGCTTCAAATGATGATGGTAAGTTCCTTCTTGCTGCAAAGAGGTTTCGGAGGCCAACTTGCACTGACTACATCATCTCCTTAAACTGCGATGATGTCTCGAGAGGAAGCACTACCTATATTGGAAAGCTAAGGTACTTGAGCTATAGATTGAGTCCATGGTTTAAATACCTCATTTTTCATATATTGGCCATAACCTTTCTCATATCTAAATTTCTTTCAGATCTAACTTTCTGGGAACCAAGTTCACTGTCTATGATGCTCAGCCGACGAATCCTGGAGCTCAAGTTACCAGAACCCGTTCAAGCAGGCTTCTCAGTTTGAAACAAGTGAGCCCGAGAATTCCATCTGGCAACTATCCTGTAGCACATATCTCATATGAGCTTAACGTCTTGGGTTCCAGGTTGATATATCTCCTTGCTTACAGATACATTGTGAGAGAAAAAAAGATCGTTGCTTTTATGGTTTTTGCTAATTTTAAAACTTGTCGTATCAAACCACAGAGGACCGAGGAGGATGCAGTGTGTCATGGATGCCATCCCTGCATCAGCGGTAGAACCTGGAGGAACAGCTCCAACTCAGACGGAACTTCTCCACAGCAATCTTGATAGTTTCCCCTCATTCTCCTTCTTCAGGTCGAAATCAATTCGTGCAGAGAGTCTCCCTTCTGGTCCATCGTCTGCTGCTCAGAAGGAAGGACTGCTTGCCCTGAAGAACAAAGCGCCCAGATGGCATGAACAGCTCCAGTGCTGGTGCCTCAACTTCAATGGGAGAGTCACTGTTGCTTCCGTCAAAAACTTCCAGCTCGTAGCTGCTCCTGAGAACGGACCTGCAGGACCTGAGCATGAAAACGTGATTCTCCAGTTTGGGAAAGTCGGCAAAGATGTGTTCACAATGGACTATCAGTACCCTATCTCTGCCTTCCAGGCCTTCACCATTTGCCTTAGCAGTTTCGACACCAAGATAGCATGTGAATGATTCCAACAACCCGGGTGACTCCGGGTGTATTTAGTTGTATCATGTTGAAAGAGAAGACTGGTGTGACCTCGTCTTAGAAAGTGTGTGTACATATTTTAAAAAGTCTTGGCAAGTCCATACAAAGAGAGAGAGACAAAGATCGAAGACAGTAGATTGTGTTTGTTGTTGTTCCTGTTGTGTTGTTAGCAATTGTAGTTCCAGACTATGATTTCATTTCTCTGATAATTAAATTGATCGTTTCTTTTGGAGAGTACATATATTCCAGGCAAAGCAGAAAATCAGGTATTTGAAGTATCTGAATCGTATATGAGAGTAACTAGGAACAAGCATATGCAAATATCGTTTACAGATTGCTTCAATATTATTATAAAAAGAGCCAGATGCGATCAATAATAGGGAGGAAGAAGTGACGGTCCTTGTGGCGGTGGGCCTCCAAAGCAATCTCGTAGCAGCCAGCAGCAGCACAGACAAGATAGACTGCAAGATTCCACAGTCAGAGTAACATCTTTACTTTCTGCAGATACAGAACAAAACAATGAAGCAGAAAAATGTCTTTTACCAGGAACATATCATGTCTGAAAACCCAGAAAAGAAACCGCCAATGGGTGGCATGAACCCAGGCCCTCCGGGTGGCAAGAACCCTGGTCCTCCAGGTGGCAAGAAGCCTGGTCCACCGGGTCCACCAGGTCCTCCGGGTCCTCCAGGTCCTCCGGGTCCTCCAGGTCCTCCAGGTCCCATGGCAGATCTCTCAGCAGCTCAACAGTGTGGTCAAGATGATGTATCTAGGGGATTCAGCACTCTGTGGGAGGGAAGACATGAGAATAAACAGAGGAGGTTTGTTATATAGCAGTTGGTAAGGGCCTAATCTTCAAAGAGTTGACGAAGAAAGAGAGATGCAACATTGCTTCAAGCTGCAACTACTCTTCCTCTCATCTCCACCATTCTTCACCAAATGTTCAAATCCGAAAATGTAACAGGAAAAAAACTAACCCTCATAACCAATTTTGCTAAAGTATAAACAATTTTTTTGCATCTTCTGCTGCTTGTATATAATACAAGTGTGAACGTTGTTGTTGCCTTGGGGCAAAATTAGGAAACTCAAGTGGATTCAAAAAAAAAGGGTACAAATCATTATGTCGTTTGTTTGAAACATACATACGTGTTTTGAGATTGGGGTCAAATATACAGTGGTAGGTAGGTGGTAAACTCCTAAAGCTTAGAATACAAAAAGATGATCTGATCATATAGACTCACTGTGGTAATGATTGGATTAATACAAAAGAGAGACTCTTGGTATTGACTAGCAAAGTAATGAATCATATTGGATCAGCGGCCTTGGCGAAACGTCCCCTGATTCTTGTCCTGCTTTCTGCACGAACCTTGCGTGATTCATACCTGATGTGTTTCTCGTACCTGTTTGGTGCATAAGACATGACATGAATTAATAATCCCAACCTATTTCTGTTTTAGGTATGAGTGAGATTTTTGTTAATGTTAACCTTCGAGATTTCTTCTTTTCTTTGTAGCGGGAGAGAGCAGAGTTCCTCTCAAGACTGTTGATCTCCCTCGTAGCCGTAGTGGAGCAGAGTGGCACCATCACGTGATCTTCCTCACATCGGTTAAAGCTGTCAGCAACCGGAACCATAACGGGAGAGTCTCGGTCTACATTCTCAGGTTTATCAACTGACCCTGACAAGTTTCTTAGCAGAGAGCAATATGGAAAGTCCTCATCTTGCTGATCGAACCATTTCATTCCACTCTCCTTTGACAAGACATTTCAAGATCAATTGACAACAAACAACAATAGCCACACGAAGAAGAAGAAGAAGATAGTCTTACCAGCTCGCATGTAGGAAACAAATCCGGCGCCAGGAACTGGAATCCGGCATCGATCTCAGCATCTGATGCTGCTTCGAATTTCAGACAACTTGGCTCGGATCTGGCCAGTCCACGGAGCTGTCTGATCATCTCATCTTTGTATTTCCCGCAGGTGGCGTGACGATTCTGAGGAATTTTCAAAAATATTAAAAAAAAAAAAACAGAGCAGGCTTGAATATAAAAAAAAAGTAAGAAGACAGAGAGAGAGAGACCTTAGGCAGAGGAGGAACATCCGTGGCACGGAAGTTATGAGTATCCGAGCCGCCTGAGACAAGCAAGTCGTTGAGGCTAAGGATCTCCGGGGGTGTCTGATCCCAAAGCAATCCGGAATCGGGAGAGAGGTCATCGAGTCCTACGATTGACAACAACTCCGGGACGGAGGGACAGCCGGTAAAGCCTTCGAAAGGTCTCCGGCTGTGGAGGGAGGTGGAAGAGGCAGTGTGGTGCTGCCAATCGCAGTTTTGGCAAAGCACAGACCGTTCGGTCTCGCAGAAAAGGGAAGATGGAGAGTCGTGGCAGGAGTCGCAGAGAAGTGACCTGAAGTGTTTGCCGAAGAGTTGGTTGGCGACGTGGACTTGCTTGTCGCAGGCGAGACAGAGCTTGGCGGAGTCAGCTTTGCAGTAGACAAGGGCCACGGAGGAGTCGCAATAGTCGCATATCCGGCGGTGACGCTGATGACCTTCTTCTTCTTCTTTTTCCATCATGGGGATGAGGTACGCCGACAGTTTTGGTAAGAAGATGGAACACAAAGGAAGGAAGAAGAGTCTTAGAGGATATTTTTAATTTCTTGGGAAGGGGTGGGACTAAACCAAAACCAATATTGGTGGTGGTGGTGGTGGTGGCTTAATGTTACGTTTATGTACTTCTTATGTAAAAGCCATGTGTTGTTGTTATGATGAGTTGTATTCTAGTAGTAATAGTGACGTTAAAGTGACGCCATTCCTTTTTTTTTGTTACAAAGACAAAAGTCAAAATATCTTCTTAATTAATTTCTTGGGGAAGAAGCTATAATTTCCTCGCTCCTTCACCCTTCCCGTGCCTCTCATTAAGTGGAGTAGTGGACAATGTAGATTAATTAATGGACTCACCGTTCCTTCGTTCGTTGTGGAATTAATCGTCCACATATAGGGTATATATGTATAACTATAACCAACTGATCCGGATCGTAAAAAAAAAAAAACCAACTGATCCATTTATTTTCAATTTGGTTCACTGTAAAGTAATATAATTACGGGTTATCATCAGTAGGATACGATTCAAATCTTGATGCACGTAATAGGGCGACACGCCTTCTACACACTGCGGGATAGCCAAGACAAGACAAGCCAAGAAATTAAATCAATCAATTTTTCTTGACAGGATTTATTTATCAGACTAGAGTAATCTAGAATTCTTTATTATAATAAAACATGTTGGCTACTATATATACAGTACTCCGTGAGACTTTTACAAATTAAGAGATTGAGTACTAATCGAAGTTGGTCACTGAATTTTCAAAATCTAATAATAATAATACTAGTCCAGAAAAATAGACGTGGCTAATTAGGGACGTTAGAAAAGGAAAGTTTTGTTGTTTGCTCTTTGCTGCAGTGTGTATGCCTATTTATAAAAAAGAAACAGACAAACAAAAATAATAAACTAAAAGGAAAGACTTTGTCACGTTACCGACATAGCTAGAATGCTCGAAAGTGAATTCCTTTCCTTTTTTTTTTTTTTTGTTAATGTTATTGGTTTGCCACTAGACAATTAATTTTAAGATCTCCAATCCAAAATTGCTCATCTCCACTAAAACCTCATCATCGTTCCTCAATAACTATTACCCCATGAAGGTAGTTGTCAATCATTCACATTTATCTCCAAGAGTACTCAAAACTTTTTAAACCATGATTGACTGATGAGGACAAGATGGGACCAACAAAAAAACAAAAGGACGAGAGATGAGTAATACTATTAGAGATATTTGAACAACTATGGCTCGTGAACAATAAATAACTCATATCACACGATAGTCTAGCTAGTATTGTTTCTGCGTCCTTTGTTCCTTGGCTATAAAAACTAATCTTCTTAAAACCGAGTTTGTTAACCATTGGATTACTGAATCTAACATAGTTAACGGTGTATCAGGGTTTATTATATACTCATCAGTCAAACCAAAATTACAAAACAACTAACATATGTTAGTATATATATATACCCTAAACGTATCAAAAACAAAATATTAGTTCACTTAAACATGACCCCTGAAAGTTTTGTGATCTAATTAACTATAAGACTCGAATTCATATCTATATATAACAATAAAACACAAATAGAAACTAAACTGAAACCCAATGTTGTACCATTCCATTTTGTTGAGTTTCGATATTCGCATGGGCTTCGTTCCCTTTTTTTTCCTTCAAAAAATGTTCCATTTTTTCTAAGTAATCATTGAGATTCTTGATATTTTCTTGGATACGAATCTTGAGCCTATAAGGGGGACACATATATAGGAGGATGCTTTCATCACGCGCCAGTCAAAGAATCTTGAATCTCATAACAATGACAACAAAGTGAATGTGGTTCTTAGTTCTTACACGTCTATACAACTTCCAATTAGATTCTTCTAATACCCACGATCCCAAGAAGTTGGAGGTCAAGAAAAGTTGTTCCACACATCTTTGAAAAGAGATTCTACCTTTATTATCTCTCCCTTTGGACCTTTTGAACTCAATAGAACCATATTTTCATTAAACAAAACTTAAAAGGTCTATATACTATAACTATAGAGGCATTTACACGTACGCTTTTGATTGGAGAATTTTGAAGTAATTGATTTTGGTAACTTAAATAAACTAAAGAGAAACAATGAAGGTTAGTACAGATATATGCATGCGAGGCTCAAATTCAATTATTTAGTACTAATTAATATCTATACGTAGTTAAAACTGTACGTAAAATATTAAATATTGATATCTACGGTACAGTTACAATCAATCTCAAGTAGCAAAAAGTGGAACTAAGAAGAATTGTATGCTTCGTTATCTATAAAGCTGAAAGGATCGTTAATGTTCTGTATACAACAACGATTCCATGATTCGTAACCTTTATTGTATTTTTTTCCGACGTTGCATTTTTTATTAATTATGAGCAAATGTTTACTACACCAGTAGATAACAAAAAAAAAGAAAAAAAAAAAAAAAAAGACGAGAATCATACATAATTGATAATATTATTTTGAATTCAATTCGCACACTATATATGAGCTAAATATTGTGTGTTGTAGACTTGTAGTTAATTATTGTTAATGTAAATGTTCGTTAGTTAGTACTTTAAATAATAATACTCAAAAATATAAAAACGGAAAAAATGATTTTGTGAAGCCATGATATACTTTGCTGGACCGCCAAAGATCTTCTATTCTCTTCCTCAAACTGCTTTAGCTAGTCGCATTAGGCCATAGGTATCTTATCATTGTTTTTCTTTTTTACCGATTTTGTTTAGGTGAAGACTCAAGTCTATTCTAATATTTTTCACATTGGATATATTTCAGTATATATGCTCCGATGGGCAATAATGGCAAAGGAAAAAAAATCATCATCCGTGAATCCGTGATAAGAAGTACGCTCTAAATCTCCTTCATATCGACTGATTTACGATGGGTATATCTTACTATCAATAGGTCAGGTTTTTATTAATGATGATGGCCGACTAGGTTAATTTTGTTTTTTTACATCAAGGTGCATCGTTTAACATATAAGTTGTTTGGAGAGTATCAAAAATATCAAAAATATGGTAAGAGAGTGGTCATCAGCTTCGTGAGGCTAGCCAGACTGCCATAAGATCATCGGCTTGTATGGAGAGCAGGCGATTCCTGATTTGTCGATCTAGTTGGTTGATGAGCAAACGGGATAGAGTCGGAGGTTCACCATGTCGTCTGTTGTTTCGCTCTCTCCACAAGAAGTAGACTGTAGCTTGAAAAGCATACCTTAGGAGGAATAAAGTATCCTTTCCATTAGTTGTGTCTGATAAAAGGGTTAAGAGGGAAGCCCAAGCAGTGGAGAATCTGGTCCGTAGTAGTGTTGAGGTGAGTCCTGTCCAGATGTCCGTGGAGTAAGAACAGGCAAAGAACAGGTGGTCACGTGTTTCCTGCGAGTTACGGCAAAGAACACAAAGTCCATCAGTCTGTGTGTTCCACTTCTGCATTCTGTCACCTGTTGTAAGTTAATTATATCTTAATAATTAGAAGACGAGATCATGCATGTGGTTAGCAAGTCCATTCACATTGTATCATATAAAGTATATATAAAGGAAAATTGCGGTTTTGATATTAATTATTAGAATCTTATATTTTACAAGTTTTATTATAATTTTCTTTTAAAAACCCTAACCGCCTGTTTAATTAACATACTTATTTCACGAACACATTAAGTCCGTTTCATCTTCTTGCTGAGTTAGCCAATATGTGCGAGTGAATATATATGTCGGATCCGTAATATGGTTTGTTATTAGTAGACGACTCCCTTCTAATACCATGTTCGTTTTTTTCGTATTACATAAACTGAATCAACACGAGAAATCGTTATAATATATATGGAAAAAATTATAGAAAGTGAGATTTATATATATGTTACGTTGAATACTATTTTCATTATAGCATAAACAGAGAGTTATACATCAACATACACCAGTTGATTAACTAAGCTGAAACACGAAAGAAGCTAAACAATAGAACATATTTATATGATAAACATGATTTCAGACGACGAAGTCCTCATTGAATATCTAGCTAGTGTATTTAGCTCACACTCTGGCTGTAACTGTGTTTATTCTCACTAGCTAATGATTAGATTATTGAGTTTGGTTTAGTAGTTATCTAGTAAAGGATGGACTGATAGGGTTTGATCAAGGGGACGAGAGAGCCACTAAGGTGAAGGGACATGACTTCATTGGTGGACCCAACGAGCTTGCCTCCGACGAAGACAGCTGGAACCGCCGTGGAGCAGCCGAGTCGGAGGAGAGCCTTCTCGATCTCACGGCAGTCGGGGTCGTTGTCGATCTCGTGGATGGTTGGTTGAACCCTAAGGTCACGGAACAGGATCTGAACGGCGTAGCAGAGACAACATGAGCTCTTCGTGAAGATGACCTCTCCTTTCTCTGACGACATTCTCATCACTTTGTCCATGATATATCTGAGGGCTAGGGTTTAAACTTTAGCCTTTTGATGTATGTTTAGTTTGGCTTGATGAGTATGTAAAAAGCTTGAGATCTGCTTGCCTATTTATAGGAAAGGGGTGAGCTTAAGTCTCTCTTTTTTTCTTTTTTTCTTTTCTGTTAGAAAGAGAACATTTTAAAAAGTAATTAGAAGAAAAATATCAAAAGTGAAAGATAAAATATCAGATGCCCAAAAAAGATGCTATTATATATATATTTGAGTGTTTTTTCTTTCTCCCTATTTTATATTCTGTTTGACTGCCCCAAGTTGCAGTCACTTCTAAATGAATCAGTTAATGTTATTTCTATATATCCTACCCTAATGCAGCTGCAGTGGTTTCAGTCGTCATCTAACCGTTGATTAGTAAGTAGTTCATGAATACAATTGGGAAAACTGAATTAATTTTCCCCCTTTTCTTTTTTGGGGTGCATGCATGGGTTGATATCGTACGTTAGTACGCGTATATAAATAATTCACATTGCGCGAGAGTGACATAAATATAAAAAACTACATGGTAAGAATGATGAGAAGAATCAGTGAGTTACATATGAATGGAATGGAAGAGAAAAAGAAAAAAAAAAAAAAATTAAACATTTTTCTTTCGAACATATAGTGGATAAATTTTTGTTCAATCTTTTTTGTAAACATTGTTCATAGTTCGATTTTTTTCTTTTCCATCCCTTTCCCTTGCCATGTGTGTTTCTACTATTACTATAGCTAGGGACAGAAACATGCACTTGATTCCACCATTTTCACCCTGAATATGACTATATATATGCATTAATACATATGAAAGTTAGAACATATCAAATCTGATAATTACAACAATGGTTAAAAAAAAAGTATAAAATCTTTTGATAAGAAATATAGCATGCTACTACTAGGCCTACAGCAGAAAGAAAAAGAAAAAAAGAGACTTGTCAATTTATAATCTAACGGATTCTCTTAACATATCTCCTTTGATTGAATCATTGCATCAAAGCGATGATAAATGAAAAAGATTGGGGGCTTTCGGTGATCCAAAAAAACATATGTCTATCAACAATATATGCATAGTACATGGTGCATGATTCCCCCAACACCAACTTGCCAAAACACAAAATATTCTGTTTTTTTTTTTCTTTTTCTTTCTCTCACACTTAAACTGACGATGCTGTTTGATTCTCTCTTGCCGGACGCACGTGTGGATCACACGCATGAGTCATTATTATTATTCATCGGCTGCTGCTTCATTCCTAGTTACTATTACTTTTCGTTTCCCATTGTTTTGTGGGTATGTATATTATAGCTTTAGTTTTCATCATGTGCGTGATTCTTTTTCTTATGTTTGATTCTTAAATAACTATATTATATACAGTAGTAGTACTGTGATAAATTATTCGTTTTTGTATATCGGCTAGTTTTTTTTGTTTTTTCTATTATATATGAGAATTATGTCACGCATGATATAGAGTTTGAATAGAGTTATTGGTTTGAGATTTGAATAGAGTTTTAAAGATTTGAATGTTACGTAGAATCTGTTGTTATTAGATCAATATTTGTTAAATTCTGTTAAAGTTTAATGTTATTAGTTTGTGATTTGTAAAAAATCATTAAAATCTTAACAAATTTGGGTTATTGGATTCAGACTTTTATAAAATCATTAAAAGCTTTGGGTTATTCAATTAAAACAAAAGAATCTAGGATTGTTAATAAGTTTAATTATTATGTTATTGGTTCATGATTTTAAACACTTTCTTTACAAAATAAAGTCATAGAAAATATCACAAAAATACATGGATTATTTGGAGGACTTCACAAATTTTAGAAAACTAATCAATAAAACTCTCTAGCAATCTTTAACAATCTTTTACTTATTCACTTTTAATGATTTTGTTGAACTCTTCAAAAATCTTAATAAATTAGAATCCAATACCACCCCTAAGATTATTTCCTATAGTACCCAAAATCTTTTGCGTACGTGATAACTGATTACAATGGCTCTGATTGGTGACCACGTTTAAACGAGGCGGTTAGAAAATTTTGAGCGGTTGAAAAGAAAGCGGTTGAAAAAAGAGCAGTTAAGGACAGCGGATAGAAAAGATGGTACGATTGAAGAGAGCGGTTGAGTATTTAGTTTGATTGGTAACATTGTAGCGGTTGAATAGTATAAATTTTAATAAATAGTAAAAATTAAATTAATTTAGTTGGAAAATGAAAAATTAGAGTAATAAATTATTTTTTAATTTATAATAAGATATATGAAATGTTAAATTAAAAATGTTAAAGTGCTAAATAATTAGTTTTGTCATTATGATAATAGATTATACTGGTAAAATATCATAAATTATTTAAAAATTTGTAATAAATTATAAAAATGAAATTTATTCTAAAAATTTTTTAAAAAAATGAAATCATTATCTAATTCATAATAAGAAATATCAATAAAAATTTTCTCTTATCATTACCGTTGAAATTTACATATTTATCTCCGATCAGCCCATAACATATCAGCAATTTGATTACGAATTGCTGCCATATATGCTCCATCTGTTGTTGATTCAGCCTCTTCAATCTCACTGATATCATTTTCGTCAGTTCCGTGTTGTCCATTTGGATCTCCAGTTTCACTTACTTCATCAATAAAATTATCATCCAAAATATTTGAACGTCGAATGAAATTATGAAGACCCATTGTAACAAACACAAGTCGCTTTTGTGTTTCAAGATCATACCTCGGTAGTTCTTTGACAATCCGCCACTTTTTTTCCAAATTCCAAACTTGTATCAAGACAATGATGTTGTAAGAAGCACACATATATGCATGAGATAAGAGAATATTGTGTTTGGCTTCAAATATATAAAAGGATATGTAGTTAGAAAACAATATCTCAAAAGGATACTCAGATACCTACATGCTAACTATGACCAGGGGAGATACTCAGATACATGCTAACTATACACAGGACCGATCATGTTGATTAGTTCAATCATCCATAGGTTTGTACTGTAGGTCGGTCATAATATTATTTGTTTTTCCTTTGATCAGAATCATCTCATCAACTTAACTAACGTTGACATACTGCAAATTCTCCTACCTGTACAAAATTACCGGAACAATTCAAACCAATTTTAATGGGCCGTTAAGCCCAATAAGTAATATTTATGCCTACTTTATCGTAAAGGCCTTTAATAATAAACCTTTTTTTTTTTAATAACCAAGTACAAACCAAGCCAGATGAGCTGGCGACAAAAAAAAACAAAGAGAGTGAAAATGTTTTTCAACTTTTCCTTTATGGTCTTGGTCCATCAACAACGACAAATGCTATATAGCATGCTCGTAGTAAACATATTACAAGAAAAGCTTCCAAACTTGGGAAGATTTGACTCTAATTAAAAATATCTAGAATCTGTAAATTACAAAATTTACACACTCAACAAAGCATTAAATTAGAAAGTAAATAAGAATTCAAGAAACAGAGTGACATCTCCTCTTCTGAAACATGAATCGTCTTTCCGAAATCGTTTTCTCGTCCGTATGCTTACCGTTACCGGCAGCACTTTGGCTGCTCCTGAATCTTAAAACGAAAGCGTTCAGCTTGTTCAGACCTCTGGAGAGCTTCCTAAACATCCCATAACTAGGCCTTCTCCGGCTCGGCTTTACCATGTCTTTCTTCATCGAGACATGATCCTTCTCAAGGTCCGTTAGCCTCATCCTCATCCTGGCCACCTCCAGTCTCAGCTCTCTGTTCTCTCTCCTCACCGACGCGTAGTTGTCCCGCGGCGAGATCGCTCCGCTTGCCATCCCGCTTCCCGAGCGGTTCGGAAACAAGAAGAACTGGCTTTGGCTCGAACCCCCTGCTGTCCCACCGCCACTGGTCATTGCGTTCTTGAGCCGCGTCTGTTCGTAGAACAAGACTTGAACCGCAATCTGAACCGGAAGCCTCTCGTTTTGAGCCGCGTGGCTGCTTGCGTCCTGCGACAGTTTCTGACAGCTGATTGTCTTGCAGAGACGGTACCGCTCTGAATCTTTCATGTGTGGATGAACCTAACTCCAACCAAAACAGAGAGAGTCAATCAAAAACACTTCTTTAATTTTGGATCTCTAGTTAGTTAAAATCTTTATATACCTTGAGGAAGATGTCAACGGCTCTGTAGAGGCCATCGCAGACGACGCGAGCATGGTCAGGGAGAAGCTCTGCGAGAGCTATGAATTTCGAGGGAGGGAGGCTCGAGTCCAGAGCCACCTCCGCGAGATAACTGTCCATCAGCTTCGACACCTTGAAGATGGAGCTCTGTTTCGGAGACTCTGGCCCGTCGAAATCGTACATGGCCATCGCGCTCTCGTCCACCACATCTCCATCATCGTCATCGTCGTCTTCGTCTCCGTCTCTGTAGTCGCACTCATCGAGATGGAGGAACAAGGAGAAGATCCGCTGCACTGAGTCGGTGTCGTACATGGCGCCGATGTTGGCCGGAATCAGGATGTCTTCAAGGATGGCCTGGTCGAGCTGGTGGCTGATCCGTCTCTCCAGATCGGATCTGCAAGAGACGGAGGTTCCAGATCCTATAGCGGTCTTCAACAAGGTGGAGAGGAAGGAGATAGGGATGGAGCTTTTGTTGGCTTGCGTGGGAAGGAGGCCGACGACGGCTTCGAGGACGATACGCTGTTTCCTCTGGAGGTCGGAATCAGATTTGACGAGATTAGGTTCTCTGATGATTTGCAGTGACTTGCGAGCGTAACTCATAAGGATGTCACTGATGATATCTTGATTGAGACCTTTGGACTTCATGGCGGAGACAACTCTCTGGAAGAAGTCGAGCTTGAGGATCGGTAGAGAGCGTCCCCACCAATCATCACCACTAGGTGGTTTCGGTTTCTCAGTCTCCGGCAACCTCACGACGCATCCTCCCAGTTTCTGATCAAGCTTGAGCAAACCAGAGGCTAGCTGTTCTTTGCAGGCGTTCACAGCGATTGCGTTCACCAGCCTCCCGACGAGGTTGATCTCTTCAGCTACAGGGAGCAGCCTCTCGCTTGAGTGTAGAACACTTATTGAACTCGAAATGTCGTTAAAAACAGAGTCTTTGAGGTAGGCCTCTGTTCTCGCCTCCAGGTTCTTCTCCGACAAGTCTTCTGTCATCTCTAGGTAATGAGCCACGCATCGCAACGCCGCGATGTTAGACGAGTTGAATTGCAAGCCAACGCCGTAGCAGAACTTTGCTGCGAGCTCGAACGATTCTGAGCCGCCGGGGACTGTTGGTAGGCTCAGGTTCGTGTCTTTTGATTCCAGAACAAGTTTCCGGATTCTTCCACTCCGAGAGACGAGAGGAAACTGAGAATCAAAGAACAACGGATCAAAAAAAGAGTTTCAGAATGAGTTCTCTCGCTTAGCTTGAACTTGAATGAAGTTCACCTTGTGGAGAGAAAAGCTGGCAGAGCCTACTTCGATGGTTAAGTCACTCGTAACGTCCGAGACAGGCCTGGAAATCAGAAGTCAGCAACAACAATATATAAAAAGAAGAGATGCAGAACTCAAGATTATAATACTAGACAAAGAAAGCAGAGAAGACGATGAGTGTAGCAGAGACCATTGAGGAGTGTGTCTGATACTGGAACTTGGTCGAAACGCTCTTTTCCCAGAGACACTTTGCTTCGACTCAGGAATAGTAACAACACCCATTTTTAGGATCTATCTCTTCTCCCCAAATAAAGTTGCAAACCTTTTTTGTGTGTTCTTTTGTTTTGTTTTAGCAATCCAATGTTATTGCCAAGACCTGCAAATATGTTCCTTACTGTCGGCTGCAAATGCTCTCTGTCTCTGTCTCTGTCTCTCTTTGCCTTTCAAATAGTAGTATGAAAGATTGTGCAGAGGAGTGAATTAAAATAAAAATAAAACACTTGAATTCATGCAGAATTAAAGCGTAATCATGACTTTCTTCTTAAAAATTAATCAGGTTCCTTGTTTAAATATATGCACACCATACATATACTAGTCATTTTATAAAAAAAAAAATTAGGTGAATACAACTTTATTCTCCGGGAATTAGGACACTAATCTCGCTTGCTATAGGTAGTGACTGTAAAGACTGCTACTATCATATGAGTACATCCATGATCTCATCTCACAGTAACATATCAGATTTTACATTCATTCAATTATAGCTCAGGTGGTGGTTTTTTTAACATTTCGACTTCTTTTTTTTCTAAAGATTGCAATTTATTTAGTTTGCTAATCGTTTGTATATTAATGTAATCTATGTGACTCAAGTTGTCTATGTTTCACTTTTTTTATTATGCACAGTACTGATTGAAAAGCAATTTATTTATGTTCATTAGCGTAAAAAAGTCAATTAAGTGTGCTGTTTATTACTTCTGCTTTTCGGTGAAAAAGTTTAAAAAGGTTTCTTATCGTGTCTTTTTCTTTTACACGGTGTATATATATTTATATATCAAACAATACAATTGCAGGAAATGTGAATGGGTTGCATTGCTTTTGGGGGTTGTAATCATACTTCGATGTTTTTTTTTTTTTTTTTTTCAAACAATGTGTATGTAATACGAGATTCATTAAAATAATATCTTCTTCAGTAAAGTTAAAATTTGGTAAATATGTGTGTTTCCTTCTTGCTGAATTAACACAAAATGTTTTAATCAAAATGTATCACAAACAGATTACACAATTCCGTATTTTAGGAACTCAAATTCAAAGCCACATCATAAAGAGGAAGTTTTCACATTAAGTCATGTGTCCACTTGGTTGTTGATCTACCTACAACAAGGAATCTTTTTTTCTTTTCTTTTTCTTTTGACCTCTGCGATACAAATAAACCATCCTGCAAACTTGAAATGGGTCTAGGACCATGCACATGAAATTGGATAGCAATTTTTGTGTGTTTCCAAACACTCACAAAGAGTGAGAGAGAGGGAGGCAAGAAGTGGGGTGGCAAATAAGAGCAAATGATGGGCTAAGCAAATTAAATTGTGAATGATGGTTTCATTCGCAGGTAGGGTTTTCTCTAAAGATTACTACTTACTACTTCCTTGTCCTTATTTTAAAATTCTTGAAACCATTCTCATCATTTCTCTCATCTCTTTTCACTGCCACTTTCCCAATGCTATGATCGATTCTAGGATTAGTGTGCTTCCCTCATATATATATATATATATATTCTCAACTTTCATTCCAAAATATTTAGAAAAGGAAAAGTAAAATATAAATAAAAAACAAGATTTTATGGTGTCAACAAACCTTCAAAATTAGCCTTGAAATGTAGATTGTTCTCTCATCTAATCACCCATAACAATATCTAATGTGTGAAGCAGTATCATAACAAATTAACAACACACATAATTTCGACTACAATAAAGAACAAACCTTAACGCGATAAGTTAAACCAACTGGCAGAGTAAAGGCAAACAAAAAAAAAATCTAAAAAAGAAGAAGAGAATTGATGAGTTCTTTTTCTCTGTTTTTTTTTTTTTTTTTTTTTGATTCAGCCGCAATGGATCTGAAGTAGAAGTACGGACAAGACAAAGAAACCTTGTCTGTCTCTATACAAACATTATACACACAAACAAACAAACAAAAAAAAGAAGAAGCCTTTTTTTCTTGTCTTTGATATATGCACATATAGATTTCCTCTTTTATATGTGATTCTCACTTAGGTCTTCTACTCAAATAGGCTTTTTTTTTTTTTTTTAAATAAGGTACCGGGGGACTATATATAATATATATAGAAATTCACATCACATGCTTCTATATGATAATGATTTAGATTAAGAATTGCAAGAGCACTGCGTATGCGTACCCTTTTCTGCGCTTATCATTTCAAAAGGATCGACGAATTTCTCGTCCTTGTCTTGAGATTCTGCTACCTGTTAGAGGAAGAGATGTCTGGCTCGAGAGTTGCAGGTCAGAGAATGGAATTGAGCCGCCGCTCTGGGAGAATATCAAGCCTGCCGAGATGCTTGATGTGCTTCTTGAAGTAGGTAAACCTGTCAAGTACGGATCTTTTGCACCGCCGGTCATGAGCTCTGTCGATGAAGAAGAAGGCGCCGCTGCGAGAGCACCCAAGAGAGAGCTCACTGGGTAAGGAGCCACCGGTGCATCAGCTAGAGAGGATGCGGAAGGATTGTATCTGATGGTTCCCACTGGATGATCAAATTTACATGTTGATCCAAACTTGCAGAAGCCGTTTTGTACGTAGAAAGTACACCGTTGCACACCCTGTTTCCCAACCCAAGACAAAAACGGATTTTAGAGATCAATGTTACTGTGATCAACCCCATCATCGATAGCAACAGTATCCCATTACGCTATGCAGCAGCAACAACCTTAAATGATTTAGAGAGAGAGAGCATACCGGGCGTAGAGGAAGACCAATGGGGCTGAGGATGCAATTAGCTCTTGGTGGAACCCGATCTCGAGGATGATGAAACTTACAAGATGTTCCAAACTTACAATCTCCAGTTTTCAAATAGTATTGGCACTCTGGTTCACCGGGTCTCTCTGGGAAGGCGGCTTGTTCTTTCTGTATAACACCTGTAGGAGAGGACAGAGATGGATAAACCCCGGGAAGCGAAGGACTGGTGGAAGAGAGCTGTGTAACTCCATATAAAGAAGTTGCCCCAACAGCGTGCTGCGCACCAGGAGATAGAGCAGGGCTCACAGGTGCCTGAACCAAAAGTAAAAGTGAGACGACACAGAAAGAGAGATACTGTGGTAAATATGCAAAAGTAGTGATGATGTAAAAGGTTTACCGAGTAAGGACTCCAGCCTGGAATAGGAACGACCCCAGGGGTTAGTAGCATTGGACCATAGGCGCCTTGCATATAAGAACCGGGAAGAAGAGTTCTTGCAACTCTCAAGCTAGAGGATGGGCCTCCATACTGGTCAGGCATAAGTGACTGCACCGATGGATAAAACTGAGGTGCAGATGCTGGAGGAGGTGGTGGTGGGGGGACAGATGTACCAGCAGGCTGAGGATGATGAAATTTACAGGTTATACCAAATTTGCATTGCCCCGTTTTCAAATAGTAGGAGCATTCGTTCTCACCCTACAAACAGGGTATTGAAAGATGATGCAAACTCGACTCGACACGACAGACACGACCCTTTATTATTAGATTTGTAAGTGAAAGAGGGAAACAAAACAAAGCTAACCTCTCGCACTGGGTATCCATAAATATTAAGAGGAACGTGGCTCATGGATCCACCTGCATTCTTTGGATGGTGAAATTTGCATGACGCCCCAAATTTACAGGTTCCAGTTTTCAAATAAAACTGGCAAAACATAAAAAAAAGCGATCAATATTCTTATATAACTAACAACCCAGTTTCATGTCATGAGTTGGACATTCAAAAATGGGATTCGTGAGAGGGATACCTGGCAAGGGAGTTCACCAATACGTTCTGGATACTGGCCTGTAGCTCTAACAGTTGCTTCAACCTAGAACAATGCAAGCATAAAGCAAAAACTGTATTATAAGAAAATTGGAAACTGTGGCCAAACCAAGAAGAGAAATGAGAAGCTAGCTTTTTCTACAGAGCATAAAACAAAAACTACATTCTGAGGAATAATTATAAGACCATCGGAACCAAACAACACACAGGAGGGAGACTATCCCTGACTTGAACCAGCAAAAACTGAAACATCCTCAGGATTGAGGAGTTAAATACTTTAACAAGTTATCAGGTTAAGTCAAAAAAGGTCAGTGAATCACCCACATTACGCAAAAATTGAATAGTTTCCTAAGTATGGGGGGGTTTCAGACTCAGTAGAGAGACAAAAAAGGGAAAGAGAGGAGGGAGGGAAGAAGAAAGTACCGAGGCACGATCGCGAGGGTGATTGTAACGACAACGATTACCGTAACCGCAGACACCAGTGCGCATGTAGTAGGCACAGTCAGGGGCACCAAGTCTCTCCGGGTAGGTCTCGCTGCTACCCAACCCTAATCGCCACATCGACTCTGCAAAATTTATTGAATGGGAACAACAAGAAAAGAAAGAGTCAAAATTTTGACGGAAACCCTAAAAGAGGCCGTACAGTTGAAGAGAGAATCAAACAAGACGCATGCGAGAAGAAGAAGAGGAGGAGGAGACCTTCGAGACCGGAATCGGCATCAGCGGGGGTCCAGTCGGGAGGGGCTTGAGCAGATTGTGAGCCATTGATGGGATTGCGAGCATACATGTCCATAGGAACCAACTCTTCTCTCTTTTTTTTTTTTAGGGATTTGGTGTACAGTAAAAAAAAAAAAAGTTAGTGAAAAAGAAGAAACTCCTCCTCAACCAAGAAGAGAAAGAAGAGTAAATGTCATAGTAGTAGGGAGGGGGATCGACTGAGATTTACCGGAGAATCCGATTTCAAAGGAACCTGATAGATAGATAGTTAGAGAGAGAGAGAGAGAGAGCAAAAGAAAAAAGAAGAGAAGGAAGAAGAAAGAAGAGATGCTTCTTCGACAGTGATTGAAGAGAGCTTCTTTGGTCGGTCTCTCTACTCTCTCTCTCTCTTTCGCTCTTCAGGAATACCGTACGGTCTCTGCCCTCTCTGCACTAGTGTTTCTTTTCTTAGCTTTCAATTTTCCTTTTCTTTTTTTTTTTTTTTTAATTTTAATAATTTTATGTAAGAAAAAAAATATTTAAGTAGGAGTACTACTGTTACTGTATTTCTTAATTTCATAAATTGTTTTTGTCTTTTATTATTATTACTCCTTCTGTTTCACAATAAGTGTCATTTTGACACTTTTTCTTGTTACAAAAAGAGTGTCATTTTATGTTTCCAATGCAAATTTTAAGCTTAAATCTCTTTTTTATCCTTATTATTTGAGCTTATTAATTAGAAAGAGAAAAAACTTTAGTGTATTTATAAAGGGTAAAACAGAAATTTAAACAATTTTCTTAATTTGTGTGCATTATGTCAAAATGACACTCTTTGTGAAATAGAAGGAGTATTAAATTTCATTTTTGTACTCACTTGGGTGCTTTGAGTCTCTCGACAAGTGAAAAAGCATCCCAGAAAAGGGAAAAGATATTTCCAAGAACAACAAATTAATAAAAATATAAATTACTTGAGAGAGAAAACAAACAAACAAAAAAAACAAATTATATGTATTTGAATTTGACTACTACCCCTACTAGTAGTAGTATGTACAGTATTATTATATGTTGAAAATGACCGGAAGGCCCTTTGGGCGGGGATAGCGCTCGCGCGAGTGGCCAACAGACTATTGTCAAAAACAGAAGAGAAGAGCGCAGTTTCCCCTTTCTCGCGACTGGTCCGGTCCGAAAGTGGGTTGGGGGGGGGGGATACATCCGTCATTCCACCTACCTAACCAACCTACATACTCTGTACTTTCCCTTAACTCACTGGCTGGCTCTCTTTGACTGAGTCGACTCAGTTTCTACACAATCAATCAATGCCCTTTCACATTTCTTCGTTTCCGCTTCCCAATTTGTCGGCGGCGTCCCCCTCCACTTGGTCAATTATTTTGTAATTTTTGATTTTAGCCTTTGGTTCACTAATAAATAAGCCCATATATTTAAGCCCATAAAAGGAAAGAAGGGGGTAAAATAATTTTTAAGGAAATGGTAAATTTTAATTAAGGCTTACCGCGCGATCAATTTAGATTCTCGGAAAGCACAGCTTTGGTTAATTAATCCTCAGGGGAAGACGATCAGAGTCAGAGATGTTGTTCATCAGCGTCGTGGTCGTGGTGTGATCTCATCTCAAATGGGTTTCCGATTTCAAATAATTTGTAGGTCTTCCCTTTGTAGTAGATTGTCTTCCCGTTATCTTCAACCATCACCACTCCGACTCTCTTCTTCTTCTTCGCTAAACCCTAATTTCGATTTCTCCACAAGGTGGCATTCTTCTGGCCAAAGATCTGGAGACGAAGGCGACAAGATTTTCCGGCTAGGTCTCTCCGCTGATATTGGCTTATCTCTCGGCAAAGCCGTCACCGGCTATCTCTGCGGCAGCACCGCCATTATCGCCGACGCTGCTCATTCCGTGTCCGATGTGGTTCTAAGTGGAGTTGCTCTTCTCTCGTACAGAGCTGCTAATGTTCCCAAGGACAAAGAACATCCCTATGGTACCTCCTTAAACCCTTTCCTTCCTTAGACCTTATTAAATTCATAGATAGAGATATACATTGCTCTCTTCTCTGTTTTATAATGTCTCCCTTTGCGCAGGTCATGGTAAATTTGAAACACTAGGAGCACTTGGTATCTCTTCCATGCTTTTGGCCACTGGTTGTGGTATTGCCTGGCATGCTTTACACCTTTTATCTGTATGTATGACCTCCACTCGATACTTCCTCATTTGTCTTCTTCTTCTTCTCATCTCTTTATCTTGATATTTCTTCGTCTTCTCTTTTGCAGACTGCACTGTCCTCAACTCCTGAGGTTGCTCACCATCACGGAATTGATATGAGTCATCCCTTTCTTGCTGTCACTGTTACTCTTGCTTCCATTTCTATCAAAGAAGGGTACTTTACTTTCACTTTTTTCTTAAATCCATCCATCCAGCAAGTTTCTTATAGCCCATACATAGCTTTCGTTGATTAGACACTTGTAACTTGTTTTCATTCACTTTTTATTTCCACTTTGCTTCCCTACTAGGATCTACCGGCCCAGCTTCTTTAGTATTAATTAGATTGACTCTATTGTGCTATCCCCTATCTGTTCTCGCTTATTTTTGTCATTCTTCTCAGGCTTTACTGGATCACCAAACGAGCCGGAGAAAAACAAGGCAGTGGATTGATGATGGCTAATGCTTGGCATCACCGATCAGATGCTATTTCTTCTGTTGTTGCCCTTGTCGGAGTTGGTAACCATTTCTATCCCACTTAGTTAATCAACTATATCCCATATTTGGTCATGCATACCATCAAAAAATAAAGGGATACAATGTAGCTCCCTCAATTCCATTTTAGTTTTATTTAAGTCTCAGCTTTTGTAACATATATAGCCTTACTTCTGTGCAGGAGGTTCTATTTTCGGAGTCAATTTCTTAGATCCTCTAGCTGGCCTTGTTGTCTCGGTTATGATTTTCAATGCCGGACTGGAAACAGGACACCAAAGGTACTCACCCTATCTAATGTTTCTTTTTCTATTAGTTTTCTCTATAACAAAGCCTGTATTAGCTTGAACATGTAATGGAATTATGGTTCCAACACCATCTCAATTGCTCAAATTTCATTTCTTTGTTTAGTGTCTTGGAACTGGTGGATGCTGCTATACCAGCACAACAATTAGAGCCAATAAGACAAACCATATTACAGGTTGAAGGAGTCAAGGTACAGATGGTGGATTCTTGTACCTTTCACGATGATAGGCTTTCAAATTAATAAACCTTGCTATATAACAAATTTATTGTATTCTTTTCAGATTCACTCTGTCTGTAATTAGAAAGTATGCCTTAATGTTTTTTGTTATTTGTTATTTGTTGCTAATAAGTGTCATGTTATTCTTTATCCATAGGGATGTCATCGGCTAAGAGGTAGGAGAGCTGGTTCATCGTTGTATCTTGACGTACACATTGTAGTGAGTGCTGCTTCCTTCTGTCTCGAATAGAAAGTATAATCCCAATAAAATCAATCATTATCACCTTTTCCTTACAGGTAGATCCTTTTTCCAGTGTGAGTGTTGCACACGAGGTAGGAGAATATGTACGAGGACAGATTAATAAGAACCACCCTGAAGTATCTGAAGTCTTCATACATATAGGTATGCACTATGCAGCATTCTGCATGGTGAGAAACATGTCTAACCAACTTATTCACTACTTCTCGCTCTTAGCCATCATGTCAAATTTTCCTTGCAGATCCAGCCTTTTTACAGTTCTCTTGTAGCATGATAGAGGATCATGACAGTATAAGGAATGAAAGTAACATCTGCCGGGAGATTAAACATGTTGAAGCCACCGTCTCAGATATTTTTTCGTCACAGTTTTCTGAGGTACTCCTCTGTTTATTTTTTGCTATAATCCAGACCAAACCCAACCTTTAGGCATTCCTGTTTATTAGTTTCGAAGACAATGAATCTTTCACGTATCTGCAGAAAATGACGATCAAACGAGTTACACCGCACTTGTTGCATAGCAAGATCTTTCTCCAAATCGTAGTCTCCATGCCATCGACCATGACAATACAGTAAAGCTCGTCCATGTCTGTACTTGTAGGCCATTTGGCTACTCTCCTGTAACCATCTGACAAGTATTTTGCTGCTCTGCAGGGACGCCATGAGAGCCGCTGAAGATGCAGAGAAAGCGATTCTGAAGGCAGCCCCAAATGTGGCTCGTGTGAGCGTTCAGCTTAGTCTTAAGAACTCCTTGCCTCAGTAATTAGCTTTGGTGTTTGAAGGAAATAACAAGAGAGACCTCTCTGCAATAGCTGCAACAAGTAGAACTTTGAAAAGAATATACAACGAGCCAAACTATGTTTATACCAATGTCGGCGTTTTGTTGATATTTTTGGCTTCCTTTACACTGCTCATCAAAGTTGTTTCTTTGTGATGAACAATTCTAATTTCGAAAGTTTGCAACTTTGATGAGTCCAAAGCTAAGAAAAGCTTTGGGAATGTAATTGTTGAGTACTAATTCTGCATTGGATACGATGAAAGTAAAATAACATCACAGCTTTCCACAGCTTCTTTTAGCCGTGACTGTGCTACAATGAGGGTAACAGAAACAAAAGGCAAAACATTTTCTATAACTATGTTGCTACATTGACTATAACTGCAAAATTCCTCCCCATTTGGCGCTTGCTCTTGAGGTATATGCAGACATGTCAATTTCAGATCGAAGTTAGTCTATTCACTCTCCTCAGTGTCTGAACTATCCTCAACAGTTCCGTTTCTGAACTTAGACGACACGAGTGAGCGACGATGAATGCGCTTTGTAGATTTTGTTCTTGACTTGCTTCTTGACTCCTCCAAAGCCTTTCTCTTCTTCTTTGAGTTACCAAGGTACCCAAAAGCAAAAGCTTCTAGTGCCTTTGTAGTCAACGGTCGGGTCCTTGTACTCTGCCTCCGTCCAGGAAGCAAATCCGCGATGACCTGAGGCTTACACTGCATTTCCACATCCATTTGAGCAGATGACTGATCTGCACAAGAGCTCTCACTGTTCTGCACAACGTCTGTGATGACAGTATCAGTACCATCAGCTTCACGTTCTAGTGAGATTTGTGAAACGTTCAAGTCAAAATATTCTCTGGTTTCAGATCTTTCTGGTGATATTTCTCGATCTTCGTTTCTTCGACAATAGCTATCTGTTGCCACGGAACTGGTTGACGACGGTTTCAGAGTTCTATCTTTATCGATGTGCTCCTCTCCCATCAAAAGTACATTTCGATCAGCTTCTAATGGGTTTGGTCTCATCTTCTTCAGTGGTTTCTTCTTCCTGGACTGGTTTTCACCAAAAAAACCTGATTCTCTCAAGGTACAATCTGCCAAGCTGCTCCTTTTTTTGCAGACAGGTAACTTTGGATTTCTTGGTCTCCCGCCTTTCCGCTTGTTCTGCTGTCTCTCACTGACAGAAACAGTGCTTCGACTAGTGGCATTTTCCATGTTTACAGAGCTGCTCTTGCCAGAACTAATGCTGCCCCCACCACACACTCTCGAAGCCATTGACTTAACTGTAGTCCCTGCCTTGTTTTCAGATTCTTCTGACAAGTTATCCTCAGATTCACTCAAGTAACTTGGGGAGTTAGCAATTGAACTGCCGGTCTCAACAGGCAGAGATCTTAGCTCTTTTAATGTACTTCCTTGCACACCATTTGCCTCACTGGTATCCACAATCGTAAACATAACGACCTCCTGAATTTTACTTGTTTTGCTGCGTGGTTGTAGGTACCTCTTCTTTTTCTTGCTGTTTGGTGAAGAATCATCAAACTCGTCTAAATTTATGGGCGGGTCATTCTTGGTTTCCTCTTCTTTGCACCCTTTCATATCAAGATCCTCATCAGTATTGAGCACAAGAAGTGTGGGATCTAAAGCAACTTTCTTCAAGACATCAGTGAGAGAATCATAGTAGTGATTCCCTTTTGACATCTTCCTCCTGGAAAACTTCTTGGCTTCCGGTACGAGAAAAACAAGAGAATTCTTTGGGGCATCTTTCGGCTGCTCAGAGTGCCATCCTCTTGCTAATAAACGTGGCCAAACAGCTTCCCAGAAGAGGTCACTGGACCGTGTTTTGCTCATCCTATATTCTCCGGTCAGGAACTTGACTATATCCCCAATCGGAAGATCATTGCGTATTCGCACTTCAGAGGCTCCATGATTAGACTTGGTTGGTTCTAACGCGCAGTTGGTCAGATCTCTTTTCCCTTTACCTATACCAATAACTTCTGTAAGCATGTCAATTCCTACCGTATCCTTTAAAGTGAACACATAATCCTCCAGTGCAATCTTCTCTTCCCTAAATGCTTTAGCTACCTACAAAAAACAACAATAAGATTCTGCATTTTGATAATGTTCATTATCAGATTCAGATCATTCCGAAACCAGAGAAGCATATGGTACCTTAAGCAACGTAGTCTTGCATTCCTCAGATACATGAGAGGAGATCCGAGAGAGGAGCTCTTGTTGCCTCCAACCAGATAATAACTTGTGGCCTTGAACAGAGCGTTTGGTTCGCAACTTGCGTCCATCAACCCATCTCCGGTATTCATTAGACCTGTAAAAGCTTCCGTAGTAGTATGAGAGCACATCTCCCATGTGCTTGGTGCCAAGGAATCTCTGCACCAAGAAAAGGTTTTTCCCAAGACAGTAGAGGCCAAGAAGGAAGCGCTGCTGCTCAGCAACGTCCCAAGAATCACCCAAAGACCCAGGGAAGGGATAGAGGCTCTTATCAAGCCAGTCAAACTTGAACTTGGCATTTCTTTGGCATGGCAATGCAAGCACAATACTCCTCGGTTTCAAACTAGCAGGCGGTTCAGATTTCTCCAGGGGTTGATCGGTTGAGGGACTGCCTTTGTCACCTTCCTCGGCTTCACGGAAACCTCTGAATTTCTCACTTCTCGTCCACATGAGAGGGATAGGCAAGGAAAATGTGACTAGGTCCTGCTGTGATTCGAAGCATTTAATGAGCATTAAACGATCATATGGTGGTATATCTGCTTGGTACTGATCTCCAACACGAGGAAAGACCTCGGGGTCTCCGTTGATTCCATTGAGATATGGGGAATGAAGTTGCTTGGAGGATTCATCGACAAAACCTTCCGTGTCATCTGAATGAATTGGCTCCATCTGAGCACAAAAAAAAAAAGACGAAGCTTTGTTAATAGTTTCCGGAGGCAAACACAATCAATAATGAGACACACATCATCATCCAAAGCAATTCTCTAAAGACCACAGTTTGGAGTTCAAAGTCATCCTCAAAAAAAAACCTAACATTGAAAAGAGAAAGAAGATAAAATCGAGGAGGACCTGGTTTTCAGGTCCTAGAAGACACGAAGGAAGAAGAGGGTCCAGAATAACCCAAAATAGATAGAATGAAACCCAAAGCTGCCGTTTTTAACAAAAAAAACATCCATATGAAACAGAGGTGACCCCTACTAATTCATTCATAAAAAGCAAAATAAGAAACCCAGAGAAGCCAGCCACAAACAAGAAGACCTGAATCGTTTTTTGGCTACGAACGGAAATGTAATAAAAAGAAACAAACAAAAAAGAAATGATTTTTGAACATAAGACCCGAGCGAGACCCGACCCGACCGTCGTAGTCGTATAGTATCTACATATATGAAGAGGGATAGAGAGAGAGAGTACCTCCATCAAGATGGAAGAAGAAGAAGAAGAGTATGGTTGATGAACGTCGGGTAATAAAATTAAAATAAATAAATAAAAAAATGGGTCGAATGGAATCTATATATATGTAGAAGAAGAAGAAGAAGAAGTAATAGTGTTCCAATCTATAAAAAGATGTAAAAAGTTGAAGCAGCTCTCAAAGTCGAAACAGACAGACAGAGGAGCGATATCAAAAAAAAAAAAATTTAAGTTGTTTCTCTAAAATTATTATTATTATTATTATTAAAAATGACAGAAAGAAAGAAAGAAAGAAGAGGGAAGGAAGACGTGGTCGAAAGGAAGGAGAGAGAGGTATCAGATTTACCTCACTGTCTCAGTCGTCGTCTGTCGTCACACACACACACAGCTTTTGCTGCATCGAGAAAAAAGACTTACGAATTCTCTTCACGGCTCGCACCACACACCCCTTCTCTTTCTCTGCAAGACAAAGAAGAAGAAGACCTCAACGCAGAATTAATAATAAATATATCTCTAAATATATATATATATATATATATATAAGTAAAAAATGTGTGTTTGCCTTGCATATGAGAGAAGATGGATCTTAACGCTTTTTTTTTTTTTTGCTCTTTCTTTCTTCTTTTTTTTTTTGTGTTAATTTGTTGGGTGGGTCTTATTACAACAAAAAAACAAAAAAAAAATTGAAAATGAAAGAGCGTGAGAGCACACGCGTTCTTGTTCTACAATAGTAGTAGTACAGTAATAAATAAATGGGATCATCCCCTTCTGCAAATACCCGAATTAACCTTATCCCAACGTTTGTCTCTTCGTCTTCTTTTTACCTCTTTCCGTCTTTTTTTTTCCCCTTTCCTTTTCTTCTTCTTTCTCCCCTTATTCAGTAGTATTTTCTTGTTGTGTGTTTCTGTTGTAAAACGGTAAATTTCAACACCTTAATTCCCTCCTTCTAGTATAATAATTATTACTAATAAGCTTAAACACATTACACTTTATTTATTTTTTATTTTTCTAGTCTCTTATCATTATTTACACTCTCTTTTTTTTTTTTTTTTTAACTCGCTAGTCAAAGTAAAACACAATGCATGTGGGTAGTATAACTTGGTGTGTATTCAAATTCAATGATATACGAATACGACTATTATTTTCCCCTATATATGTGTATATATAACTAGCGAATAATAATACGACGATTACAAAGTACGCTTTTTTTTTTTTTTTTGACAAGATTACAAAGTATGCTTGTACAAGTACTTTTAACACAACAACCGAATTATTGAAAAATCATACTATTATATGTTTTTAGCTTTAACTACTAAATAGGTATATATGTATGTCGACAAAAGACTTCCAAAGTTAATTAATATCATATTTGCTTTGATATAGTTACTAAGCATCATATATAATAACATTAAAAAGAAAAAATAGATTAGAGAAATTAAAAACATTCCCGATGATAAGATAAACATACGTTAAAAAAAAAAAAAGATAAACATACGTGTTGATTTAACGAATCAGGCATCGGAAAATCATTTAATATATATAGATCAGCCCAAAATTGAGAGGATAGGGGCATTTAAGATCCCCAATAAGGGCCTATCATCGTTCTTCTCTAGTGTTATATATACAGCCCAAACTTGCTTGAGAGTCGAGAAGAAGTCCTACTGTATCTCAGTGCAAAACAATTAAGCATATTTGTCATTGGTCCTGCTTTTTTCTAATTTACCGATTTGCAACATTTTTTCCTATATTTCTTTGTTAAATTTTATTTAAAACAGAAAAGTAATCTTATACATAACAAAAAAATATATAGCTAACTGTTTACAAAAATTAGTAATATACTATATTAACTTAAATAGTCATATATAACTTGAAATTATATATTAGAAAAGAAACCTAATGTCTATTTATAAAATTGTAACGTAAATAATTTGGACAAGCAATTGTCCTCAGGTCATTAAGGCCATTGGGGAATGGGCATGGCCATGTTTATCCTTCCAAGGCCGGCGAGGGTTTCAGTGGATCATCAACTGGCCCATATGTGAAAGCCCAGTGATACACCTCCAAATACCACATTCCCGGGTCTGTGACAGACAGCTCAACATACATATTCTTCGGCTATTCGCTCTACTTGAACAAGTGTGTGTGTGTTACACAGTGTTGTATATTTTGTCGAGAGAGAGAGAGAGAGAGAGTCTGAAAGAAAGTAAAAAAGAATAAAAGACACTGGACTTAACTTTATATTAATTAATAATTATTAATTTATTATTATATAAAACATACCCAAATAATGTTAATGCATGGACCACATGCAACTACTTGCACGCTTAATAGATTCACTAAACTCGATCTTTACAAGTGGGAAAATATTAATGTTACTTATGATGTTAATAGTATATAACAATACCAGAATTAGGATCTGAAAAAGAAAGAAAAACCATATAATCATATGACGTATATAGCTAGCTAGTTTCGATAATTAGTTTACACAGCCGTACTAGACCATTTAAAACAGTGGTGACGAGTCAGTTTCATCTTTTTTAAAAAAAAAATAGCAGGTAGAGATAGTTAGAACTAATTTTTAGTATCAATAACAGTTAACTAGTTCTTTTGAATGTCTATATATATATATATATATATATATATATAGTAAAGTAGTATATTGTAAACTAGTTTGTAGTTTTGTACTACTAAATATATATATAAACGCCATCGTATGCATCGTTTAGTTGATTAATATAACTAAAAGCGTACATAATTTGTTTTATCCGTTGCAAGGTGGTCCGATCCACCTTCGGTCGACACATGTCCTCAGTTTTGCAATGATTTTACATATATATATAGCTGTAATATTTACCCAACCTGACTTAGGTTTTTCGGGAAAACAAATAAAATATATAATATAATTGCCAAAATATCATACCTTCTAGAACACCTCTCCAAAATCATATAAATAAAATGTAAGCTAAATTCTAGTATAATCTTTACATTACTTACTAGATACATATACATAATGCATACGCATAAAAAAATTGATTGAAAAAATCTAGTGTATAAAAACATAAAATACATAAATTTAATCACTTATTTTAAATAGAAAACTCATAGAACTTAACATGGTTATTATTTGATGCAAAAGATATTTGAGTTTGTAATGGATTGAAAGAATCTTAGTGTATCCATTTTTCTATATCGAATTTCGAAAGTGTGATGAAAGAAACATTAAATTAAAATATATGACTAAATTCATTTTTTTTTTTTGTCTTCAGATAGAAATAAATTGTGAAAGTTTGAACAAGGGAAAGTAAAAACTAGAACATAAACAAAAACTTATAACGCCTCATCTCTCACTTGATCATGAAGCCAAGAAGGCCTTCCAAGTGAAAGGTAAGACTGAAAACGACCATCTCTTGTGACGCTTGAAGCAATCGCCATTGCTACCTTGTTAGCAGAAGTCGCAACCGAATAGCATCTCCACGCATGAAGCTTGGACAGAGCTAAGTGTATATCGCTCAACACCAAATGGAACCGTGGCCAGGCTGCTGGGTTATTTATGGCTTCAATGATCACATTGTTGTCCGTGGCAAACTCAACTTTAGGTAACTGCAGGATCTGAACCGCTTCAATTGCCCACAAAAAGGTTCTTGAACCTGCAAGGAGCCGTGAGTCAGAGGCCGTAAGTACATCCCTAGCGTGGAAAAGTACCTGTCCTTGATGATCTTTCACAATCCAAGAACCACCCGACAAGCTAAATTCACTTTACTAATTTACTTTTATTTTAAAGTTTATAAATTTTACAAGATTTTATATATCGTGATATAAAAGACTAGTTCTAAATCTGAAAATGACTATAAATAGAGGGAAAAAAAAAAGAACAAAAGAGAGATAAATTACGTAAGTAGAAATATAAAGGATCCTTATCTGTATAATTCACATGATGAACACTAATTAAAGAGGACAGCATTTTCTTTTAAAATAGTATAAGAGATGGAGGTGTGCCAAATTAATTTCATATTATATGCTTTTAAAAGAAAGGAAAGTAGTATTATTAACAAACTATACCTATTTATAGGCTCTTCAATTTTGGCAAGCAGCTGACTACTAATTATAGACCACACGACGTGCTCTTATATATATGGTCCACAAGTTCCGTATTATTATTGTTTATTTAGATAACTCTAATTATAGTTCTTATCTATTTAAACTATATGTGATGTGACTAATCAATCATTTACTAAATCATCAAACAAATATATAGAAAATAACTTATAGTTAAATACCGGTTAAACAAATTTTACATAAAGTTTATTCGCTTGAATTTGATCCCAAGTGCGAACAGAAACCAAAGAATTACTTATATAATTCGTATATATATATATATAGTAGCAGATCGAGGGAAGCAAGAGCAGAGCTTTGCCGAATCCCCTTTAACATGCACAATGAAGCAAACAACAAAAAAAACTTATGAACATGATATGAAACCTCCATGAAATATGTAATTTCAGCAGTTTGAGAAGTTAGAATTAGTCTAAGACCAAACTCCGAATCACCTTTTTCTTTTTAATGTTAAGAATGTTTTCACCTTTTACTTATCAATACCCGAGCAAACGAAACGCCAATTATATGACTTATCAAGTTACCAATTTCTCGAAGGAAAATGTCGGTCTAGAGAACAAGAAAAAAGGAAAAAAAGAAGAAGTAAAACACCAAAATGAAATGAGTTGGATATGAATGCATATATGCACCCTACAAATTAAACGAAATTAGGAAGTGGAATAATTACGAGTACTATAGTCTATACAAACATCAATAAATTAATTCAAACGTTTAAACCTTAAGGGTTTACGAGAAATTAATTAGTTGAACATTAATTTTTAAAAAAAAAAAAAAAAAAAAAGAGAAATTAGCTCGACCTGCCACATTGTCTCCCCAGTCCAGTAAGGCTTAAGTGACCTAGACCTCTCTCATTGGTTGTATGACACGTCATCACCATCATCTATTACCAAACATAGAAAATCCTCAAGTCATGTCTACTTACTTAGTGTATATAAAGCCAATTTAACAACACAAATCTCTGTCAGAACGAATATTTTCAGATTTATACATTATGTAAAAAGCCTCTACTTTAATTTTCTTTTTGTGCCATATAGTTGGCCAACTACATATTTTCGTTACAAAATTTTCAGTATCAATCATTTGTTAAAACTTATATATATATATATATATATATATATATATATCTCATACTACTGAAACCACCCAAAATAAAAAGAAGCCGAGATTTCTCCTCTGCTTTTTATAAGATTTGATGGCGGGTGATAATCCTTGGTTCAAAAATCCAATCCAGAACTATAACTTTGGGAGCAGCTCATCTCATGATCGTCATGGCTTAGTGGTGGAGGATCAGCAAGAAGAAAACATGATGATGATAAAAGAACAAGACAGGCTACTTCCGATAGCAAACGTTGGAAGGATCATGAAGAACATTCTCCCACCAAACGCAAAGATCTCTAAAGAAGCCAAAGAGACTATGCAAGAATGTGTCTCCGAGTTCATAAGCTTCGTCACCGGAGAAGCATCCGATAAATGCCACAAGGAGAAGAGAAAGACCGTCAATGGAGACGATATCTGTTGGGCCATGGCAAATCTAGGGTTTGATGATTACGCCGGCCAGCTTAAGAAGTACTTACATCGTTTCCGAGTTATTGAAGGTGAGAAAGCTAATCATCACGGCAAAGGAGGTCCTAGTAAATCCTCACCAGATAATTAATTAATCTATCTCTTTAGCTTCTTTAGATTGATTGGTTTGCTAATTTCCCCATTTTTATGTGTCATCTTTGTTTAACTCGATCCGACCAGCTTCTTTTTTTTATCAATCTTGTTTTGTTTTGTTAAAAGAGCTTCTTCTACCAGTTCACATATAGCTCTAAGCGATCTACATATATAATTAAATAAATATATATGATTGTATAACATGTCCTTACATATGTGGTTAATATGAGGCAGTGGATCAAACAATTCTGTGTTCGGATATATTGCTGATTATTGTGGTCTTTAATTTAATTCAGAAAGTTGAGATCCATGTGCGTGTATATATTATTATCGAGCTAGATAGGTTTTCTTCTCTACATTCTAGTTTGTTGATCTCTTCTAGCTCTTGGTCAGGTGTGAGGTATATAATTACCATGCGCTTGTATGCTCTAGACTATATAATCCCTCTACAGTACGAAAATTAAGTTGTCATTTCCTACTTTGTGGAATTGCTTATTCAGTTAAAGCAATTATTATTATTTTTTCGACAAAAAAGGTGAAAGTAGTCGACTTTTCAGTATTTGTATTATTGAAAGTCGTCACTATAACTGGCATTTGCATATAGTAGATTATTAGCAGTTTAGCACTAGTTAATCAGCACTAAATTGCAATTCCGTACACATATGATATATATAAAGTTACTACTTCAGTATTGTTTCTTTAAGACTAATCAAATATTAAAACTCTATGTCGATATAGATTTACTATTTCGGGGATTCGCTTTCTGAACAGTAAACAGTACTCCAAAAATAAGAAAAATTAAAAGAATTGGTTAAATCGATTAGTTAAGCTCTCGAGTGGTCCAATAGATCCAGACCAGCTAGTTCTCACTGGTTCTTTTATTGATTTATAATAACCCTAGATCCCTGGACCATCCAAATAAAGAAAGCTTTACATAAATACTCTTTTATGATCTGACTCACACTAGGAACGTATGCTTTTCTCCATATTTAAATTTGACCACTAAACTTTTATTAATACCCATTTCAACTGTTGGCTGATCAACCAAATATGTCACGGCTACGGCTTCTCAAATTAAATAATACTAGAATATATGTATGTATCTGTTAATTATATCGAATGCATGATCTTATGTTAAATGTTCTTAAGATTAGTTACAATAAAGCACAAATTAAGGTTCTCAATACTATTAGCTTATAATAAATCACAAATTAATGTTCTCAATGTTCAAAATAGTGTTACGAAATTTGAATAGTTGTTTGCTCGAATTTGTGTCTCGTGATATACAAGCAAATTAACTTCTTCTTTTTTAATCAAAGTAGAACTAATCACAGTTGAATGTAATTAATTAATATATTTTGACATTACAAACCGAGAGAGTGCATTTTGTTTTATCACCTGGATATGAATATCATTTTCATCTACCTGGTGATGGATATATATATGTATACAAAAGGAGTGGATAAGATTTGGGTTGTACGTCTTTGATCTCCCACAGGTGAGATTGTGAGAACGCGCAACTCGAGTTCCAAGAGTTTTAAAAGCGTGGCTACTTTCTCTTTGAAGTTCGTTAAACGATATGAGATCTCACATTCTTACATATATTTAAAGATATTGATAACGAAGACATGCATGCACACTAATTCGCCTTAAAAAAAAAAAACGTTTGAAGAAGAGCGACCAATTATAGGCACATAGTAATCCTAAATGACGACTAAATTATTCCTCAAATAAAACAAACCAAAGGATTCTAATACATTACAAATTATTTGAATACGAAAAAAAAGAAAAAAAAAATATTTGAATACGAAAATAATATATGTATACTACTGGTACTTATTTCCAGTTGTTCTATACTTCGATTCTACTATAAACAACGTAATAAGTAACGCTTTTTTTAGGTAATAAGTAACAATCTAGCTAGGGGATTCGATCTTCTCATGTCAGTTTAGAGAGATAATTATAAACGTACTTTTAGTTTGACCATCTTAATATTATTATGCATTCTAGTTTGACCAAAAAAAAAAACGTAGTTTTAGTAACAACAAGAAAACGTCTAGTCATCAAGGCCGGCGTCAAAGTTTCATATTCCGGTAGATCGGAGAGCGTATTCTTGCACCAGCGCTGCAAACAGAGACTGCCTTTCCAGCAAACGAGCCGGGCTATCGAACTCTTTCGCTTTCCCTGTTCAAAATTTCCATATGAAAAGTGAAAAGACCAACAAGACAACAAGAACACTTAAGTTGAGTTTGTTTTGTTTGACATACCAGCGTCTATGACCAGGACTCGATCACCGTCCATCACTGTAGGAATCCGGTGGGCGATGCTGATAATGGTGCAGGACTCGAAGTCTTCTCTTATGATCTTCTGGATCACGGCGTCCGTTTGTGAATCAACGGATGCAGTTGCTTCGTCTAGGAACAGAAGTCTGCTCCGTTTCAGCATTACCCTCCCTAAACATAGAAGCTGCCTCTGCCCTACGCTCCAGTTCTCCCCATTATCAACCACTGTTCCAATCAATCAATAACTCTGACTTATTATATAATCCCTAATCCTAGGTATATATATACACAAAGAGACCAAACTCACCCAAAGAATCGAGTTTCTCAGGCTTGGTAGCAACAACATCCTTGAGTTGGCATCTTTCAAGGCTCTGAAATTACAAGAAACAACAGATTATGTAATGGTATATGGAATAAAAATTGGTTGTAGCTTAGAAGATATATCATAGCTTAATAATATCATCATCACCTTCCAGATTTCGTCGTCAGAGTATTGCTCAGTTGGGTCGATGTTGCTCCTCACGGTTCCTTCAAAGAGGACAGGTTCTTGCGGAATGATTCCGAATCTTGACCTGAGATCATGCAGCCCTATTGTGCTGATATCAATCCCGTCTATGATTATCTTCCCTCCTGACGGTTCTACAAGCCTGAACAAGACCTGTATCAAAGTCGATTTCCCGCTTCCCGTTCGTCCAACCACACCAACCTTCTCTCCTCCTTTGATGTCTAGAGTGATTCCTTTGAGCACTAGTGGAGTGTTCGCTCTGTAGCGCACCTGCAGTTGTTTACACACACACACACACACATCCTTCACATGTTTGAACACTTGAGACGATGAGTTTTTAATAACAAAGAGCTGTTTAGTTTCTATATAACTCACCTTGAGGTCTTGCAGATGTACATTGCCATGGAAGGGCCAATTCGAAGGTGGAAGGTTATCTTTGCGCTCCCACTCGGATTCAGATGGAATGTCAGTGAACTGTTTGATCCTTTCAACAGAAACCATCTTGTTCTCAACAAAGCAGCTCATGTATATAGCCCAGAACAGAACCGAGTTCAGGGACAGACCATACGAAAGGGACAGTCCTACATTCTCTGCATCACACCAAAACAATATCCATGATTGACAATACTGATTTCAACTTGTCAAAAATTTGGAAGGGTTTGGTGATCCTCTACCTGGTCTGATAACGTTGCTGGGTAACAATACCATACACAAAGCCGAGATGCAGAGCACCCAGCTTCCAATAAGCTCTAGCCTAAACCCGAGCCATTCGTTTGAGCCATTGTTGTGGAAGTCCATCCTGAGATTGGCGTTGACACGCTTCACGTTTTCTTGCATAAACAACTCCTGCTTCCTGAATGATCGGATCGTCATCACTCCAGCTATACTTTCTGAGAAATGGTGGATGATGGGAGCCTTTGTGATCGAGTCCAGGCGAGTCAATTCACGGGAAGAAGCGAGGTAATAGTTCTGAAGATCAAAAAGCAAAGTGACGTTTAAGAACATCATACATATTCAAAGAAAAAAAAACATCAGAACATATGGAATCAAAAGAGATGCCTACCCGGTACCAGATGTTAAGCCATCCAAGGGGAATCACAAAGAATGCAGTTGGCCAAGCGTACTGGCAAGTAACTATGAAAATGCTCAGAAGAGTGGTGTACATTGAGGCCACAAGTCCGAGCATAAACGGAATGAGGATATCGATGTTGGTCTGATCAGTAGATGCCTGCAATGTTCGAAAGAGAAAGAAACCTTTAACATCTCTGCTAAAATCTTATGTAAGCAGCATGAAAAGGGTTGGAAAAGTTTGTCTCACCCGACTGAGAATTCTTCCGGATGGCGTGGTGTCGAAGAACGACATTGGAGCGTGTAAGATACTGTTAAGAATCTGTCGGAAAAATATCTGAGCAGTCTTGAGTCCCAGGTGAGTGATGTAATATGACCTGAGGGTCACCAAAACGATGGAAACAAGTGCAATAATGACGTATACACGGATGAAAACGGAAGCGTCAAATGAAATTGCATTCTTGGCTGATGTTTCGTATGCAAGCCAGTAATCGCTGGCCATTAGAGCACCCTGCCACGTCAGAGAGAAGAACACCACAAGCACAATGCCCCACCAGCCGTAGGCCTCAGTGCAGTACTGTTTGTAAACTCTCAGGCTGACCTGTCCGATTTCCCTTTCCTCTTCTTTGATAAGCTTCGAGCCATCTTCTACGGCGTGAGAGCCAAGAAATGACTTGACATGCTCATCGTTTTGATCACTTAAGCGAGGAGACTCCATGGACGTTCTCGGAGAGCTTGCATGGGGAGATTTTGGTGTTCTTGGGGATGTTGCGATTGTTGCTGCTGCTGCTGCTGCAGAGTCTACACCGGCATCAACTAGCTCCATTGATGTCTCATGTGCAGCCACAAGTTCCCCAAAATCCAACCCGGAGTTTACTAATTCCTCATATCTTCCCGACTCAACAATCTTCCCCTCCCGCATCACCTGAAAGTCTCATTTCGTAAGAACAAGCTCTAGTCTCTGGATTCCAATAAGATAAAAGTATGAATCATTATTGTACCAAGATGCAGTCGACGTTGTGCAAGAAATCCACTTGATGGGTTACGAGCAATATGGTCTTGCCTTTCAGAGCTCCTCTTACACAATTCTATACAAAAACATCACAATAATAAGAATCAACATGTATTCTAGTAATACATCAAAGAGTTCTTTTGTCCCTTGTTACCTTGAATATATCAGAACCGGTATGAGCATCCACGGCGCTAAAAACATCGTCGAGCAAGTATACATCGCATTCCTGGTACACCGCACGTGCGAGCTGTATACGCTGCTTCTGCCCTCCGCTGAGGTTGATTCCGCGTTCCCCAATCTCTGTCTGATCCCCAAACTCCATCATTTGTAGGTCTTTGTCAAGGCAACATACACTGACAACTTCGTCGTACTTGTCTCTAACCATTGGAAGACCAAACAAGATGTTGTCTTGAACAGTCCCGTTTTCGATCCATGATGTCTGCCCTACATAACCAGTGCTCCCACAAACCCTCACCTAGAAATAAAAACGAATCAATCAAATGTTCTCAGAGTGTTTGTTCTTTAAAATCTACAAACAACATAAACAAAACAAAGTCGCACCTGTCCCGAGATTCTGTGCATTTCGCCAAGAACAGAAGCTAACAGAGAAGATTTCCCTGAACCAACGGTTCCAACTATAGCGGTGAGCTCTCCTTTCTTAACCTTAAAGTTGATATCACTGAGAGCAGGTTCGTTGTCCTCATCATCCCAACTAAAGCTTCCATCTCTAACCTCCACGGCAGTAGTATCATCACAGCCCAAGGATCTCTCCACAGCATCTTCCGAAAGCTCTTTGCTCATCATGTACGAGTCCAGTCTTCCCAGAGAGATCATTGCCTGCGAGAGAGATATCATAGACTGAGGGAAGGTTCTGATGGGTTCTTGCAGGATCTTGAAAATGGTTGTGGTGGTGAAGACAGTCCCAGCGTCAAGCTTGACACCCAAGGCAAGAGCGGTGGCGAAGGTGAGGGCAGAGATAAGCACTGGCGTGCTCCAGAGGACAATGATGTTGCCGGCTATGGAGTAGAGAAACTTGGATAGCCAACCAAACTCCATGTCCCTAAATTTGAGGATCCTCTTGTTGAAATGATTCTCCCATGCCTGGAACTTGATGACTCGCATATAATTGAGCATCTCGTTGGTGGCCTTCATCCTAGAATCTCGGTTTCCCATCAGACTGAATTGGTAGCTGTTGTTTCTCTTAGTTCCAAGGAGGATGAAGACGAACACTCCAGTCAACCCAATGACCGCCGTCACTACAGACGCGCCTAAGCTTCCGTAGAGGAGCACAAGCGCAACAGTCACTTGCAAAGGCATGAGCCAGATTGCGTGGAGCTGAAGCATCATGTCAGAGAGCTGCTGTGCGTCTACGGCCATGTAATTCACGATTTGGCCAACGCCGTGGTTCTGACGCGCGGAGCCGGTGAGCTTTAAACCTTTCTTGTAGAGTGCAGTGATCAGAGTAGACCTTATGAGCATTCCAAACTTCTGGGACTCGAAATTGAACTGATGCGTCGTCAAGACCTCGACGAATTTGGCAACGAGGAGGATGAGGACGAGGTAGTAACCCTGCCACGGCGATGATCTCTTGCCGGAGGTGAAATCGACGAAGCTCTGGATGAGAACGGGGCCAACGTACATGACACCGAGACGGACGATGGCGAGAATGGCGGTGTAGAGGATCTCCTTCCAGAAACAACGGATGAGAGTGGTACGCACAGGGTGGCTCGAGTTCTCCGACGGGGTAGGCCAACAGGACTCGAAGAGAAGGGCGAGCCTCTCTGCTTTATGCTCCGGAGAGAGCGTCGGAACTTGTTGGAGCGTCAACGGGGATTTGTAGCCTTTGGTGAGTAGAGGATTCATCCATAACCAGAACGTTTTGGAGAAAGCAGAGGCTGATGCGTAGGGAGAGACGTTGTTGGATTTATCCAAAGCGGCGTCGTCCGTAGGAGGAGGACTGTTGGACTCCGCCGTGGCGATGCCGGTGGTTCCTCTGACGGAGGCGACGAGCAGGAAGGCGGTTAACGGGAGGGAGAAGAAGGAAGCGACGTCTTCTTCTCTGAGGAGAGTCACGGTGGCGTCGGAGGAGATGAAACGGAGAATGGCGGAGACGGAGAAGAGAGCAGTGAGGAAGAAACTCGAAATCCAAAAGATTCTGAGGGATAAAGGATGATAGAGAGAAGCGAATCGCTTCTGGTGGATGAGGATGACGGCGATGACGACGTGCGTGACGGAGTGGATAAGCCAAAAGAGAGGGTCGATGAGGAGGCTCCATGGTCCCTGAGACGGAGTGCGTGGCTTCCTAGTGAAGGACAAAACGCAGAGCAAGACGGAGCAAAGCGACAAGAGAAGGGTGGCTACAAGCGTCGTTTTGAACCACGCGGTTGTTGTTGTTGTTGTGGTTGCACGGTGTCCGAGAAGAGGTTTTGTAATCTGGGCGTCTCCTCCGTTGGTTTCGGAAGAGGAAGAAGAAGAAGAAGAAAAGAGCTTGAGAAGAGCGAAGCAGAGGAGGAGGATGAGGAAGAGAAGATCAACGGCGGAGAAGAGAGCACGTTGAGGGCATGGAGAGAGCAAAACAAATCTTAGCCATTGGATTGCAACTGGGAGTGATGATGTCTGTTCTAATACGGCTGAGGATGAACAAGATAGCTCGGAGAGCCACGAAGAAGAAGAAGAAAGCCACCACATTTTCTCAGGGCAGAGAGATTGAGAGAGAGGGAGAAGCAATTATTTATTGGTGATCTTTTACTTTAGTAGTATAAAATTATAGACGTTTTGTTTATTATTCAACATAATATACTAATCTAATCATACTAGCTAATGTGTGTGTGACGACGACTAAGGAGTTTTGAACTTTGTAGTCAGTCGTCCACAAAATTGAAGTTTCGGAAAGAAATCAAAAAATCATTATTAAAAACAAACAAAAACTGCTGCCAGGACTTTTATGATTACTGACCTGACGATTAGATTTTTTTTTTCTTTGGTAATGATAGCAACTCTGCATCCAATCTTTTTTTTCCTTCTTTTTTTATATCGTTTGTTTATTTTTGGAAAATGAAAATCAACTACAGGTTCAATTTTATTACTATTACCATTACTACAATTTTACAACTTTGAATGAAAAGACAAACTCCATTGGGATAGAATTACATGTACTAGCTAGTACTCTTATAAGAAAAAGTCTTATCCTTCTAATATTTGATGAGAAAAATCTGAGTTAAGACAGGTTTTGATTAAACAAATAAAGAAAAGTTACACTTGGTTACATCCTCCCCTCTTGACTAGTACTACTTTATATAAGAATAAAGGCAAAAAAAAATAAGGTGTATGGAAATTTAGAGGTGCAACTCGTGCGTGCAAGACTTGTCTTTCATTTAGACTTTTTACTAGTAGTATTAAACAAGATAATTTATAAACCAAAAAGTCTCATTGTTTAATTAATTAACTTTTGTCTTTTAACTCCGAGTATGAGGTAGTAGATGGGTCAATAATTATGACTGCTCGAGCAAATTATTGGACCCAAGCAAAGCAACCAACCCCATGCATATGACCCTTCTTCTTTTTTTCTTTGGACAAACTCATGACCCTTCTTCTTATATCATGGAATGATGCTGCAAACACATGTTGTATACTGTATTATATAGTACTACTTCAAAAGAGTTGTTGTAATAATATGTAAAAGGAATTTATAAGAAAAAAGTAAGTAAAACTGTAGCTACAGTACTAGAAAGTGAATAAAAAAGTTAATTAATTGCCTAGGAAAGAACAACTAACTATAGCTCCAGTACTAAAAAGTGTATACCCTCGTGTTTTTTGTAAGAAAGAACAACTAGTATATAGCTCTGCACTCTGCAGTACTAAAAAGTAGCTGCTGTTATCTTGCTTACGTAAGGGTGAAAAATCAGTTTTCGAATAAGAAGGAGAGAGAGTGTCTTAATATCAAACATCAACATTTTTTTGCAGGCTACTTGGCTTCCTTCCTCCTCCTCTCCATATGCGAATTCTGTTTTTCCGATTCCCTTTCTTCTCCTTGTTTACGTCAACAATCTACATATATATATGTCACTGAAAAACGATCAACATAGTCATAGAATTTGTTTGACAATAAAAAAAAAAAAAGCCATAGAATTTAAGTACGGCATGTTACCTGTGGCTGAATTATTAGTTAGTAATAATAAAGTAAGTATCTTATTTTATAAAGTCAACACACCTTTACCTTTACATGATCTGAGATCCGATCAGAGCCATCGGAAAATGACATATATATATATTCATAAAGCTCAATATCAATTGTATTGTTGTTTGTTTTTTTTCTTTTACAAACAAATTGTTTGTTGTTGTAACCACTAAATCTTTTTGCTTCCATCACGTGGCTTATAATATTGCGTCCGTTCACTAAAATCTCACGAACTTTCATTCTTTCCGCATATCTTATTGTGTCTGGCTAGTAGTATTTTGTTTTTTTGTTTGTTTGTATTGAATACTGATAACAAGTATACGTGGGTTGATCATGCACAAGTACTAGAATATTAATTTCTAAACAAAATCTGCGGAAAACTTAGCAATTTTGATAAAGTAAAAAAAGACAAAGTTAATAAATTAAACAACATGTTTTATTAGGAGTAGTATACTTTATAGTATATGCTTAGAAGAAAAATACAACAGTTGTTTCCGGGCAAAGTGTAAATTCACTTTCTTTCACCGAAATTAACTACCATTAAAAATATATTTAATGTGTTGAGTAGTCGAAACTACATTTTGGCTTAATGGAATGGGTATCTTCAGATAAACTAGGTCGTACTCTCTAAGAATTGTACATACATGTCGGGATAATATATAGTTGCACTGAATTAGTAAAGATTTTTCTAACTAGACTTTTGTTTGCGTATCCAAATCAAGAGCATTGCATTGTTGGCGTTATTCGGTCAACAAACAAATCCTAAGGGACGGTGGTGATGTTGGGTCATAAATGGGCCAAAAGGTTAAAAACAGGCCCATATCACTTGTGACCTATTATAATAGAAGAAGAAGAAGAAGAAGAAGAAGAAGAAGAAGAAGAAACCCTAAAACCGTTAAAACCCCTCATATCACATTGTTAATTTGACTCAAAAAAACCAAATGGAAAGAGAAGAAGAAGCGTCGGAGATGGAAGTGGAGGTTCAAAATCATCGTCAAGTGAAGAAATTTGGGCTGAAGAACTCTATTCAGACCAACTTCGGCTCTGACTACGTCTTCCAGATTGTCCCAAAGTATACAATAAAAGACCTTTCTTCCCTTTTGCTCTTTTACCAATTACCAAATTAGGTTCATTGAGACCCAGCTCTTGTTTGCTTTTGTCCCACAGGTTCGATTGGACAGCTATTGCGGTTTCGTTATCTACCAACACTGTCAAGCTCTACTCCCCTGTCACTGGTCAATACTACGGCGAATGCAAAGGTCACTCCGATACCGTCAATCAAATTGCGTTTTCCTCTGACTCTGCTGCGTCTCCTCACCTTTTGCACTCCTGCTCCTCCGATGGGACCATTCGATCTTGGGATACGCGAAGTTTTCAACAGGTTTTTATTTATTTATTTTGGATTAACTAACTTAGTGAAGCTCTGATCCGATTTTATAAATGTTTTAAGTTGTTGGTCGTGGGTGTGTTTCAGGTTTCGTGTATTGATGCTGGGAATGGTCAGGAGGTTTTCAGCTTCTCCTATGGTGGTGCTTCAGATCATCTTTTGGCTGGTGGATGCAAAGAGCAGGTTAGGTTTCCACATTAAAAACCCTTTGTGTATCTTTCCTTTATCTCTAATTGTGTTAAAGGTATACACTTTGAGAAAAGGGCCGGCTCGTATGTTTATAGCTTGTTACAATCTTTAAGTCATGTGTGCAGGTTCTTCTGTGGGATTGGAGAAACTCGAAGCAAGTTGCTTGTTTAGAGGAATCTCACGGAGACGACGTCACTCAGGTTTGTTTTGCTATTATCTTCCTCTCTGATGTTGTTTTAAGTTCTCAAGTCTTTTCTATCATCTAATATAGAGCCAGCCGAACTAGTTTCTTGTTTAGTCCACTAGGACTTAACTCTGCTGCGTGGGTGTTGCTATATCACAGGTACGCTTCGTTCCTAACAACCCAAACAAGCTTCTCTCAGCTTCCGTGGATGGATTGATATGTCTTTTTAACACTGAAGGTGATATCAATGATGATGATCATCTCGAAACTGTAAGTTTTCAAACTTCTTTCGCTGCATTGAGATAGTTAAATATGCCAGACTACTAAACCATTTCTTTTGCCTTGACTGCTCTTTCTTTAGGTGATCAACGTAGGAACTTCAATTGGCAAAATAGGTTTCTTTGGGGATTGCTATAAAAAGCTCTGGTGTCTCACTCATATAGAAACTCTAAGGTACTCTTTTGCGCTACTCCCCTTCATCTTTAGTCTGCTAATTGCACCGTCTCTAATCTGTTTACTCTGTTCTAGTGTTTGGAATTGGCAAGATGGAAGCTGTGAAATCAACCTAGAGAAAGCTCGGGAACTCGCATCTGATAGCTGGACTCAAGATAATGTAACAATCTCATTCTTTTCCTTTTAACGAATACAATAACACTAACGAGCAACCTGATGATGAATGATTACTGAAAGACTAAAAACTTTCTCATTGCTCTTTTTTACAGGTTGATTATTTTGTTGATTGCCATTGTCCAGGGGGTGACGACTTGTGGGTGATCGGTGGAACCTGCGCAGGAACCATTGGTTATTTTCCGGTGAATTGTGAAGGGCCTGGATCAGTCGGTTCTGCTGAAGCCATTCTTGGTGGAGGTCACATAGATGTAGTAAGGAGTGTTCTGCGAATGCCATGTGAGTATGGAGGAGCTGCAGGGTTATTTGGATGGACAGGCGGTGAAGATGGGCGGCTATGTTGCTGGAAGTCCGACGAGAATTCTACCGAGATTAACCGGTCTTGGACTTCAAGTGAATTGGTCGTTAAGCCTCCAAGAAACCGCAAGAAAAACAGACACTCTCCTTACTAAAAAAAACGACAACTGTTCACTGCGTCTTGTGTCTGTATAACAGTGAAGAGGGCAGTTCCTTTATGTCTCTTTCTCTTGTTACTTAAAAAGGCAAATTGGTTTAATGAAATATCAAAGAAAAGATTGCATCTTGAGATAGCATAGCAAAAATTGCAGAAAGGAAAGAGAAAAACAGAGTACATGTAAATGCTTAAAAAGGAAGGAATCTTTGGCTTCATTAGTGCAAGTAGTCAGCTCGACATTGATCGTGTTCCAAAATATCAGAGATCTTCTCAATAGGAATCATCGGTAGATACTCTGCCACGTAGTAGTCTCTGTCGCCGGCGTAACGAACAGCATCGTTGTACTTCTCTGACCAGTAAAACGCCGTGGGGATCACTAGCTGAGCAATTTCCGGGAACAACGGCACTTGATTCAGCAAGCGCCAAAGCGTCACTGCGTAATGTTCCGCCACTGGCTCGTACTTCTCCCGGACGCTCCTCGCGATGTTCTTGGTTGTGTCCACGACGCCTGCGCGTTGCACCTCCGAGGCCACCGTTAGCGCTTGGCTTGAAGCTTGCTTCACCAAGGAAGGAACGTATGGCTCAACATCGAAGAACACATCATCCACCTGAAAAGCAAAGCAAACTCACGTACTTATCATCAGTTGAAACCCTCCCTAGGAAAGGGCGGGAATGGAAGAATCTCACTGATCTAATAATTTACCTTACGATCGACGAAGAGGAGAAGCTTGAGAGGAACGTCGTGGAATTTGTCGTATAATGGCGAGAGCACGGTCTGGACGGAAGCTTCGATGTTCTCTACACCGAGTTTGAGGGGACCAGCGTTGTCTTTAGCGAACTCGTAGAGCGTCGAGAAACAGACTGCGAAGTAGACCGCCGCGACTTGGATGAATTCCAAGTGCTTGAGCTTCATGTCATCGTCTTCTTCCACCACAAACGACGGTGAAGAAGAAGGCAAATCAGATGGTGGAGCTATTACCTCCTCCGGTGATTGCTCTTCTTCGACTACGATTTCATCTTCCGCCATTGTAGTCAAAACGTGGAGCCGTTACAGAAGAGCCTCTCTCTTGTCTTTAAAAAGACTACTGTATTTAGGCTTTGTTGACTACTGTAACTGGTTTAAAAGCCCACGTGGCATGTCTCTTCTTTTCTCTTTAGGCTTTGTTGAAAAGCAAAGGGATTGGGTTGTGAGACAGACGAGTGACCGCTAGAACAGCTGTCGTTGTGACAGATGTCATATTTCTAATGGATCGTTTACGACACGTGTAAGGGCATGGGTTGGAGACTGTTGCACGATAGGCACGGCCATTCCGTTGGCACGAGGCTCGAGGTTAATACTAAAATCAAAAGCCGAAGCACCTCTCGTTCGCTATCTAATATCATCTACAATTTTTTATTTCTACTTTACATCACGGTCACAATCACATCATCACGTCTTTAAAGTTTATTGGGCCTAATATTTGTGTTACCACTAACTGAAAAAGCCCTTAAAAATTGTTTTGGAAAGAAGGTACACACTGTCAACGGCCCATTAACAATCATTGCGGACTGCGGAGTAACAAACATGAACATGATAAAATAACTAGATACAGTAGGTGCTTTGGTCGTTTAGTTTGTCTGTATGGTTCTAACTTCTAAGCAAAAGAGGAATGAACTAATATATAGTATTTATTTCTTTTAGTATATCAAGTTCATGTCTGTTACTCCACAATGAGCAGAACATTGGATCGCAAGACATCTTTTATGTATTATATATATCACACACAAAAAGAAAAACACAACACTCATAAAAACACGCTTACATGACTCCCTCTCTCTCTCTACAAACAAACAAAGTGACGTTTACGCGATTGCAAGCTTTACATTAACAGCGGCTACAAACGCAGCCCAAGCCAAACACGGTTTTACCAGATTACCAGCGACCGGGCTTATCTCACTAAACGCCCTGTAACATCCGAATAACGCCGCAGACTGACCCAACCACACCGGAAGCCCCGCTATTCCCGACCCGAGCCGAAACGTAACCGGATCCCAAACCAAACAAAGCAAAAACTGAGCCAAGTAAAGATACAAAGCATTAGGCTTCTTGTGAAAACCACCGTCAACCCATACGAGCCACGCAGCCAAACCCATGAGACCGCTCGACGCGAGACACGTGGTGTGTAGGAGCCATAGAGGTGGGATCCAAGACGAGGACCGAGCACGGTTCCCGTAGCCGTCGCTTGTGCCGAGGAAATACGTGGCGAAGAGCGTCACGAGGACAGGAGCCGCAACCGCTACGGTCAGAGACCTAAGACCGCGTTTCGCCATGGCCCTCTTTTGATCGAGTTTTCCTTTGTTGTCGTCAGCGTGTTTTCTATCCGTCTCGGCCATAGCCGTGGTTGCGGCATCTCTGTCGTCTCCGCCACGGTACCTGATGTCCTGAGAATCCATTAGAGAACGTCCACACAAAAACAGAACCGAAAGAAACAAGAGTTGATTAAGTGAGATTGAGATTTCAGAAAGTTAATGAGAGGGAAGAAGCTTAGTCAATAAGAGAATAATCAGGAGGTGATCGTTTTAAAGAAGCATGGAGAGAGACACGTGGGGACAAAACAAGCCGAGTAGTTGATGAAAATGTGTAGACGTGGAACGCCCAATTAATTGTTTTTTCGTATGCGATTATATGAATCCGAGTTTATGAAAAAGTGTGGACACGTGCTTAGTTCATATAAGCACCATGTCTGATGAATTTGCATAACACAATTTTGGGACGATCACGGATCGAGGTCGACTGGCTCTTCGAGAGTTCGTCCTACTTCTTGGCTGGTTTCTCCCTCAGATCTGACGCCAACTGGGAGTTCGGAGCAGTATCGGTTGGATTGATTGCTGTGTCGGTGGACCGACGAACATAAACGGCAGTCACCTGCTTGGCTGGAGCACCGCTTTGTGTTGCATTGTTGTCTAGAACGTGCCGTCAGACACGACGAAGGCAGTGCGGTTTGCCGCGGAGACTTCGTTGACGAATGAAGACATTCTCGTAGGCTTTTCCGAGAACTTTTCGACAGGATTTCTTTAGAGAGTAACTTTTAGAGACGATTTGCATCCCCACAGACGACGCCAATTGTAGAAACTAGGTTTCCACAATGAATTTGTTTGAAGGGAAAACAAATTCAAAGAAGCTATCTCTCTAGAAAACCGATCTAAACCTTGGATTTTAAAGAAAAGGAATTTGATCTCGGCAAGTTAGGGTTTTTTGTTAAGAACAAGGAGAGAACTGAATAATTGTACTCAATGATGGATGGCGTTACAATGGAGAAATCTCTCCTTATTTATACATGTAGATAGATGTGCATAACATATTCACTTTCCTTATAAGATGAACTGAAATAAGGAAAGTTGCTTTATTCCTTGAGTCGGCCGTCGTTCGAAGTGGAAATCGTTTCTTCTTCTCCAAGTTAGGCCTTCCTCTCCCGAATTGAACTTGAGATACATAATCGGATGCTTAACCGGATTCCCGGTTAAATGATCAAATAATATTTCCGGTTTAGCTCGGTATGTCGGGGGTGCTGAATCCTGCACCAACATGTATAAAAATACTTCTACAATATTATGATAAGAAATAATTTGTTAAAACCTCTTGTGTCGTTTGTTCTCTCAAACTAATAATAATAATCGTTGAAATGGTTGATTGTAAATCAGAGATCCTCTGAATTTCGATACCACACTTATAAGAACATAACATAAGCACTGCCAAAATACAACATCATCCATTTCGTTTCAACATCTAATCGAACATTCTGAAGAAAAATCAAAAAATAAAATCTACACACATTTGAGAGTTGAAAACATTAGCCACACAAAAAGAAAATGGCACGCCTAGTTATTCAATAGATCAAAAACAGGAAAACCGGATATGTTAAAAAATTGTAAGAGACTAAAAATTTACAAAACTAAGAATATATGAATTTCAGTAGCGTCGACTTTATTCTGTAATACATGTATCAATAAACAAACGAACGAATACTCATATCTCTACTAAACAACCTGTTCATTTTTAGATGAAAAGAGGAAATTAATGGAAGAAAGAAGAAAAGGGAATGTAGAAGATTTTGTTTTGTTTAATAAAATGCATGCTTTTAAAAAGAGTTAAAGTGAATGGTAGCTTTGTTGTGCATTTGGTATTCACAATCAGCTAATGAATTTAAAATCAACTAAAGACAATACATATTGACATAATTCAGATAATTCAATAAGTATATGAGGTCCTCATAGTAGTATCTTTCAGAAGAAAGGCCACCATAGTAGTATTACACTTAAACAAAATCAATCATTTATTTACTTTAATTGTGATTGAAATAATTTAGACATATAATTATTTTACAGTAAACTAATATAAAATGTGCACATATAAAATCTTTTGATTATGGAAGTACGCAGTCGTGACATGTGCAAACTTTTCCTTTCGGTGTAGTCATACATGTGCCGAATCTAGAATTCTGAACCAATCCGTGCTGGCAAGCTCGCTGACATAATTTAGCGCCTATAGGTTTATTACAAATCTCAGGCGACACTCTGTGTGTAGTTCTCATGGCACATTGGTCTCCAATTGATATTCCTTAAAGAAAGAAAACACAACATATTTTTTTGTTAAAAGGCATATTTCTGTTTTTGTAATATATTACTAGAACAAACTTAAATTGTATATTTAAAATTCAAAAATATATGGTTTGGGTTTGCTCAGTTTCTACTTTTAAAAATTAAATATCATTTACAATATTTAGAAAATACATCTTTTCTTGTAAAATAAAGTTTTCAAGTGCAAACTTAAGCAATAAATGACATTATTATATGTCTGGCATATACACAATCAGCTAATGAAATCATGCATGTTAAATATGTTTAAAGATATTAGCAAATAACTAAATATACAACTGTTTTTTTTTTGTGATCAGAACATTGGCTTGATTTCCTTCTGTCGAAAGGAAATAATAATCGCTTAGTATACAATCAGATCCGATCATTTGGGGAAATTGTCATCACCTCCCGTAAATAAATATGCAATAGTTATATCTTATATATTCAAACACAAATAATATATGGACAATATTTCATATGTCATAATGTATACATACCTGTAAAAATCAACAACAAAATCATCACACGAGTGATGAAACCAGTGACATACGCACTACTTGTTCTTTTGTTCATCCTTTTCTTTTTTCTGTTTACTTTTGATTTATATTTTTTTCTTCTTTTTTTTTTTTTTATGAGAATGTATATAACACAGTTATCAAGTATATATAGAAGAAATGGTTTATTTCTAGAAATAGAAAGAAATAAATGTATTCTATAAAATAATCCTACACAAATGTTAAAAATAGTTTTTTTTTAAAGTAAAAAATTGCTACACCAATTATATAATAGAAGAAAGGGTCAATTTTCTAAAAATAAAAATAAATAAATGTAGTCCATAAAATAATCCTATAAAAGTGGTAAAATTAGTTGTTGTTTTTTTTAATAAGTAAACTAGGTTTTAACCCGCGGTACACCGCGAGACTATATTTTTATTTTTTTAATATTTAAAATATGTAACTTTTAGATTAGTTTAGTATTTTATATTATGCAGTATTGTTTCTGATTGGTTGAACTTGTTAAAAGTAAAGACTTCTAATCTGCGTGATTTGCTTAAAACATCCTATATTTTGAAACGGAGGAGTATTTGTTTGTTATTTTGTTGTTGTTTTATTAAATTTTAGATTGTATACCTATAAATATTTATTGAATTTATAGGACGATTTTAATGTTCATAAATGATTTTAAATAAAATGGTTAAGTTTCTTTGATTTTTAATATAGGTGCTACAATGTTATCTAAGTTTTGACCCGTGGTTTACCACTTGATTGTGTTTTTTTTTATGTTGAATAATATAATAAAAATTGGCTCATACGAGCTGATCTTTTGTTAACAAAAATATAAAAATAAATAAGAAGCTAAATTATGAAATTAGTTAATAATTAATTTATTCAATTATTTTCTAAGGTTTACTTATAGAATTTAATCCACAGGACATTTTTATTATTAAATTAAATGTAATAAGATTTTACAGGTTTTTAATTATACTATTACAATTATAAGATTTATTTGAAATAATATAACCCGTGGTATATGTATAGTCTCGTTATATATTTGCTATGTGGTACACATTAAAAGGTGTTTAAAAAAGAATAACAATCCCACTTAAGTCATCCTATATGGGACGAATACCAAAATCAAGATAGGTTTTTGTCAAGTTTCATCAAATTAGCATTTTTTATTGTTATAATTTTTTCACGGTAATATATATAGTTTATGTGAATTATGAGAATTGTTAGTTTTGGTAATTCCTTCAAAAAAAAAAAAAAAAAAAAAGCATGATAATAACTTTTGTCCAACTAAAATATAACATAGAAGCATCAAAGTAATAAAATTTGACCATGTTTTAATACAAAGTTTTTTAGCGCAACAATAAAAATATGTACACTTATTATTCCTCCATCGTTCCTTATTGACTTTGTACTGTTGTTGCAGTTAGCGACACCTACATTTCGAACACCCTGATTCAATAAAAAAAATGATATAAGAATAAAAACTAACCAAGACTAGTTTTGGGTCGATACTTATAACATAGATTTCAGTGCTCCTCTGTAAAAAAAAGATGGCATTAGCAAATTTTTTTTTTTTTTTTTTCAACCAAACATTAAAATAAATTAAAAAGAAACTCCAAGATTGGTTGCCCAAACTGGAGCGAACGAGTTTACAAATGCGACTTCAGAAACCAAAGATCTAGAGGAACGAGCTAGACGATCTGCACGGACGTTTGACAATCGCGGGATCTTAATCAGAGAGAAGGAAGGGAAAGATGATCTGAGAGAGAGAAAATCCTCCAATAGATGTGAAAAAGCTGGCCAGTCATCCGGAGCCTGCACCATCGCCACCAAATCTGCGCTATCTGACTCAAAACTCTGACAATCTATCCCAGCCGCCCGAAGAGACTCCATAGCCCAAAGCAAAGCATTAAACTCCGAATGAAGAGAAGAAGGACTACGCCGAAGACTGCGAGCACCCAAAAGTAGCGTCCTGTCATCGTGGGTACCATACCACCAACCCAGTCCCTCTAAAGGATTCGAGCTTTTCTAGGAACCATCAACCTTACAGCACACAGAGGTAACTCTATCCTCCGGGGGTAGCTGAGGAGGCAATAGATTCACAGTAAAGGACTTTGCCTCCTCCCACAATAGTTTGTCGTTTGACGCCTGATTTATAATATCCATTGGCTCAGCCTCAACTCCTTGAAACACCTTTTTATTCCTATCTTTCCAAATTATCCAAAGTATCCAAGGCAACAAATATCCAATACTTGATCCCTCTAAACTGGAAAAGACCTTAGAATATAAGAAGTCTAAATTTGAGTACACTGATCCATAAGGAAATCCAGTCGAGAGTGTATGAATCGGCAATAACTCCCAAACCAGACGGGAACGTTGACACTCAAAAAGAGCATGATTAATAGATTCCACCGCCGAACCGCACCGTTGACACATAACATCACACCGTATCCCCCGATAAGCGATCCGTTCCTTGACAGGAAGACTACCAGACGCCACCTGCCAGAAAAAATGTTGAACCTTTGATGGACGTCAAGTTTCCAAGCTTGTGCCCGTAACACTGTACACGTTGGCCCGATTTCGACCTCCTTCTGTAATTCCCGAGCTAGCCTATATCCAGATTTCACAGAATATTTACCGGACTTGGTATAATGCCAAATCAATCTATCCGAACGTAATGTCTTGCTAATCACCAAGCTTTGTATAAGCGGAATATCTGCAGGGTCCATATACTCCTCTAAAATGGCCAAATGCCAATCCAGCGTATGTGGATTAATCAAATGGTTGACCTTCCGATTAGGATGTAGGGATCTCCCTCTACCATTTGCTGGTCGTGGCTGGCGATCCGGAATCCAAGGATCCGGCCATACAGAGATGTCACCGCCCGAACCTACTATCCAGCGTGCCCCGCGTTCCACTAGTCCCTTAACAGAAAAAATACTCCTCCACGCAAAGGATGGAGAGTATGGTTTAGTTACCCGTAATGGATGTTTTCTCCGGAAGTATCGGCCACGCAACACCCGAGCCATTAGAGAATTCGGATAATGAATCAATCGCCAATACTGCTTAGCCAACATTGCATCATTAAACTCTTCCAAAGCACGAAACCCCAAACCCTCATCGCATTTATCCTCACACATTTTATCCCAAGCTATCCAATGCATGCCTCTAGCCTTATCATTAGACTTCCACCAGAATCGTGAAATGGCTCCCGTAAGTTTAGACGTTATTGCCTGTGGCAATTTAAAGCACGACATAACATGAGTTTGTAGAGCTAGTGCCACCGACTTAATCATAACCTCTTTACCCCCTTTAGACAGAATCTTCGCTGACCAACCATTAACCCGCTCATCCAGGCGTTCATTAACGTAATTGAATACATTAGTCCTCGAACCTTGGAGATTTTCAGGAATCCCCAAATAAGAACCCATACCTCCCTCCCTAGAGATACCAATTACTGATTTTAGCCGACATCGTACTTCCGGCGGAACCTTCTTACCAAACATAATAGAAGATTTCTCTAAATTCACCTCTTGGCCCGACGCTTTTCCGTAATTACCTATAATATCCATTACCACTTTACATTCAGACTCCTCTGCTTTACAGAAGAACAGACTATCATCAGCAAACAATAAATGCGAGATTGACGGACAATCTCGAGCAATCGATATGCCGGTAAGTTTGTTTTCACGTTCCGCCTTTTTAATATTAGCTATTAGAACCTCTGTACAAAGAATGAACAAATAGGGAGAGAGAGGATCACCCTGTCGTAACCCCCTCTTTGGCAAAATGGAACCCCGAGGTTGACCATTGAGAAGAACCTGATATGATACCGAAGAAACGCACCACATTATCCAAGAAATCCACTGACTATCAAATCCTAACTTAACCATAACCGCTTCCAGAAACTCCCATTCAACACGGTCGTAGGCTTTGCTCATATCCGTTTTAAAAGCCAGAAAATCCGACTTACATCGCTCATTAGTATTTAATCCATGGAACATTTCCTGTGCCACTAAAATGTTATCCGTAATCAATCGTCCCGAGACCGATTGTGTTTCTGAAACCAAAGACGGTAAGAACCGCTTAAGCCGAAAACACAACACTTTTGAGATAATCTTATAACTCACATTACATAGACTAATCGGCCGAAATTCCGTCATACGTTTTGGTTGATCCACCTTAGGGATGAGACAAATATTAGTCTCATTCAGACGAGGAACAAAGCCACCTGTTCGAAAAAATTCTTTAACCAATATCACCAGATCCCCTTTCAAAGAAGGCCAGAATCGTTGGAAGAAAAAGGCCGTCATTCCGTCAGGACTTGGAGATTTCTCTGGATGCATAGCAAACAATGCCTTCCGAACCTCCGACTCCGTGATTTCCCTAGTTAAACTTCGATTCATACTATCCGTAATGATCGGGGAAATTTCCTGTAATATAGCTGAAACACCGCTTATATCAGATCTTTTAAAAAGCTCCTCAAAATAATTAGAAGCAATCCTCTCCATTCCCAAGGCCGTCTCATCCCATACCTTGTCCGGACCAAATAAGCCAATAATCTTATTCCTTACCCTCCTCTGTTTCGTCGATGCATGAAAATATTTTGTATTCTTGTCTCCCACCCGTAACCAGAATTCCTACTCTTTTGTTGCCAATAAACTTCCTCATCCCTATAAGCCTCTTTTAGCTTTCTCTCAACTTCCCTTATTTCTTCTTGAGAGAACGAATCATCCATCTTAGCCTCCTGCAAAGCACTCTTAAGGGAAGAAATAAGAGATGGACCAGACGTCACATTATTTTTTCGCCACCATGAAATTGAATTTCTGCAATTTCTAATCTTATCCACAAAAGCCGGTACCCGGAAATTATTCGTGCGTGCCCACCTTGACTCTACCGCTCCTAGTAAACCATCCTTCCCTAACCAACGTTTATCAAAACGAAACTGTCTATTCTGTCGTAAAACAGTTCTAAGACAGGTTGCCAGAATAGGACAATGCTCAGACCCAACCATCTCCAAATAGTCGACCTTCGAGTTAGGGAAGAAACTATGCCAATCCTCATTTCCTAATGCGCGATCTCGACGACACCGAACCACCTGATTATTACAATGATTACCTCGCCACGACAATTGTTCCCCATAACACGGAAATTCCAGCATACCACAATGATTAATCATTGAGTTAAACAGCACAAAGGATGAGATTGGGCGCAAAGCACCACCCCTTTTCTCATGATTTCCAACCAATTCATTAAAATCTCCAATCATGAACCAAGGATCAATTCGAAAAGAGCCAATATCCATTTAAACAAGCTTGTGCATCAATTATGCGATCACTCTCATATAAAATAGATAGTTTTATTTCATCTTTGAAAAATAAAGCTAACCCACCCCTTGAACCAAATGGGTCAACAGAATACAAATTATTATAACCAAACTTCTTTTGGAATTTTTGTAAATAAGAAAAACATTTTTTAGTTTCTGATAAAAATAAAATGTCTGGCTTGTGCTGTTTCCAGAAATCTCCCAAATATCCTTCTGTCAGATCCACCCCAATGCCCTGACAGTTCCAACTCAAGATCTTCACGTTCGAGCCGGCGGTTTCGGGAGAGCCCCCATCCCTTTCTTACTTGGATGACCCCCATCCGTAGGTTTGCCATCCACTTTAGTATTACCCTGTTTCCCCATCTGCTTCTGTTTGTGTCCATCCCCTGCAGGTTTAGACAAAGCCTTAGCCATTAAACGTTTTCCTGGAGAAGCCAAAACCACAGGTGCTAGCCTAGGTCTAATCGCATACTTACTACCGTAAGAATGACTACTGCTCTTTCTACCGAGAGGTTGTAAAATCCTCCCTTTAGTACCACCTGATTCACTAATCATACAAACTGCCAAGGCACTATTAACAACCCCCACAGCTAAATCCATCGAAACTGAATTAAGACTTTTACCTTGTGAACCACTTCCAGGCTTAACCTGTAGCTCCGACCCCTGATCTCCTTGACTAGGATCGTGACTAGAGTGTGTCTCAGCTCCCTGGACTGAAAATCCTGCCGCATCCTGGAGAATATCACCCTTGTGACTACCCTTAGCAGAATCACCCAACTCACCATCCTCCAGAAGATCATCTTTATCAACCTCAAAGTCCATCTCCAACGACGCCCCCACATTCCCCAAAGGGTCACTTTCCACCTGAATCCTTCCCCCTTGCGAGACATGATTACCGGAAGCTAAGTCAAGGCTTGTAGAATCCTGTTGCACAATCGAAGCCTGCTTCACCTTGAACAAAGGCTTGGGCCAGGCCGGCCCAACATTCTTTCTGTTTAACTGAACCCCAGAATTCTTACCCGATGACTCCCCACTGCCCCTGTGAAATCCACGGTGAGATCCCTGATCGCTCATTGCAACCTCTCCGTAAGTGCTCCTTTGACCCCAAGCCTGACCATATTGACGCACATATTGTCTCGGACCGTTTGAACCACTACCACCAACTCGTTGCTGCGGGAAATAACCTTGTTCCCCAGAATACAAAGACTGAAAATCTAGGGACCTCTTGGCATGTTTCCTCGGTTTCTCCCAACCTCCAGTGTTATGTTGTTGCTCTTGTTTGACCGCAGGAAGATGCCTTGGACCACCCCTATTATCCATCTTCTCCGAAGGACCTTGAACTGACCCAACCTTAAGCAACTCGGGACAAACCTTTGAGTCATGCGTAATCCTTGAGCAGTGATCACAAACCCTTGTAAGTTTTTCATACTCCAAAAACACCACTATCTCATCACCAGAAGCGAAAGGAACCACCATTCTGAAGATCAAGGGATTAAACCCATTTACCGTAACACAAAGGCTCCCCGTCTCCTCATCCACCTCTTGCATCATCCCAATCTTCTTCCCAATAGCCTCTAAAGTTGCCACTTCCCACAAATGCATTGGAATCCCTGACACTTTAACCCAAAAGTTTATCGCTGAAGGGTAGGTGGAGGAGATAAAAGGCTCCCATCGAACAAGGGAAACCATCCAATTATCAAAATGGTATGGTCCATTCTGAAGCACAGACAGAATATCCTCTTCATCTTCGAAATTGAACTGAAAGACTCCTTGTCCAAGATCTGCTCCCACAACCTTCTCCTCTAATTTCAATATTTTTGGAAAGTTAGCAATCAGAGAATCCATGTTTTGACAAGCCGGATTCATCAATCTACCAATTAGCGTCATGGAGAACTGCTGAATTCTCTGAGCCAAGACAGTATTCGAGATCGTCACAGTGTCTGTACGGACCAGGGAGGATTTGCCTTTGTTAAGAGCCAGTTGTGCCATATCTTGACGAGGAGAGAACACGAAAGAACCTCGCACAAAGAAAATAACAAAAGAATTGAATGAATGAAACCACTCAATAGACATCAAGAAGAGAAACCAGAAAGAAGTAAATCCTGAACAACACCTGCACAACCAGATAAATACCTTAACAGCCATATCACAGACCATATCAACTCTAATCAAGTGAATCCCAAACACTATCCTTACCAACACTAATCGTATCAACGACGCATTAACAAGAGATTTGAGTGAGTGAATCCGCTGAATAGACAGCCCGAAAGGATACCAAATCGAAGAAAATCCGGAACCACCCCCACACAAACAAGTAAATACCGTATCAATCATATCCTGAACCATATCAGATCGAATCATTAAAAGCAATCGTATCATCGAAGGAATAGCGATCATGCAAACCTTACTTACCATAGAATACACCTGAGCCAGACCATAGTTAAGAGAGAAAGAGATTCGCCCCCCGTGTAGTGAAAGACGAATCGCCATCTCAAACCACCGCAAATCACTCAAAATAAGCCAAATCTGCTCAACCAAAAACTCATCAACAACCCGAATCAGGAACCCAATCGTATTCAGATCCGGCAAGATCTCTAAAGAGAAACCCATACAACATCGAAATCCCTTTATGGGATCCGAATCTACCCACACAAAACCGGATCTAGCCAAACTCCATCCTCGAAACCAACCAACAGAACAAGAGAGTGAGAGACCATCTCTCCCTCCCCCGAATCGACAGTAAACACCATTTCAAACTCTACGGAACCCCATCGCCATCTCGATCGCCATTTCACTATTTATAGTTTTGTATTTGTAAAAGAACCCGTTTATGTATATTATTTCTGTATTATTGCTCAATCCCATACTTTTTCAACTACACAAAGAGTGAAATAGTATATAATTGATTTTCAAAGAATTCAACAGATGAATAATATAAGGATGAGCACCAAGGCTCTTCAAAAGCAACATTACACATTTCCTTTATAGTCAAACGATCTCCTAAACATAATTGAGATCCAAATTGTATTTTTCACGTTAACCATATCAAATAAACCCACGAAAATGTTGTGGACTTTCTTGAATGGATCTTGGCATAAGGTTTTTTTTTTGGTGGTGTAGAAAGAAAAAACGCTATATTGATAGAACATTGATATGCTAATTTGCTTTGTATTTGGTGAAAGATTATTTATAGAGGTCGTAATAGTTAGGTTTATGTTTAAAAGAAAGTCTAGAATATTGTGGTGATCAAATCTTTTTGCAATCTGAAATGAATGCTAAATATATATATATATATATATATATATATATTAATATGATAGTCATATTTGTAGAATCATTTGTCGAACAATATTTTTTGATATAACTATTTTAAATTTTTAACACAAACATTTGATTTTGATTGCACGCTTTATTGTTAGCATTTAATCGTTCTCTTTGTTATCCTTGTTTAGGAAATTGGAGATATTGTTTGTTTCTATTCTCGATTTTAAGCTAATATTATGTATATTTCTTCAATAAATGTATAAAATATTTTAATTTTAAATGGAAACTATTAATTAAGCCGAGATAATTTAGGGATACTAACAGATTTTTTCTTTTATTGAAATTAACCTTGATTTCGATAGGATTTTATTACACAGTTTATGTTTAAGTTTTATTCTAAATAAAATGGTAGAACACAAAATATACTTAAAAAATGTATATATAGATTTTGCTGCACCTATAATAATATTATAATACTTTATATAAAAAAATAAATTATTAGAATATTATGATTAGGGGGGCTGACATGTCGCTTCAAAATGATTGGGTGGCTATGGGGGGTGTATTGAACTGAGGATTTTAACAGATTTTGGAGTATTCTTAAATTCTCTGTTATTCAATTAGTGATTTTTAAAAATCATCTGAAATCCTATGTTACTGAATGTGAAATTTTTAAAAATCATTTACAATCTCTTGTTATTCAATCAATAATTTATAAATCTCACCTCAAATCTACTGTTATTCAAAAAATCACAATTTTAAGAAAAAAATCTCCAGAATGTGATTATATGAGACTTTTCTAACATTTTTAATTAAAAATGATGTCTTACAAAATCACACCTTTAAAGGTGAAACTTTAAAATATCTGTTTAGAAAAACTTCTTCGACATTAGTAACAATTTTTTTTTTGCAGACTCCCTCTCTCTCTCTATCTTTCTCTCGTTCTCTCTTTCTCTCGTTCTCTCTTTCTCTCTTATACTTTATCGTCGTGGAACCACCATCGGGTCTCCTTTGGAGATCTTCCGTTCTTACAGGTCTTCACATAGCGGTCATTGTCGGTTGGTCGTCACTTTTCAGTTGAGCTTGACAGCATGGAGAGGATATTGATGCAGATGGAACTCACCGTCATGGCCGGAGACCAAGAATCATACAAAATATCTAAACAAATATGCCCGTTGCTGTAAATGTGAGGATGCATAGGAGCTGGATGAAGAAAAATCACTTGTGGTGACTCCATAGGATAATGTTCAGGAAAATCAACTTGAAGCTGATAGGTATCGTTGGCGTACAGATTACCTGGAGCTCCAATAACTTCAATTATCCATCTCTGGAGATTATCAGTGACCTTGTGTTTGAAGCCAGTGGGTGGATTCATCTGCCATTCAACAAGCTCTTTCTGAAGCCTATTCGTCGTGATCTTGCTCAGAGCCTTGCGAGAAGGAACACATGAAGTAGTCATTTTGTTTTTACCCTTAAGACTACACATAATTGTTTTTACCTTTAACACTACAAAAAGACTCTCTCTAATAATCATTTTGTGATTGTTTTTACCCTTCTTCACATAATTTTTTTTTATTGTACGCACTACTAATTAAGGATTGTTCGTAGTAGGAACTGCTATTGTAAAAACATTTGTTGATGTTTAAATGTAGTAGTACGTAGTTGTTCTGTTTATATTGAGTCTTATGTTTTTATTGAGTTTTTTTACCCTATATAAGCCATGGTCTTGTTTTCGTAATGAATTAGAGAAGTTATTCAGAGTCCAAAGCAAAGTGTTTCTATTTACAATTACACATCTTGTGGAAGAATCAGTTGGAGGAGCTTGTAGAAGGTGCCGACAACTGAACCAAGAGATCAAGCTTTTTCATATGACGTTGAATCAAGTTCCTCTCAAAACCCAAATTACCTAAATTTCTATAATCAAATCTCACCAAATCTCAAAAACCAAATATCAAATTCTATAAATTCTAATCAAATCTCCTAAAATTACACTTAAATCTTCCAAAATTCTGAAATATTAAAATCCCAGCAAATCTCCTAAAATTCTCAGTTCAATACACCCCCCTATGATTCCCTATCCAAAAGAAAATCGAGTGAACTGATCTCTTCTCATCACTTTGTCTCCTCCTCCTCTTCTTCTAATTGTGATGCAAAAGGTCTTAGAGCATGTGCATCGGTCCGTCCTTGGTCCGTCCTACATAATTAATCTTTTTAATTTAAATCGAAATCATAGAAAAATCATAGATACGTTCCTACAAATGGGACAATTTTTATGCATCCCTCATAACACGTGTCATGCTTTAATAGGTTGTTGTTTTATGGGTAGGGTGAGAGAAAAAAAACTCGATGTATCGTTTCATTTTTTTTTCGGACTCTCTCTCGTGTCTTCTTTCTTTTCTCTCGACAGCGACGACAAACCGATACCGATCCTCGACGATTTCACGAAGCTGATCCGTTCTTCTCACCGGAAGTTCTTGTCGAATTACCAAAGCCGTTTGCAGTTTGATCGCCGACTCGAGGTTCGTTGTTCATAGTTTCCCCATACTCGTCTGTTGCTGCAATCTATTTCAAAATTTCTCGTATTTCGAAGTGATTCGCGGCTCTCCCTTCCCTGAATTAGTCGAGGTTTAGGGTTTTAGGGTCATTGTGTAATCGTTGATATTGCTACGAGTTTACGAATCAAATATGATTCATTTGCCTCAAGGGCTCTATGTAATTGGATTGATTTATTGATTTTGAATTGCTGACACCAAAGTTATTGCTTAAATTTGTTGGCTTTGTGGGGGGGAAAAAACGTTCTTGTTTGATTTTGGATCTAATTTGTTGTTGATTGTGGTAATTAAGCAAAGAAAAGAAAGATGAGTGGAATCGGAGAGAAAGCTACTGGAACAACTAAGACTCCTAATGATTTCTTGAAGTCTATTCGTGGTAGACAAGTTGTTGTCAAGCTCAACTCTAGTGTTCATTACCGAGGTTGGTCTCTCTCTCTGTTCTGCATTTTATTTTTATGCTCTGTGTTCTATCTTATAGTTTTGCTTCTAGTTTTGGTGGTTATGCTATTGCACTTTCGGTTAGATAACTCAAACGCCTTTCTTTTTCTCCATGTTGATGAAACCTTTGGATATTTGTTTAGTGAATGACGCTTTGTTTTTCTAATAACTGTTTAATTCGAAAGTTGCATCTGTGAAGTTTTGTTTTTGTTAATAAGGGTCTTGTATCATTAAATCAAAGATCTTTTCTTAATCTTGTCTCCAAGAAAGTGAAGAAACTGTGTTTGAGAATGGCTTTGAGACATGCTGGTTAGATTTAGAGTGGTATTAAATTTAGATGACAGCTTTGTGTGTGTGTGTGATTAGGTATTGGAGCTTCTCAGGAGGAATAGAGATATGATCTTCAGTGAGGTAAAGCTGCAAAGCTGCATTTTCATGGTTCTGTATTGGTTTTTTAGGATTGGTTTAAGATGAGATATTGAGTCAGGGCTTTGTATTTTTGTTGCAAACCATAGGTTAAGTTGACTTGGCTGAAGCCTTGGAGCAGGTTACTATAGAGCAAAAGAGGACGCTTGTGAAGGGATTGTGAAGAGTGAAGAGGTGGTGAGGTGTTTGAAAGGAGTGATGGAAGGAGAGAGTAGTGTTAAGATTAGAGAGAGTTCTAAGAAGTGGAAAGATTTGGCTGTCAAGGCAATGAGTGAAGGAGGAAGCTCTGATCGGAGCATTAACGAGTTTATAGAGAGTTTAGTGAAGAAACATTGATTTTAACTTTGTAAATCACGGTAATGTATGTGTTTGTTGTTGTTGTTGTTGTTGTTGTATAAGAAGAGCATTGTACCGAGATGTTTGTGAGTTGTGATTCAATAAACCAATTATGATTACGTAAAAGAACTGATTACGTTATTCATTACTAGAAGTTGAAATAAAATGTTTGTTTTAACTTATGATGTTTGTATTGTTTATGTTTTTATTTTTAATGTTTTAATTGTATGTTTTGTTTTTTTCCAAGTTTTTGTAACTTTGTAATTTTCTTATATTTTTAATGTTAATGTTATATGTTTTATTTGAATTAAAACTTTAATATGATTTTACTTCTTAATTTACATAATTAATTTTTAAAATAAAAAATAATATTATTTTTTTAGAGGACCAACTGTGAGGGACACCAATGTTCATACCAAAATTAAAAAACTCTGAAAATAAGATTGATATATTTGAGGGACCAAATTTTTGTCCCAACTAATGCCCATGCTCTTACTTCGCTATTCTATTCTTTTATATTTATCGCTTCATATTGATATTTTCGATATACATTAAAAAAGTTTTTGTTGGGCTTAAAACCGACTAAGTTAATAAGCCCAATAAATACTTTTGATTTGGGCTAATTAAAGAAAAGAGGGGGGGGGGGAGTCGTATATGGAAAGGAAGTAGTTGTCTGTTACGCGGCGTTGGGTAGACATTGGTGCGATTTGCTCTGTTTTCCATGGCGGGAGCCTCATCACCGGCGAGTTTGAGAGCTTCTCGTAGCCGCCGGCACGGGAAGGACACGGTTCGATCCGATCTCTTCAAAAACCCTACAATTCCATTCGTATTCGCGCTAATTCTTGCTGATGCAATCCTCGTCGCACTTATCGTCGCCTATGTTCCATGTGAGATCTTTTAATTCCTCACATTATTGCTTCCGTGTCTCTCGAAATGGGCATTGGGAATCATGGTATTAATCTGAATTCGTCACTTTTTGTTTACAACAGACACGAAGATCGATTGGGATGCTTACATGTCACAGGTTCGTCTTCAGATCTCTGAGTCAATGGTCAAAGTGTCGTCTTTTACTGAAAGTATTGGTTTTTTTTTTGTCAAATTGGGGCAGGTGAGTGGGTTTCTCGGGGGAGAGAGAGACTATGGGAACCTGAAAGGTGATACAGGGCCATTGGTTTACCCGGCCGGTTTCCTCTATGTTTACTCTGCAGTGCAGAGCTTAACTGGAGGACAAGTCTACCCAGCTCAGGTACTTGGTACCATCTTCTCTCTTGAGCCCCTCACTTTTGTTAGCCTTCAGCTATCTTTTGACGTATCGCTTAACTTATTTCACTTTACTCTCTTACATGTTGCAGATACTTTTTGGTGTTCTCTACATTGTCAATCTGGCGATCGTCCTCTTCATTTATGTCAAGACTGATGTGGTATATATGAAGCCTTATTTCTTTTCTCTTCTTCTCATGCAAGAGTTATTGAGTAGACTTCTTCCTCCTTGTACCTATTTCAGGTGCCATGGTGGGCGCTAAGTCTACTATGTTTATCCAAGAGAATACATTCAATCTTTGTTCTCCGTCTCTTTAATGATTGTTTTGCCATGACTCTCCTACATGCGTCTGTGGCTCTCTTTCTCTGTCGTAAATGGCACCTCGGGATGGTTGTTTTTAGGTATGAAGATTGCTGCTTTTGCTATCAACATCTTTTTTTTTTCTTCTTTATCCTTGAAATTGACCAAGTCTGCTTACGTTTTCTTTTGATACAGTGGAGCTGTCTCGGTTAAGATGAATGTACTTTTGTATGCTCCACCTTTGTTACTTCTGCTACTAAAGGTATATATGTCCGAGGAAGAAAATTAGCTTATGGATTTGCTTTATTATTTCTTCTTGCATTGGTTCTTCATATGTGAAGTTTTTTACTATTCACAGGCCATGAATATAGTTGGAGTGGTGTCCGCTTTAGCTGGTGCAGCTCTTGTTCAGGTTTTCACTTTATCTCTTAAGAAGTCCTATCGTTCACCAATTTTCCTACCTAGTATTGGTTCTCCATGGAAGCTGGAAACTTGTTAATTGTTTCTCCAATGTAAATAGGTGAGTTGCAGTATCAGCGAATTTAAATTTTGATTATGCAAGGACTACCATTCAACTGGTCGAGGAATGGTTGGTTATACAGATACTCGTGGGATTGCCCTTTCTGATCACATATCCGGTTTCATACATAGCGAACGCTTTTGATCTTGGGCGTGTTTTTATCCACTTCTGGTATTCCCTTCTCCTCTCCCACTGAATCTAATAAACATGCTGATGAGATCTGAATGCATCTTCTTAGCTCTAACTCTAGTTTGAGCTCTCAACAGGTCTGTTAACTTCAAATTTGTACCAGAACGACTTTTTGTGTCCAAAGAGTTTGCAGTATGCTTGCTTGTTGTTCACCTTTGTCTTCTTGCTGCGTTTGCAAATTATAAATGGTGCAAGTAAGTACAAGCACACAATTATTTCTTACAAAGCAGCGTTATTTTGTACTACCACAGACCTCAGTCGATATTGTGTGTGTGTAGTATTGATTATAGCGAATATGTTGATTTTTCGTAGGCATGAAGGCGGGATTATAGGCTTCATGCGTTCTAGGCATTTCTTCTTGACGCTTCCGTCTTCACTCTCGTTCAGTGATGCCTCAACCTCAGGGATTGTTACGAAAGAACGTAAGCTTTTACCGTCCTTATAGCATAAATTCGTCTATGTCTATACTTATACGAGCTCTACTTGATTCGCAGATATTGTCACGGCCATGTTTGTTGGGAATTTCATTGGCATTGTATGTGCTCGCTCTCTGCATTACCAGTTCTACTCATGGTAGCAAAACTAATCTGACTGTTGTTTTTCTTTTGGTCTCAAACGAAAAATACTCATATGATATCATAACAGGTACTTCTATTCGCTACCTTATCTGCTATGGAGAACACTGTTTCCCACTTGGCTACGGTAATTTTCTACCTGCATTATTTACCTGTAGCGAAGCGACAGTGAGAAAAATGCGAAACCGTAACACCTGTCTTCTTGTTTATCTTTTGACTGAAAAAGGTTGGTCTTGTTCGTTGGTATAGAGCTATGTTGGAACGTGTATCCATCAACACCTGCCTCCTCGGGTTTGCTAATGTGTCTACACTTAATTACCCTAATGGGTCTCTGGTTTGCACCTTCAGACAATCCTTACCAACTCAAAGAAGAGAAAAACTCCCAAAGACACAAAAAGCATATGTGAACCTTTTGTTTTGATGCTCTCTCATTTTTCTTGTTGTCAAGACTTAGAGATAAGCTGAAATATTTACAGTTTAACTTTTATATATATGAGTTCTGCAAATTACATGTGTTAATGTTTTGGGATCTTAAAAATTAAATCTTGGTCTATTAAAACATGTCTTTTCAGTACGAAATGTCTTAGAAAAAACACTACAAGCCGCGCGTAATATTCTGGTCGTTCCCGTCTCAATCTTCTTCGCCTTCGCGGACACTGTTTCCAATAGCTAACAATGGTGGTGACTGGTGAGTCGATTGCTCCAATCTTTGCTTTACATTTTAAACAATTTTTGAGGTTTTTTGGGTTTACGCTAGGGTTTGAGATGTCTGATTGTAGAAGGGAGTGTGATGTAACAATTTGTGTTATGGATTCGCAAGGCAAATAATTAAGACAGCTCTCTCATCTCAGAAGGAACAAAATTTGTTTTCCGGGAATCTTACTGTACTTAAAAAAGAGAAGAAGCATTTAAAATCTCGTAGCTTAATTAATATAACTTTATGCTCTTTAACTGGGTTCTTAGCTTTTCCTTGATTTGACCTCGGTGTAGAATATGTGCCTTTTTGCGAAAACTTCTCTCCATCTAGACTTTTCACTGTGCTCTGTTGCCTTCTTACTGTGTGGAATCCATCTTTTTGTCTTTATTCTTTTAGTAACTTTTTTTTGTTATTGAACTTGATCAAGGTAAGTCCAATCCAATGTGGGCGTGAATTGGACCAAGCTGAATCTAGAGGAAGCTAATAAAAAGTCGGCCATATAAAGATCTCCAAAGCTTACTAAGGACTCGAGAGGTCAATCGATTACCCCCTTCCTGATTCATGTTGTCTAATAAAACCAAGAGGATTTTAAAAGTTCTTATCCTTTTACTCTCCTGCTTTTCCCTGATGCGTTCAACCAAAACAACTCAATCCAAGAATGATAACTATTGTCCATGTCCACTTACTTCACCATCAACACTTGTTTGTTAAAAATAGGGTCTTTCATCTGTGATTAGGAAAAAAGCACACACACAAATTTTTGATACAACAACTGTTTCCTTGACCTCCATAGAGACTAGGAAAAGATGACTTCTGGTTTTCTTTATGTTCTTGGTTTATTTAGTCACTTTCTGTCCTTGTGTTCTGTTGATAATTGCCTAAAGAAGGAAAGCAAAGAGTTGTTCAGTTGTAGTTACATTTATGGTCTCGTGATGCTTCGGTTAAATATTGGTAGAGAAGTGTCTCTGTTAAAACATTGGTTGGTGGTGGCAATGAAAGTTTGACGCCGGAAATAGAAAGGGCATGAGCTCTTTTTCGTAGGGTTTTGCTTCACCTTGTCTATCTATTACTTATTTTTGCTCCTTACCATGAGTCATCTTGATTTCCTTTTCTTTCTGTTAATAAATAGGATAAGACTCGGTGGTTACATAGTCTTGAATCTTGATACATATGACATTCAGTGTTGTTCTGCATCCATTGAATCTGAATTAAGTTGCCTTACATAGACAACTTCTTCTTACAATTTGATAACAGCTTGTCTGTTTCTTTTTTGTTTTGATTGTTTGATTCCATTAACACGGAAACGCCAGGAAAAGTGAAGTTCTTAACCTTTTTTACAACTTGCACAGAAAGAATAAATATGTCTCACTGAAATAGTCAAAAGTTTGATAGTGACACTAGAACAGCCATGTATTTTTCGTGTAACACAACTTCTCCTTTTTACCTTATAACTTTCGTGTAACACAGCCATGGTTCACAGGGTCGCTACAATATGTATTCACATGGTTCACATTTAAAAAACACACATAGGTAGAAATATGCGTTTTAATGATGCTGTGCTATTGAAACTCAGCTTTAAAACAAGGAAATCTGAAGAGGGAACATATCCAGACTGTAGATAAGGCTGTGAACCAATAGTACATCTGACTTTAAAGACTGTTAGATCTCTTTTGTTTTTTTATGGGAATGGTGAGAAGTGATTCACCATGCATGGAATGGAGTACTCCCAAAAAGGGTCAATAGTGCGATACATTATATGCTAAACTGAGTCACCAAAATAACACAGAGACCCAAGTTTAGCTTTTTGTATGCTTTGTTTGTCACTAACCTTTCTGCATATGGAAAAAGAATCCACCCCCAACAGCCTCCACAATGTCTGGTTAGAGTTGTTCCTCTTGAGGGACAGAGCATCGTCAGCAATTGTTTTAGCTAGTGGTGGACTTTCGCTAATTATCAGATGCGGCGAGCACCAAACGCATCATGTTTTAAAGTTTGGTGATCATGACAGTGGTTGATCATGCGGTCCCCTTTTGAGATTTTTGATAAAATAATGGATGGTTGTGATTGCTTCCTCGATTCTCATGCTGAACAAAGTTTCTTCATTTACTGACTCTGAATAACTCTTTGGTAATATGTAACATAACTCAAGCTGTTGTGGACTTATCTTATTCATAGCCATTAAGGCTCTGCTAATGACCAGTACAGGTGCATGTTATGTGGCAGAAAGTCAACTTCACACCAATATATATGCTCGATTTGGTTCAAAGTAAAAAGTAGAAAGAAGCTACTATGTATGTGTTTACACAATATTGTTTTGTTAGTGTCCATTAAGTACATGATTTTCTTATACGTATAGTCCTTGAAATTCAGCTTGCATAATTGATGATATCAGCACTGAGCTTCTTCTTTTTCCCTTTAACTGATATATTGCAAGGACAAAGTTAATATCCATTTCTAGGTATGTGTATATGGCTAAACCCGCTATATATACACCTCCTTGCTTTGAGTCCTGAGGCCTTCATTACCTCTCTTCTTCTTCATCTTCATCTTTCTTCTTCTTCTTCTTCTTCTTCTTCTTCTTCTTCTTTTATCTTTGGTTTAACCTGGGAAATGGATGTAATAAAGCTTGATTATAACTACAAAGGTGACAATGCATTAAAAGAGTTTGAGAGGATCACCTCGAATGCTGCTGAAGTCCAAGATAACATTTTATGTGGGATCTTAGGAAGAAACAAGGACACAGAGTACTTGAGTAAGTACATGAAAGGCCCTAAGGACGTCTTGGAGTTTAAACGCTCTGTGCCAATCATCACGTACAAAGATATCTATCCGTACATTCATAGAATTGCTAATGGAGAAGACTCTTCTCTTATTACTGGCCATCGTATTACTGAAATATTATGCAGGTCAGTTTCTGTTCCTGTCTGAATGTTTCTTAGTTGCTGTCCTATCTTTGTGTGCGCGCCATCTTTAGATACTAATGAACTGTAATTGCTTTCTTGCATTTTGCAGCTCTGGTACTTCTGGTGGAGAGCCAAAGCTAATGCCGACCATTTCAGAAGATCTTGATCGCCGAACTTTTCTCTACAATCTTATTATTCCAATTGTGAACAAGTAAGCCCTTCTCTGATTTCTCTTTAATAAGTCCTGTCTTTTTCTATGGCCTTTAACATCCTCCTGGATGCTGTTTAAAGCTTAAGGGCAAGCTCTTTTTCTTCTTTCTGATCTCTTTGAAAGCTAAAAAGGAAATACATCTTGTGTGGACATGAATATTTACTTTAAAAGTGACCATCATGCCCAAGAGAAAACAAAGTGGCTGATCTAATATTCCATAAAGAGAACCACTAGGACAGTTCCTGTAGTTGTAGGATAATGGATTTGCCTCAAAAGCTAATCTATAGAAGTGGAAGAACAAAAATGCTTATCAATCTTCTTATCCATAAGCCTCACTGTGAATATTGTTTTATAATCATTGTACCCCACTAACATATGGAATATGGATACATTTACCACCACTCATAGAGGTACTGGCCGTGGTACCAATAAGTCATCACAATAAGGTTCTCACTAAGGAAGAAAAAGAAGTTTGCTTTCTTCTTAAAATTTTGCTTTTTGGGCAATTAGTGATATCATGTCATGTACTAAAAGGTTTGCATCCATCATCTATTATCCACACGCCAGTTTGATGTCCCCACCCAAAGATTCTCAGAGAATTTTGAACAGCACTCACTAAACCTCAAGAATCTTTCATATCCATTAAGGTTATTTACCTTTTTTACCTTCATCTTCTTACTTTGTTTTTAACTCTGTTTTTTTACAGGTACATACCTGGACTTGACAAAGGAAAAGCAATGTACCTAAATTTTGTAAAAGCTGAAACATCAACTCCTTGTGGTATACCAATCAGATCTGTCCTCACTAGTTACTACAAGAGCAAGCATTTTCAATGCAGACCTTATGATCCATTCAACGACTTAACCAGTCCAATCCAAACCATCCTTTGTGAAGACGGCAACCAAAGCATGTACTGTCAGCTACTAGCCGCTCTGATTCAGCGCCACAAAGTGATGCGTTTAGGAGCTGTCTTTGCTTCAGCGTTTCTCCGTGCAATCTCTTATCTCGAGCAGAAATGGAGTGAGCTCTGTGAAGACATACGCAGTGGTCGTCTGAATCCCATGATCACCGATCCAGGGTGCCAAACCGCAATGTCTAGTCTTTTAACGTCGCCGAATCCAGAGTTAGCTAGCGAGATCGAAGAGATCTGTAGACGGTCGTCCTGGAAAGGGATTCTGTGTCAGCTCTGGCCTAAAGCAAAGTTCATCGAAGCAGTAGTGACGGGATCCATGTCTCAATACATACCAGCACTTGAGCTGTTTAGCCAAGGCAAGATTCCATTGGTTTGTCCAATGTATGCTTCCTCTGAGACTTACTTTGGAGTCAACGTGGAACCACTCTCCAAACCATCCGACGTTGTTTTCACTCTCTTGCCTAACATGTGCTACTTCGAGTTTATACCTCTCGGCAAAAACGGGACACTCTCTTTTGATCTCGACGACGATGAGCAAGTCCCCTGTGATAAGGTTGTTGATTTGGTCAGTGTCAAACTCGGTCGCTACTATGAGCTGGTCGTCACAACTTTCGCAGGTAAATTAAGAAACGTTCTTTAGGGGTTTTTGATCAATCAGGGTTTCGTATTGGTTGATGATTGAATCCTTTCTTGGTCGAACAGGATTGTACCGTTACAGAATCGGCGACGTCCTTCAAGTGGCGGGGTTCTACAACAGGGCACCACAATTCCGGTTTATCTGCAGGAGAAACGTGGTTCTAAGCATCGACTTGGACAAAACCAACGAAGAAGATCTGCATAGGAGCATAACGTTAGCCAAGAAGAAGCTTGGCAGCAAGGCGTTGCTTTTGGAGTACACGAGCTACGTGGACACCTCATCGCTGCCAGGGCACTACGTGCTCTTCTGGGAGATCCAAGGGAAGCTGGAGCCGAAACTGGTAGAAGAGTGTTGCGTAGCGGTTGAAGAAGAGCTGGACTATATCTACAGACAGTGCAGGACGAAAGAGAGATCGATAGGGGCGTTAGAGATAAGAGTGGTGAAACCAGGAACGTTCGAGAAACTGATGGATATGATTATAAGCCAAGGAGGGTCGTTCAATCAGTATAAAACGCCGAGATGTGTCAAGTACAACAGTGCAACGTTCAAGCTCTTGAACGGACACGTAACCGCTTCTTTCTTTAGCACTCGTGACCCGACTTGGGTCCCGTGATCCCCACGAGTCTCAATCAATGACCAAATTATACACTCTTTCTCTCTGTAACTGTAATAATAAGCTGTTCTATAGTATTACGAAAAAAAAAATTATCGTTGCTTCCACTCTGTTTCTTTTGCTTCCGGCAGAAGCAATTCTGCATATATAACAACAACACTGTGACTAAAAAGGCTACATTTTACAGAGCCGCACGCGTTGTGTGAATTATGCCTAATTAAAATATAACTATAGAAGGTCATTTGCAAGAAGCGCATCTGGTGTAGTGGTATCATAGTACCCTCCCACGGTACTGACCAGGGTTCGATTCCCTGGATGCGCATGTTCTTCCTTCCTTTTATTAATTTTAGTATATTCCCAGTACTTTATTTATTCCATCAAATATTCTTTCTATATACATAACTTTGTCGGCAGGGTAGATAAATGGGCTTTGATAGCAGCAAAGTTTGTTTAATTATCCTTCACGTAAGTGTTCCCCAGTCTATCTTTCTTAGTTGTTTTTGCTTTCCTTTTGGTTTGGATAAGTACAGTATCTATTTTGTAGCTCGTCCTGTCTACATTCTTTTGAGAATCGGATTTATGCTATATATACTGGTTTATGACATTCGAACCTCTTATTTTGGTGAAATGTAGAAGTAGCCTCGAAATATAAAGATTTTGTTTGCACATACGTGAATCAAACGAGATAACACGGAATATGATACATAACAAACAGCGCGTAAACACAACTCAACAGAGAATCACTGGAGGACTCATTTATTTTGGGTAGAAAGGAAAAAACTCAAAAGACAGACAAGAAAAGCAAAAGACAAAGTCAGTCTCTCACTCACTGCTTGAGGAGGTCAACGACCTTAGCCCAAGCAGGTCTAGCAGTGATCTTGTTGACCCACTCGCTAACTTTAGGGCGAGACTCAAAGAGCTGCTTGGATTCGGTAGACATGAGGTAATGAATGGCAGGGAGGTGGTGAAGATCAGCCAAAGTGAAGCAATCGCAAGCGACGAAAGGAGAAGTGGCGAGCCTGGCCTCGTAGATATCCAAGACTTTAGCGAGCTTGGATTCGAGGTCTAGGACAGCGGCGGGGTCAGTGGTCATACCGAACATGCCTTTGAAGACACGCTCGAAGGCGAGCTTAGAAGCGATAGGGTCAAACTGTTGACCTTCAACTTGAAGCCAGATGAGAGTAGCAGCCTTGACCTTCTTGCAGCCAGGGCAGAATAGCTTTTCGCCTTTCTCACTGTATTCCTCTGCTATGTACTGTGTGATCGCTCTCGACTCTGCATCGTAATAAATAAATATATTAACAACAAATCAACAAACAAAAAAACATACTATTTGAGGACTAATAATGATGTATGCATTAGGATTAGGACTAAACTAATTAACTAACGATGTGTATGTGATTAGATGGATTATTCCAAATCAAATAATTAAATAATAATAATAATAATTACCGAAAATCGTGAGATCACCGTCCTGGAGAGCAGGAATTTGACCGAAGGGCTGAAACAAACAAACAAACAAACAAAAAAGAGAAATGGTCAGATCAGATCTCTCTAATCAATGGAAGGAAAAAAAAAAAAAAGAGAAAAGAGAGGTGGTTGTGTATAAATACGTTGAGGGAAAGGAAGGGTTCTTGCTTGTGAGCACCGGCTCTCATATCGACGGGGATCAGCTCGAACTGGAGATCTTTCTCGTAGAGAGTAGCCAAGACCCGCATGGTGGCCGTGGACATGGGAACTCCGTGAACCTTGATAGTACTACTTGCCATGATGATGAAGAAGATGAAGAAGACTTGTTGGATCTGATTTTGAAATTGGGAATGGGATGAAGAAGAATGATGGAACCAATGGTGTCTTTATAGAAGAAAGAAGGCAAAGTCGAGCTTGAATTGTTGTTACCAATTTCTTTTTCCAGAACCTTCTCTCTCTCTCTCTTTTTCTTCTTTTTTTTTATTATTGCATTATTGGATTAATTTGTAATTATTACAGGAACCTACATACAATCATGATTCATTTATCTAAAAGGAATGAATTAGATAAAACCTTTTACTAGTATTTTGTAAAACCTTTTTTACTAGTATTTTGTAAAAACTTTTTTAGATTCATCATGTCCACTAAAAATATAGGATTGTAATCATACAAATAAAAATTTCATCCAAAATTCTTTTTTTTTTATAGTATTTTAGCCATTAAAAAAGCAAATAAATCCTTCCTGTGTACTGTAATTAACTCTTGTTTCTCAAAGTGTAGACGTCATCAATGAGATATGATTAATACCACGAGTGAAATGAAAATAATACTAATAAAAGTCTAACCTCTCGTAGAAACGAATATTTTGAGAAGACTCTTCCAAACTTTTTGACGTGTGAACGTGTATTGTTATCGTATTATTTATTATACTTTGTTATCTTAAACATTAAAGGACAATTTAGCGACGAATCCGGTCTTCTTTTTTTTTTTTTTATAAATCAGAGTGAGTTTGTGTAACCCACACCTTTTGACCATCTTCTCATTTCAAAATTCCTCAACACAAGAATCCTACTTTCATCCGATTTTGCATTCAACTTACATTTTAATCCTATTTTACCTCTCTATTATGGTTTCTTAAGATATTTCAAATATTTTGTTTTGTTTTCTACATAGGAGGAGGGATCAAATAAAGGTTGCTGATATTTTTTTTGCAGAAAAAGACAAGGGATTGAATTTTGTAAGGAAAGCAAATTAGCTGGTTGAGATCTAAAGTTAATTTAATTTTAATCAATAAGTGTGATTAGTGGTTGACCATTTACATACATACATCTACCCTCTTGCTGCTTCGAGATTTAACCATTCCATACCTAAACCGGCAACCACATACGTTAACCTGAGAGACACAACAAGAATGATCATGTCTTTCAGAAAACAGAAGCCGGCTTCACACAGTTGTGATGCTCTAGCTGATACATCTCTCCACCGTCCACTGGATCATACTTGCATTTGTAGAAGCTGCAACAACAATAATAATCAACACCCCAACAATAATCAAACAAATTGCTGATCCGAGTTGGACTTATATATAAATAAAGGTTTTGGTTTTGGTTCGCTTTTACCTCCCATCCATCCCAATAATCACCACAGTGTTCTTCTCGTGTCCGAATGCCACTACGTATTGAGTTCCTTCAACCAACCGGAACTGAGCAACTGACCACTCCGAGCTGAAATACTTTGGCAACACACCTATATATGTGGGAAAATAGCAAGGTTTCATTATGACGATGCATGACGTCTCAAAATGCTACTGAGAAACTCGTTTGGGGTTTTTAGGGTATGTACCTCTGAGTAATGATAGAGATGTTGACGGTGCCCAAGCAGAGTGAGTTGCATCAGGTGCCATTCGGGATGTGTCCTTCACTTGAGATCCGGAGTTGGTTTTCAGACCGAAAACATGAACAGTTCCTTTGTCACTTGAGACAGCTAACCATTGGGCATTTGACGAGAAGGCCAAACTATAAATGTCAGCTCTATCTACACCTCTTCTAACCTGCATACATCACAGCAAACAGTTATCATCTCCAAACTAAGAGAGACGGGTGAGAAACTAGTGGATTCATTATTACAAGCTACGAATCAAATAAATGAGGAATGTTAGATTGAATGCTACACATTTTCTTATGAGAACTACCTATGTGAAAAAAGGGTGACTACAGTCACAAGAAATATGCAAATTTTAAAGACAGACAGTAAACTCTATGGGGAAAAACAACAGGGTTGCTTAGTCACAGATAGTAAGTAGTAATACATAAGACTCTTGGGGAGTGATGATTCATTAACGATCTATAAAGTTTTCCTTATCATTGACATCACTCAGTCTCAGGATTATATTCATAGCAACATCTAAATGGGAGGTTTTGAGGTTAAAAGTGGTGCAGATAGAGCTGCTGAGATCTATAGTTTGGCAAAATTCAACAGATAACAGTGAAGAACGCTATAATGTGCCGAATACAAACAGGTTCAATACGAACTCAAAACTAGTTGTGTTTAGGAAATCATCACACTGCACTCTACAGAAGAGATTCTTCTTAAAATCAGAAAATCTTAGTTAAAAGGGTTTGCTTAGCCTAAACAGCTAAATAGAGCAAGGAGGTTCTTAGAGTGCAGTGAGCTATGGTATTGGTAGGTAGTATTAGAATTTTCACAAAAATTGAAATGCAAAAGGCCAAGGCTTTCAGGTGAAAAGAGTAAGTACCTCTTGCAACAAGGTGGCATCAGCAGTATTGAAGACCCGAAGGAGAGTACCCTTGGAACTAGCGGTAGCCAAAAAGTGGCCGTCCTGAGTGAGGGCAAAGCAAGCAATGCTGGAGTCATGAGCCATGATGAACTTAGTCGTCTTATAAGGCGAGTAATGCTCGAGGCGAACTTGGCCCTTTTGCAAACCTAGGCAAACCAAGAGCATTGAAGCAGCTCCCTGAGAAACAGAGCAGAGACCCTTGGGGTTTGCAACGGTTTCGATCTGGTGCAACAGCTTGAGGTCGGCGAAGTTGTAGACAAAAACCTTGAGGTCGAGAACGACAACAAGCCGATCCCTCCGAAGGCGAACAGAACGAACATGAGACCTGAAAGAGAGTTCTCCGATGCATCGGTTGAGGTCATCATCCCAAATCATGACCTTATTTGGAGGATAAGGACCACCAACCAAAGCCAATATGTTGCTTCTGAAAAGCATCTCCACAACGGAAACACCACCACCGCCACGATCATCAAAATCACGCCGGAAAATCTCGGTGAAGGGATCACAATTGAAGACACGGAAGCCGGAATCGGTGCCGACGGCGAAGCAACCGTGGTCCTGGTTAAAGGAGAGGTGGAGCAAGGAAGAAGGTGGTGAAGTGGGATTGGAATCCTCAGAGGGCAGAGGCAAGGGGGAGAAAGAAGCATCTGAAGTGGTGGGAGTCGAGTCCGCTGGCCAAGGGGAAGCGGAGACGGTGGCCATGGACTCTATGGTGAAGATTCCGGAGATATTTCTGATTTAGAGAGGGTTTTGTCGCTTTTTGCTTCACGTCCGTCCGTCCCTGCGTGATTTTTTTTTTTACCCCAAACTGAAATCAATAATAATGTTTTTACCCCCCTACACAACTTATTAAACAGTTAACCAAACCCATTAATTAATACTACTACTAACCTATGAAACTTCAATTATTTCACAACTAGACCATTATTGTCATCAGATTACCATATATCCTTAAGTAATAAAATAGAAGTAAAACAATTTGTATATAATTAAGTGGATCTTTTATTTAAAATCTGTGGGTATTATTACTCCTATTAAAACTTTGGGTAGTGGTGACAAAGCAGCAGAAAATATTCGATTCTTTTTTGCAATTTACACTAATTAAAGTAGCTAGGAACGAGGAGGACCTACCACGTCATCAAATCAAAGTATCGTATTCCTCTTCTTCTTTTCTTTTTTTTAGCAGTATTTTTTTTTGTTCTCAGTTGCAAAACTTTGGAGGATTCGTCGCTAGTCTCTCTAGGCTTTTCTCGAGGTCACTACAGCAATCAAGAGCGCGTCTAGGATGATGGCCACCGGAGATGAGAAATCGGTGATGGTCGTGGGAGTTGACGACAGCGAGCAGAGCATTTACGCCTTGGAGTGGACGCTCGATCGCTTCTTCGTTCCTTACGCTCCCAATTACCCCTTCAAGCTCTTCATCGTCCACGCTAAACCTAACGCCGTCTCCGCCGTTGGTCTCGCTGGTCCCGGTACGCCTCTTTCTTCAACCCCCCTCTTCGTTCCTTCTCTTTTTTTTTTTTTAATTTCGGCATGACATTTATATATATATGTATATTTAATTAGGAACTGCGGAGGTTGTGCCTTATGTTGATGCCGATTTGAAGCACACGGCTGCTAAGGTTGTCGACAAAGCCAAATCAATCTGTCAGTCCAAATCGGTACGCTCTCTCTTCTTGATGACTCTCTCTCTCTCTTATCTTGATCGTTAGCTAGTGAATTTTGGTACTTTGTAGTGTATTTCTTGGACTTATCATCTTCTCACATATTGATATGTATAATTGGACTGTCTTATAAGATTATGAGGTTTATTGGTAATATCAACCTCTACAAGAACATTCGAAAGCTTCAATGAAGCTCACTACTAGAGTACTAGTACTAGGCTTCTCTTATGAGTTTCTGAAACGTTATAGGGTTTGGTGTGCAGGTTCATGGGGCGGTGATCGAAGTATTCGAAGGTGATGCAAGGAATATCCTATGCGAAGTTGTAGATAAACACCATGCTTCTATTCTTGTTGTTGGCAGCCATGGTTATGGAGCTATCAAGAGGTACCGTTTATATATAATTTCTCATCCTTAATTACTTGTTATATATAGCCTTAATCATCAAACAATATATTAATTTGTCTTGGTTGGGGGGCAGGGCGGTACTCGGGAGCACGAGCGACTACTGTGCTCATCACGCTCATTGCTCGGTCATGATCGTGAAGAAGCCTAAGATCAAGGCTTGAAAAGCTAGCTAAAACTCCCTTCTTTTCTTTATCAGTCAAAGCAAAGTCTCTATCATTCAGAATTACAAGTGAAATAATCTTATAGCCAGCTTGATGTAAAACAATTCAAGACAATATCAGTATTTGTGGTGTTTATTACCTTCTTTTGGTATTCTTCTAAAAGTTCAATAAATTACCAAAAGAAAAAAACGTACATTGTCTGCAAATCGGTGTGGAAAACACTCTGAGAGACTAGACCACAGAAGAAAGCAATTGAACGAACTAAAGAGAGAAGAAACCGAATGCTGTTTTTAAAAAGTGAACAAATTAGTTTGGTTATTGGATGAATGTTGTTGGTTTCATCAGATGAATGGGATGGTATGGTTGGATAATATGATATATATCTGAAATCCGAATTAAACTAAAATTAAATAAAATTATCCACAAACACACACAGTAGTAGAAAAGAAAAAAAAAAAAGAAAAGGAGAGTCCAATGTCTTATTGTTGTCCGGTTATGAACCACGTCATCTTTAAAACAGGTCGGACGAGAAAGCAAAGGATAGATTTGTAAGAAAGACCCCATCGGGCGAGAAAGAGAAAGAGAGAGAGAGAGCGAAGGAGAATAATTTCTCAATTGATTTTTGTTTGACATTTTTTTTTTTTTTTGAAAACGAGATTTTCGTTGTGAGGGGAGGATTTGTGTTACTGGTGGTGAGCTATGGCCGGAGCTACAGATTTGGGTTGCGGTGATGATCGCATAATAATTGGTGACCAATCGGACGGTGGAAAACGCGGGAACGATGAGGATGGTTCTCCAACTCGTGTCGAAGTCTCATGCTCGATTTGCCTCGAATTGGTGCTCGACGATGGTACCAGATCCAAGGCTAAACTCCAATGTGGTCACCTTTTCCATTTGGGTATTTCCCTTCCACCTCTCAATGCCTAATGATCTGATGAATCCATGGTTGCTTAGCTATTTCTTGTTAGGATCTTTTTGTTCAATTCTCTCTAAAATGCTTGACTTTGACGATAGAGATAACCCAATGAATATGAGACACAACATCTATATATATACAGAGGGATTCCAAAAAGTATTTAAAAAGCTCTCCCCTTGCTCTGATTTGATGATGATCCGGTAATATGATGTCCATATCGTGTTCTGACAATTGTGTTTAGTACTTTCATCTTGTGAACCGCTTTCTTCTCTTCTTAGAGATGTAATTTTTTTGTGTTTTGTTGTGGGCTGCTGAATTTTGCTTGCTACTTTCTTTTTTGAAGATTGCATTGGATCTGCTTTTAACATGAAAGGAGCCATGCAATGCCCTAACTGTCGTAATGTCGAAAAGGGTCAGTGGTTGTATGCTAATGGCTCTACTCGCCCGCTTCCTGACTTTTCCTTGGAAGATTGGATCCCTGAAGAAGACTTGTATGGTTTAACTTATCCCGAAATGGTAATTATAATGCTCACTCCTTTCTGCTGTGCTGCAATTGTGTTTTCTTTTCGTGTACATGACAACTGTGCTTTAATATCATCATACCATCCATTGTTGATTCTCTCGACTATGTGAGATCGTTTACCCTAAAGTTGTGTTTGCAGCAATATCGGGTCCATTGGTGCCCGTTTGGTGAACTCGCTCAAGCAGGTTCTTTCGAGTAAGCCTACACCTTTCCCATGATTTTTTTTTTTTTTTTTATATTACCTCTCTTTGCTATGTTAAGGCAGCTTGATTTGACTTTTTGTTTGCTGTGTGTTTCAGGGAACTGGAACCTGCTACCACTACAACATGTAAGTCAGACGCCGATTGATCTCTCTATATGATCATTTTCATTATGTCTAGGAAACTGTTGATAATATCAGAAAGCATTTCTCTTTCCTTAGATCATAATGATTTCCATGGACACCACGCCGCTGCTGTCAATCATTCCTATCTTGCTTACGTTGGACCGGGACCGAGAACTAGCGAGAACAACAACAACACTGATGATCATCCCTCCTGGATCAGCCACCCTAACGATCACTTTCACCAGCTTGCTGTTGCTCCCCAGTATCATCATCATCATCATCATCATCATCATTCCCCATCGTTTTCTCTACCCGGTTCTCAGGTCGTTGATGGTGAAAATGACTCTTCAGCAGCACGTGGCATATCTTACCCACACCCATTTCTTTTTAGTCACCGGTTAGTTATTTTGAACTCCATATTGCTCTCAAACTTTTTGCAGAGTGGTTTACAATATACTTTTTTTGGTTGATTTTGGGCAATGTAGGTCTAATCAAAGAACCTCACCAGCAATTAACAGTCACCAAGGAAGTAGCAACCAAATGCGCGAACACCTTCATACACAACATCATCATGTTTTTAATCATCCGAGGCAACATCATGCCGCCAATGGTCCCACTCTCGCATCGCCTCTCATCTCTGTGTCAAGAAGGGGATTACCACCACCACCGCCACCGATGCCGGATCAGAACGTTGGATTCTTTGTTTATCCACCACCAAGCTCATCAGGTGGACACCTTGAACCAGAAACCGATCAATTTCATGGTTGGGAGAGAGATTGGTTTCCACATTTCCCTGTCCCTTCGAATCACCGCGCAATCTCTAGCTTATGGCCGAGACACTACTGAGATCAGATGTTGTTGTGTCTGAACTCTGAAGTCGCCTGGAAGAATTCTATCAGGCTTATGAACAATGTATAAAAGAAAACTGGGGACTTGTTTGATGGATCAAAACTTGTTTATGATGTAACTATAACTGGTTTCCAATGTACATTGTGAGCTTTCCAAGAATCGTTGTTGTTACTAATTACACACAAGAATCTTGCCAAAATTCAGGAAGTTAAGTTAACCCTCGTTCCGGAGGGAAGCTGAAGAATGTTCCACATAATTCAGGTGAAAAGAGTATATGTCTTAAGGGAGGTGTGTTGCAACTCAAAGTTGTTGAGAATATTAATTTCAAAAGAAAGCAGAACACCATTGGACAAACTGAAAAAACAATCAAAGCGATCTGAGATTTTGTTTGGAAAAACAAGATACAAAATCTTCCCATGAACCTTTAAACATCATTGGATAAGTTGCAAACTGTAAAACAATAATGAAAGCGTTTTGAGATTCTGTATTGAACAAGATACAAATCTTCCCATGAACCTTATTAATTCTTCTCCGGAATCGAATGAAAAAGCATATATGGATGAGGATCATTGACTAGTGATGGGTATGAGTCCCATCCCCGGCATCTTCACCTTTCCTGGAAGCTGCTCTTAGTTTACGCTGCTCCTCCTTGTATATCCTGTTCCTTCTTTGAAACTGCAACAGGTGCATCATAACACATTATGAACCACACCGACCTACTAGTTAAAAATATGCTCACTGCATCTTCATACCAAGTAAAGGAAGCAGCACTACTGTATTGCTTCTAGTAATACAGTATATTAATAAGGGAGCCGTGTAATTACAGAAACAGTAGCATCAAAAGAGAAGAGATTGGCCTTTTTTAATTCGAGAAATGACTAATCTTATATACATACACAGTAGATTTAAACAAAGAAGAAGACAAGCAGCAGAGGCTTCTGATAAGAATCGTAATCTAGAGACTAGTTTGTTACTTACTCATAATAACTCGGAGGTGAGTTGGGTAAGTTACAGAACCAAGAGGAAACAATCAATGTCAATGAATTAGAGGTATTAAGGAACGAATTTGCAGACACAGATGCATCTAAAATTCAAAAGAAACCAACGCGTTTCCCAAAATGATGGTTCGACCTGATCTAGGATTTGCCAAGCATGGGATCTAGACATAAGAATGAATCAGACTGATCTAGAAACGGAGAAAAAGGAATCGCCCCGGGAGGGGGTACCTCTTTGGAATGGTGGAGACACTCGAGGTAATCTTCACGGAGAAGAGTACAATCTTTGGGCTCTCTGCAATGAGACATACATTCACTGAAATCCATCCAGAAATCGTAGCATCTCCCTTTGTTTCCTGTGATTCCCCATCCCGACGCCATTTTTGTCCCCTCCCAATTTCCTCCCAACAGAAAGAAAGAAATGTTTTCGTCAAACTTCAACGAATACGGTTCGGTTCGGGTCACCCGATCCATCCATCCATCCATCCCCTTAATGGACTTTCAGTTAGTGTTGGGCTATTATTTAGCGGCCCATTTTAATTCAAAGTCTCTTTTTCCTTTTTTTCAATTCATTTTTTTCATTGGCGGTACTTTTTTTTGCCCATGTTTTATACGCCCCCTTCCTTAGTGGGACCCAAATGATTCGTGGCAAGCTCTCCAGTGTGCGTGAAAGCACCATACACCCGCACACGTTTGACTAGTCAGACTATACTCAACGAATCAGAATTGAGAGATCTACGCTTTCTACATAAAGCTTACCGTATGCGCGTCGCACCGAATCATCGCTCCCCCAAAAAACCCACTGAAAGCGTCGAGACTCGAGAGACGGAGGTGATTGACAGTACTACTAGTCATACCAGAGAGACTAGCCTCTCTGCTGCCCAGCCCAGCCTACAAGAGAGAGAGAGAGAGAGAGAGCAGTCGAGTTTTTTTTTTCCGTACGACAACAATGGCGGTTTCTTCACCGACTTCGTCTTCTTCCTCTTCGGAATCCTTACCTCTGCCTTCCCCTAACTTCGCCTCGCTTCCGATTATGGCGATGAAGAAGAGAATCGTCGAGAAAATCCTCGAGAATCGTGTCACTCTCATCGTCGGCGATCCTGGATGCGGTACGTGCCTCTCCTTTGCCTTGTTGTTTCTCTTATTCTTCTTCTCTTTATATACTCTGTTCTGTTCCCTTTGCTCGGAGACGAGTTTCTTTATCTGCGTTTCTCTTTGTTTTTTTTTTTCTATAGAAATACTCTGTGTGCTCTTAGGGTTTCTATTTCTTTATTTTCTTTCTCATAGGGTTTTTTTTTTTTTATGTATCACACAAGGTTTTGAATATTTTGGTTGTTTCATTTGATTCGTTTGTGTCTTACGTATAAAATCGGAATTAGTAAAAACAACTAGGGCCATATTTAGCTTCCCTGCGCCTTTAAACTGGATTTCCTATTCATCTTAGCCTCAGTGTGGTTGGTTACTTTGTCCTTCTTTGTTTGTTTCAGGGAAGAGTTCACAAGTCCCACAGTTCCTTCTGGAAGCAAACATGGCTCCCATTTTGTGTACACAGCCACGGAGGTTTGCGGTTGTAGCTGTTGCTAAGATGGTTGCTAAATCTCGCAACTCTGATTTAGGTGGTGAAATTGGTTACCACATTGGCCATTCTAAGATTTTGACCGAAGGGTAACTATATCATTTTCTTCATCTTCTACGTACCCATTTTATACAACAGTACCTCCTTTTATGTTTCTTCTATAGTTTTCCGGATAAATGCAGTCTGATTATATTTCGCTTTTTTCTTCCCTTATTGATGACTTTTGTGCAATTATTCTCTTCTTGTTGCATGCACTGCAGGTCGAAAATTCTCTTCAAAACTGCTGGAGTTCTGTTGGATGAAATGCTAGACAAGGGCTTGAATGCACTCAAGTACAAGGTTATCATTCTTGATGAAGTCCATGAAAGATCTGTGGAGTCCGATCTTGTTCTTGTCTGTGTTAAGCAGTTTCTCATGAAGAACAACGACCTCAGGTTATTACCCTTTTCCTTAACATTATGTACTTCTTTTACTGGTTCTTAAACTATTCCACGTGCTTGTCTTCGCTGATGTTTTATACTATTCCGATTCAACAGTGTTATTACCTACAACGTTTGTATTGAGAGGTCGCGGTGATGTGATCTTTTTACAGGGTGGTCTTGATGTCTGCAACTGCTGATATAACACGGTACAGAGACTACTTTAAAGAACTCGGCAGGGGTGAACGCGTTGAAGTAGTTGCTATTCCTAGCCCTGACCAAAGAAAAATCTTCCAGAGGAGAGTATTATATCTTGAGCAGGTTATGTTTTTTGAGATTTGTTGCTCTTTATGAGACTATCTAATTAATTTCTTCTTTTTTTGACCGCAAGTCTTTCCAAGCTAATTAAATGTGACATGGTTCGTGTAACAGGTTGCAGGATTGCTTGGTGTCAGTACTGATTTGTCAGCTTACTGTCCTGGTCCAAGTCCTTCTTCAGCTGATACTGAAATCAAACCTGAACTGCAGAATCTTATTCATGATCTCATCTTATATATCCATGAAAAGGAACCAGACATTGAGAAGAGTATTTTGGTTTTCCTTCCAACATACTACTCACTTGAGCAGCAATGGTATCAATTGAAACCTTTCCACGCATCTTTTGAGGTTCACATATTGCACCGAAGCATTGACACGGAGAAAGCCTTGGCAGCTATGAAGATATGCAGATCCCGCCGCAAGGTTTCTCTTTTAACTTTCCATGTTTCTTCTTCCTTGAGAGTTGTGCATTAATTTTGTGTCCTACTGGTGAGAGGAACCCAACTGAAGTATAAATAACTAGAGAATATATGTTTACAAGTGTAGGGTGTTGAATTGCTTGTGTGTTCCGACAGCTTTTTGTTGACCATATGGGTTAATTGACTGGTGTATTTTTCAGTAGTTGATGAGATGATAAATTTGTACCTTCCATCTCAGCTTCCCTAAAATTGAACACGTTGTTGTTCGTTTTAGACTAGAGGACTTTTCATATTATTGGGGAGACATCAAACTCGTAATGATGCAATGAGTTGCAACTATCATTTTGTGACTTCAATGATTTCATAGTTATATAAACTTTCCAAATTACTGTTTTCAGGTAATATTGGCTACAAATATTGCGGAATCTTCGGTAACAATACCCAAAGTAGCGTATGTCATTGACTCGTGCCGGTCTCTGCAAGTGTTCTGGGATGGACTCAGAAAAAGAGACGCAGTTCAACTTGTTTGGGTCTCTAAATCTCAGGTATTGCTGGAATTCACCATTTATGGAAGAAAAATGGATGTCCTAAATGTTTCTTTTGTGGAGTTATAGGCTGAGCAACGTAGAGGGAGGACAGGTCGAACATGTGATGGTGAGGTGTATCGCCTGGTGCCGAGTGCATTTTTTAACAAGCTTGAAGAACATGAGCCCCCGGCTATACTTAAGCTGTCATTGAGACAACAAGTTCTCCATATTTGCTGCACAGAATCCAGAGCCATTAATGACGCAAATGGTAATAATGTTAGAATTGTTTAGACAATGCTTGACTTCTTTTAAGTAGACGATGTCAAACTTGGGTTAGGTAATAAGGATAGTCAGTTTAGCTAGATCTTACGCTACTGCATAAGTACCTTTCACATGAGTTCCTATTATATGTTCATGTCTGGTGTAAGACTGCTCTGTAGATATAGTTAACAATGAGGTACCTTAGATGAAGCTAATGGTGGAAATATTCATTTCGTTATTCGTAAAGAGTGAGTGCATGTTTGCTTTAGAAATAGAATAGATAGAATCTAAAAGATAGTATCCAAAATGTTTTTGCGTCTGGCTAATCAGACTCCGTCAGTTGAATTGAGTGTAATTCTTTTCTATATCTTAGCGTTGCTGGCAAAAGCTATGGATCCACCAGAGCCAGATGTCATTGATGATGCATTAAGTATGCTATTAAGCATACGAGCATTGCAGAAATCGCCTAGGGGTCGTTACGAGCCCACATTTTATGGACGGTTGCTTGCTAGCTTCCCATTGTCCTTTGATGCATCTATTCTGGTCGTCAAGTTTGGTGAAATGGGAATGCTAAGAGAAGGGATTCTGTTAGGTGTCCTGATGGATACCCAACCGCTTCCTATCAGTCATCCTTTTGGAGATGATTCACTGGTATGTCCTATTGATGGATTTATCTGCAGTTCTGCACCTCTTTTAGATCATGATCTTAATCATCTACTATCCCTATGTCTTCTTTTACAGTTTCTAGAGTATGTTGACCACTATTTTGGTGGTAGCAAGACCATTTCTGTTGGGCGGAGGGAGGTGGTACTCATGGCAAACTTTTGTGCTTTTCAGTTTTGGCAGCGTGTCTTTAAGGTAAATAAAATAGTTTTGCCATATTCCCAAGGATACCAGCTTCTATTCTTGATGATCTTACCAATGTTTCTCTCCTTGAAGGACAAGCATCGTCTTGAAAACTTGAAACAACTTCTGTCAAAAGAGAAAGACAAAGATCCCAAGTTGAAGTTTTCTGAGATGGAACAAGAATGGTGTGATCTCCACAATATTATCCCTTCATCTTTCCATCATGTGTCTGAGATGAGTAAGTTCATGGCACTTCTTCGATTCTTTTTTATGGCTTTCCCATTTTACTCATGAAAAAACAATTTTAGAGACACCTAAACGTGGTAATAGCCCGTTTTAGCTTCTTCATTTTCTTCTAACCTTTAACTTAAATTTTGCCTGTTTTACAGATGAAGATATACTTGGCTCATTTCATCGTTTCAGACCTCAATTCATCAGTTCTTCTGATTCTCTAACAACCTATTACAATCCAAATGAATTTGATCACACATGCTATATTGAGTGCCAACCCAGTGAAGGTATATATCTACACTCTGAGGAGGAAGATAACAATCAATCACCTCCTGAAGTAAGAAAATGTGTATCGGTGCCGTTTGTTCCTCCTAACGCATTCCAAGCTAATGCTATTGCAAAAACAATGGCCAGCATAATCAAAGAGGTATTCATTTGCCAACCTTGTCTCGTGTATCTAGTATTGGCGTACATGCTTTTCAATCTTCAATTTTTCAATGATAAGAGTGGGAGAGCTGGAAACAATGTTTCTTCTTTACAGCATATTGATGTTTTACTGTTTCCATCTGCCATAGATAAGAACTCAGGGCACACCATCTGAATCTGATAATGACCATGGAGCAATCGAACCTGAGGATTACATTGAGAATGGAGAGGCCCCAGTCTGTGTATATTTCCTGAATGGATTTTGCAACCGTGGTGACCAGTGCACGTTCAGTCATATTCTTCAGTCAACAAGACCAGCCTGCAAATTTTTCGCGTCATTGCAGGTGCATTGCGTTACCATTCTAGTTGGGGTTATCTTTAGTGTCTGTGCTGATTTTTCGGTTTTGCAGGGGTGTCGATATGGAGACTCGTGTTTGTATTCACATGTCATGCAAAGACGGACAAAATCATACTCTCCCCCTCCCCAATGCCTTCCAGAAGGAGATGACTCTTCCACATCGCCTCTGCTGGATTTGTTTCCAACTTCTTCTGAGGGGTGTATCCTTGTGTTTGATGACTCTGACATGCATTTCACATCAAGTATAGCCAATAGGTATCCGTCCTGGAAGATACTCTCCACATCATCTACATCAGAGACGCTGTTTTGTGATTCATCACTTGCCGACACAAGAATCTTCTGGGGTCTGAATCATCCCTACCAGACCATCATCTCAAAAGCAGGAGGGGAGAACCCAATCCCGTGGAAGGAAGTGAAATGCGTGCTGTGGTTCTTTAATCCAGAAAGCTACGCTGAAACTCCTGAGAAACAGAAAACTATTCTGCAGAATTTCTTCGAGTACATGGCGATCAGAATACTCGGTGATAATCTTTACGAAGTCCGAGTAATTCTCACAATGAACAACGTCAGATTCTCACTCTTACAGGTAAAAATGAAAAGTCTTGTTGCATCAACTCTTTCATTGTTTATTTATCTACTCCATTCATGTTTTTCTGAGCATTTTTTTGTTTTTGAAGGTTGAGAAAGTAGCCAGAGACAGCTTCTTCTTCCTTGGAGAGTCTTTCCCACATAACTCAATAATCTTTGGTGAATTGCCAGAGACATTAACCATCCAGAAGCCTATGCAAGTCTCCAGACCAACCTCTTATGTCTTTGATCTCCATCCGCCTACTGACACCCAGTTTGGTGACTGCACCTCTCTTATTCACAACAAATGATCTCTTAGGTTAAAAAGGAAGAAGAGACAAAAAAAAAAAAAAAAAAAAAAACTATACCTTTGGTCTCTGTCTATATAGTCATCATAGGTTTTAATCGCCTTTTTTATATCCTAGATCTCCTCTAGAGTCTCATCACGAACGCGATGATGTGAATGGCCATAACCATGTTTAGACCTTTCAATTCTTGTGATAGGTACTAATTAACGATCTCTACTATTCTATTTCTATCTGATGTCATATTGGCTTATTTGAACCAGACTCATAACTAACCCTGATGATGTTTTTTATACCAGTAGTAACGCACGTAAAAAAATGTGGTTAGGTCCTGAATTTGGGTTAACATCACTGGCCTCATTCGTTTTTAATGCAAACACACATCATAATAAATGTGAATCAACCGGTTAAGATAATGATATTGTAACCGGTCCTTTTTTCTTGGGTATTGAATGAAATGATTTAGACCCACCAGGTACGCTATTATTGTAAAAAATGAAATCCACGTCTCCACGTTCCAATAATAGTATCTTGTAAATTTTCCTCTTGCTTAAAGAAAAACAATAATCAAATTCATAAACATTAAATGATTAAGGGATCAAAATTAAGCTTAAAGAATTACCAACTCCAAGTGACTTTAGATACTCTCTTTTTTTTTTTTTTTTTTTTTAACTTTCATTATTGCTTCTCACATTTATTTATCTTGCTTCCTCGGCAACCCTCTTTTGGTTAGCACCTCGTATATTCAATCATCACAGTTTAGAAAATAACAACTATTCATGCTAGGGTCCTCTTATTGTTTTACGAAACAGTATTAAAATTTATACTCCCATAAATAATTTTGTTACACATGCATGTATCTAGTTTTTTAGGAGGTAGTGGTAGTTACACCTTTACTAAAAATAGTAAAAGAAAGAAAAAAACAGAATTCAAAACAAACACCATAGCAATAGCATAGATGGCTAATTAAATAAACATACCATCGATATAACGCTTAACCGCTTGTAATGATTACTACAAGAGAACGAACCGCCTGATATACTACTACTACTACTCATAAACTTAATTTTCACGTCCTAATTTTAAAAAGGTTAAATGTTACTCACATAGACATAGGCTCCTTAGTCTTCGTGTGTATATATAAGATCTCTCCATCTCTCCCTCTGTATCTACTAAAACATCGTCCCAATTTCATAAAAAGTAGCGTTTGGATCGAAAATTTAAGAAGATGACTTCTTCATCTATCACGTTTACTCTTCTTCTTATTCTTCTTCTTGTTATTGCAGTAAGCCCAAATCCGTCGTTAGCCTCCGGTACTAGGAACAACACAGAGGACAGCGTAACGCGGTACAGCACATACGTAAGAAACGCGTGCAGCGTAACGCAGTACCAGCAGCTCTGCGTCCGAACGCTATGGCCGTTTGCAGTCGTGGCGAGAAACAAGACGAGCAAGTGGACGCGAGCTAGCGTGGCGGTGACGATAACTGACACGAAACGGATCTTGAGAATCCTGCTCAAAACGAAGGGTTCAGCGGCGGACGAACGCGAGAGGATCGCGCTGTCGGACTGCCGTGAGCTTTTCGTGGACTCACTGGACAATCTGTACAAGTCACTCGCCGTTCTCCGGACACTGAACGCCGACGAGTTTCAGCGGCAGATGAGCGATCTCGCAACGTGGCTGAGCGCAGCGCTCACGGATGATGACACGTGTCTCGATGGGTTTGAAGAGACGTCGAGCAGATCATGGACGGTCAGGATGGTTAGGAGGAAGGCTACCAAGTGTATGCAATTATGCAGCAACGCGCTCGCTCTCCTCAACAAGCTTTCTTACGATGGCTTGTAATCTACTCCTCTATTTATTACTTCATTAGAACTTTATACAACAAATCATACAAACATATTGTGATTATATATATATAATTAATATGATCCACACAAATTATCATGAATTTATGATTTCATAAAAGTTAATTGAATTTCCATTTGGCCTCGGTTTATATTATTTATTACTCTTCTGCAAATGTCTCTTCTTCTTCTTTTTTTTCTAAAAAATTGTATCGAACTAATTTTTGTTGTTGTTGTTGTTGTTGTCAGTCCCTAAGTTTGGTGACAAGTTTATATTCAGGAACATTATATTTAATGCTTTGTTATTTATTTATTGCACAAGTTTATTTTCTTCATTCCACAACCACAATAAATAATTGTAAGGATACGAATGTATATATATTCATTACATTTGTTTTTTTTCCCTTTTATAAAAATCATTGAGAAATAGCATTTGGAAATTTTTATTTTAGCAGTGTTCAATAAATTTGAGGAATACTACTACTACTATTGTAATAGAATAAGAATGTGAACATCACAAAAAATTTCAATTATTGAGGCGAATAAAAACTCTACTGTCTAACGTTAATCAATATGGGCTTATATAAGCCCAAATGTAAAATTAACGGGTTTTGATAGTTTATATACGTAGGCCTACATTTAGCCCAAGATGCCTCGAACAAATTTATCAAATTATCTTATCAACCATACAATTAAAGCCCGAGATGGTTATGAAAATAATGTTATTTTTTATTTTTTTAGAAACGAGAGAAAGGACAAAACACACTAAAACCGGCAAGTTCATGACGTACGTAGTTGTCTCCTTCGTATAATGTACTGAATTAGAAATTGATGATTATCGGATGTTTTTCTAAATGATGATTACATATACAGTATGTGTGTTGGGTAATGATTGCAGTAGAAATGTACGTGAGTCGTGTGACAAAAAAAATAGTACTGTAGTGTACTATAATTAATACTAGCTAGTTTGTTGGGATTCTTAACTTATTAGGGGATGCAATTGTAAGCAAGTGAGTTCAATGAAAGCGTATTCAAGAATAATAATTAAGACGTACATTGCACATACTCTAATAATAACTACTAGTACTAGTAAAGAGTTTATTCAGATAACAAAAACTAAACTAAAGGAAAAAAATACTAATAATAATATCTAGAAGTAAGCGTTGTTTGGCTCGATCGAAAATGGAGAGTGCAGAAAACGTGGGAAATAATAGATGTACATGTGGCGTTACCTGACTCAACGTTGCTTCATGACCAAGTAGTTTAGTGCCCCCCCTTTCCCTGACGTGCGTGCGACCCTCCTCCTCTCTCTCTCTCGTCGTCGCCGTGGTCACTTTTGTCATTTCCTTTGTTGTTTTTTCCTGTCTCACTTTTCTCCCTTCTTTTGCGTTTACTAACTTTAAACAATCTTAAAGTAAATTATACTAAGAATTATGGAACTATAAATTCGTCTTTTTTTTTGAAAAAGGGTTTAGCGGAGTATTAGACTATATATATTACTCATAAATAAATGGAAATTATGTTCTCTTTAATACCAAAACACAACATTATTCTTTTATTTACTCCTGTTATTGTAGCATTTGCCGTTACATTATTCAGTAAACGTTTTAGTACGAGAATATTTCATAAATGTTAAATGTGTATATTGCTTATGTTAGGTGAATAATAGTATAACTAATGGTGGCAAACAAAAAAAATTAAGAAAGAAAATAAATACTAAATAAAAGAACGTTGAAATCACTCAAAGTTGTCATCAAATTTAGCTTTGCGTGAGACAAATTAGGCGCTTATTGACTTTCTTAAACCATACTACTGCTTTATTATTATTAACTCTATAAGACTATAATACTAATTCATAGACTTAAATAATAATAATAATATCTCGTTGCATATTTTCTTACTATGTGTTAGTATTGTCTACAGTTTCCAATTCATAAATTTAAAGACAACTTAATTCATTTGTTTTTAATGACAATGAATACAAAAAATTAGTAGTATAGTATATGGAGTAGTAGTAATTAATTTGTGCCAAAAAATCTAGATATATATAAGAAAAACAAATGCAAAGAATAATGTGAGTAGTTGCCAAAATTTTAAAAAAAAAAAATCAAAAGTTATTTAATTAAATTCATTGATTTTGAAACAAATCATTAAAGTTTGTGTAATAAAAGACAACAATTATTTGTTTTTAAAGGAAAAAGAAAACTGTAATTGGTCAAAGAAAAGAGAATTAAATCAGTGTCCGTTTTTTGGAAGAATCCGTTTGTTTACTTTTCAAATCTGAAAATAAAACGCCTTAAAGAGAGAGAGAGAGAAGAAAAAGGTTAAAAAAAAAAGAAGCCAAGGGAAGGGGCATTTAGCCGTAATTAACTGTGAAGAAGGAGGGCTAATTTACTAAAACATCTCTTTCTACTTAAATACAGAAATATCCCCTCAAACACTCTCTCCCGTCTAAAATAAAAAAAAGGTAGACTCAGTCTCCGGCGAGTTCGACTCGGAAACACTCTCCGATCACTTCTCTCCTCTCTGATCTTATTTATCTCTCTCTCCTTCGATCTCTTTACCCGAACGCTGATTCCTGATTTGATTTCAATCGAGGAAAGAAGAAGAAAGAAGAAGAAGAAGATGGCGTCAGAGCTGACAAACCGGCGTCACGAGGAGATTGAACAACGAGAAGAAGCGGAGTCTTACTATCCAAGACCGATTAAGCCGTGGTTCGTAGCGATTCGTCCGATCCGTTACATGCTCCGAGAACAGAGACTCGTCTTCGTTCTCGTCGGCATCGCAATCGCCACGTTAGCCTTCACACTCTTCTCCAAATCATCATCATCCCCAATCCAACCCATCCCTTACGAAAACGCCGATCCTCTCGCCGGATACGGAATGCGATCGTATCAGCCAACAATCGAGTACACGAGCCGGATCGGATTGGCGGGTGGCAAAATCCCTCTAGGTCTAAAACGCAAAGTGCTAAGAGTCGTAGTAACCGGTGGAGCCGGTTTCGTCGGGTCTCACCTGGTTGACCGGTTAATCGCAAGAGGAGATAACGTGATCGTCGTTGACAATTTCTTCACAGGGAGGAAAGAGAACGTGATGCACCATTTCAGTAACCCCAATTTCGAGCTTATCCGTCACGACGTCGTAGAGCCGATCCTCCTTGAGGTTGATCAGATCTATCATCTGGCGTGCCCTGCCTCACCTGTCCATTACAAATTCAATCCGGTCAAGACTATTAAGACTAATGTCGTCGGTACGCTCAACATGTTGGGTCTAGCCAAGCGAGTTGGTGCTAGATTCTTACTCACCAGTACCAGTGAGGTCTACGGAGATCCTCTTCAGCATCCTCAGGTTGAGACTTACTGGGGCAACGTTAATCCCATCGGTATTATTCTCTTCTTCATCGGCTCTCTCTTTTTTATTTTATTTTATTTAATTTCATTTTGTCTGTGTGTTATAAAGCGCACGTTAGCAGATATTATTATATACGCTCTTCTGCTCCGGTCAGATCTGTTCAAAACCAATTTTGAACAGTAAACTAGTGGGCTCCGTTATATCGTACGGCTCTGAAACGTGTGTCCCTATCCGCATGGAACATTTCCATCCACCTAATTTTTTTTGTATTGACGTTTGTAGTCCTCTCTTTTTCAAAATGTGTGTGTGAATTGTGATGATGGCAAATTGGGAACAGGTGTTCGGAGTTGTTACGACGAAGGGAAACGTACGGCGGAGACTTTGACCATGGATTACCACAGAGGTGCTAATGTTGAGGTTAGGATTGCCCGTATCTTCAATACTTATGGCCCAAGGATGTGTATCGATGACGGTCGTGTCGTTAGCAACTTTGTTGCCCAGGTCCGTTGGTTTCTTTTTTTTTTTTTTTTTTTAATTATTTGGTAAAGCTTAAATAAAACGAATCAATCAATGATTTTAGTAGTTAATTAATTAAGTAATGATGATTGTGTAGGCCTTAAGAAAAGAGCCATTGACTGTTTATGGTGACGGTAAGCAGACAAGGAGTTTCCAGTTTGTCTCTGATCTGGTAAAACTCCTTTTACTTTTCCCTCTTAAACTTAATGATGATTAGATAAAAGCATGGAAAAGTTCAATTCAAACATGTAGACCCTACTACTGCTTCAAATTTTGCCAAGATAACATCATCTTTTTGTTATTCAATTGTTACTTTCGTGGGGTATACTTCAGTTTTGGCATGGTAAAACAGTCTATCCTGATAATGTTCAAAGATATATAGTCGGTACATACAATAAGTGGTAGAGAAAATGATCTTTGGAGTTTCGATAGTGAAGTCAAAACCACTTGCATATTTTGTTATCTACAATTTGGCGGATATTATTGATTTGTGACCGAGATTCACTAACTTGAGATGAAAATGAATAATTACCTGAGGCCACAGTAAAAAGGCTTAAGTTGTATACAATGTCACATCAACTCTAGGGATGGATGGGTTTCAATCAATACCATGGGACCAAAAACAGATCTCTCTGATACCATTATCACATTGTCCTTTCTTTTTGTCTCTCCATTACCTTGCATTGTTGTTTATTCTTTTTTGTCTACTGATGAGCTTGAATGTGAAAATTATAGGTGGAGGGTCTGATGAGGCTGATGGAGGGAGAACATGTCGGTCCATTCAACCTTGGTAACCCTGGTGAATTTACCATGCTCGAGCTCGCTAAGGTTCACCCTTTTCTCTTCTTAGACATATATAATATATGATATGATTTCCTAAAGTAAAGGCATCTGACCCTAATGAGCGAATTGGTGATGTACAGGTGGTTCAAGAGACCATTGACCCGAACGCAAAGATAGAGTTTAGACCAAACACAGAGGACGACCCACACAAGAGAAAACCAGACATCACAAAGGCCAAAGAGCTTCTTGGTTGGGAACCAAAGGTGGCTCTACGCCAAGGACTCCCACTTATGGTCAAAGATTTCCGTCAACGTGTCTTTGGCGACCAAAAGCAGGATTCTTCCACCACCTCATCATCAACAGAGTAATTTGTAGCCCGCTTTGCCTCTAGAAGACAGACGGGAGAGGAGAGCCTCGTTTCTTTTCGTTTTGTTTTTTGTTTTTAATTTTGATTTCCATTTTGCCATTCGCGGCAATGTAGTGGAGATTGGACCTCACACCAATGTTAAACTTTATTCTTTTTTTTTTTTTTATATAATGCTATATTACTTTAGTCTGGTCATCTGGTGCTTTGGACATGCGAACAGGTAAACTGACCACAAATGAGAATTCGGGACAAACCTCTTAAAAGATCTTGTCAAGTTGGACATAAACGAAAAAGAGACTCATAAGTGTTTGAACTTAAAGATACTACTACTACCTACAAGAATTTATCACTTTCAGCACAAACAAAGTAACATACATGCCTCTTAAGTCTCTCTCCATCTCTCTCTCTCTCTTTTTGCTCACTTTGGATTCCTAAGGACGATAATGACTGAATCTCCACGTAGAAACATCTTGCTTATAAAACGATCTCTGTTGACCGGAAGTGCCTTCTTCTTGCCTTTTCCAGTTTTCGGAACCTAAACAAAAACGAGGTTCAATTGAGAGGCACGCACACAAGTTTGTTTCAAAAAATAGACAAAAGTGATTTCAAGAGAGAATTTGTTTACCTCAGTCCACATCTCTCGGACATTTTCAAGAACCATGTTGCAATGTCTGTCAAATGCCCTCACTCGCCCAAGAAGTTTCCTGTTGTTACGGCAATTGATCAACACCTGAACATAAACTCGAGCTCGTTAAGAAGCTCCCATTTCAACCACTCCTCATACACATTTATTGTCTAACATCTGGCTTATAAACAAGGTGTTGTTACTAAAAGAAGTTCAAAAACATCTAACCACTTAGTACAACACTATCTATACATGTGTCTAATGAAGCAGAAGCTCTCAATACCCCTCTCCTCCTAGAGATCTCTAATATAATAATATACCTGAGTGTTGTTCTTCACGCTCATCATAAGAACAGAGAGTGGCCCAGTGTTGAACTCCTCTTCCTCGGTCTTGCCCTGCTAAGTAATCAAGCATTATGACTAGGAGTAACATACATATGAGGAGATAATACAACAAACCCTAAGAGTACCACCAGGTAAGACGATGTAAATTATAACAGTAACAAATCGAAATAAGAGATGAAAACAAACAAACAAACAAACAATTCTCTACACTAAACACCAACTAAATCGCTGAGCGGAACAAAAATAAACTCAATCTATAGTGACACGGGTTTAGCAAGAACTCAAGCACTAACGAGTAAGGCGATTGCGGGAATAGGGAAACAGTAGATGAATTTAGGGTTTATGACAGCGAGCCGAAGCTTATTGATAATCGATAAAAAGCAGTATCGAGAAGAAAGCTTACATTGGTATCCTCCTCCATTGGCTTACTGCGACGAATCAAGAGAAAACGCAGTGTCAAATTCAGTTCCATTAAAAAGAAAAGAAAAAAAACGGAGACGATGCTTAGAACCAGCGAGACAGAGAGAAAGATACCTCATATTGTTTTACCGCGACTTCTTCTCGACCAAAACCACACTAGGAGGGAGATCGAAGAAATTAGGGTTTTTGCTTTCACCTGCTTAGAATCTCGCTTTCGTTTCCCACAGATCTCTCTCTCTCAATCAGGAAGAAGAACTCGAAACTCGAAACTACTTGTCGGGCCGGCGGTACAATATTATTAAGTTAGAGGCCTTTTCATCTTGTTGGGCCTTTTCTATTTATGGGCTTTTTATATTATTATAAGCTTTTTCACCAAGGAAATACCAAAACACACACACAAATGTTTTTATTGCAAACCTTTTAATGTATGTGATAGTGATAGACATAATAAACCATCGTACGAAATGATCATATCTCACTCTTTTCTTTTACACAAATTTCTTGTTTTTTATTCCTTGCTAATTTTAACCAGACGGGCACGGCGGTTCAAACCACAAAGGAGATTCAAGTAGGGACGTTTAAGCCTCCATCGAGTGTTGTTACTAACTCCTTTAACCGGAACCCTCTGGATGCTCGTAGTCGTGGTGGTAGTCACTCGTATAGGAGTGACAGTGAGAGAGTCTGGGTCAGCGGTTCGAAGATCGAGCCATGTGATGATGTCAGCAAAAACGAGGTCAACGTTACAGTCAGGCTCACCTGACGTGAGAGCGTGCCACATCCCTGGATACAACTTGAGTGTCTTGTCCCTTGTGCTAGCTTTCTCGTACAATGCTTTGCTTATCTCTGGATCCGTCACTGTATCTGCTTCTCCGTGTAATACAAAGAAAGGCATCGTTATCTGCAAAAGTCCAATCACATCTTGTCTTGATTAATAATCATGGGATCAAGAATTTAGATATGTAATGAAGAGATCGACATGAACCTCGTGGAGAGTGTCTTCCAGGTTCATGCTTGTCCTGAGCATCTCAAGTGCTGTTTTAAGCCTCGGCTTTTCTTGATATATCAGCTTGTTGTTCCTTACCTGCATTTTTCACACACACCAAACTATGTATAGAACAAACAACTGATTTTTAGATGGTTACAGCTCCACATATATACTATAATACAACAGACCTCTTCTCGCTTGACCAGGTCCTTGAAAGCAGCGTCGATCACGTTTTTTGTTGGAACTATTTTCCATTTCGGTATGATTTCTTCAACTCTAGTTAACACACTAATCACCACCGGGTGTGGCTTCACCTTTTCGGATATCTGCATATTCATACATAAACAATTATACATCTCCCTTTCAATATTTTTCTCTCCCTGAGACTCTTTACAATCTAACAAAGTTGCGGGTTTTTATTACCTTACACATTGGAGCAACAAGAATGGCGCCGTTCCAAAACGAAGGATCTTTTTTGTGAAGCAATAGGGTGACTGCACCTCCCATGGATTCTCCATACAAGAATCTGCCTTTCTCCATGTACTCCTCTTGCGCTGACGCATATAGAGTGTAAACAGTCATAACTTGGGGTTGATAGATAAAATCTCTTCTTCTAGTCTTATAGTTATGTGTATACAGTGTGTGAATGTTTATACCACAAATAGAGGTGTAGTAGTCGTAGCAATCATTGACAACGTTCTCAAACTTCTTGATGTAGCAGCGAGATCCCATGGACCTGCCATGACCTTCATAGTCCAAACCGAAAACAGCGTATCCGGCTGAAGCCAGTCTGATTCCGCATTCTAGAAACAAAAAAACATGTACTATTCATTTTAGTTTGAGATCAGACCTCAGCTGATAGAATAAATTTTCTCAACCACCAAGCCATTCATTAGACAGAAGGTAATTTAATTTGATAGAGATGAATTTACACACACGCTTACCGAGGAGAGACCCCCCACTAAAAAAAGATATAAATTCAAATTAAATTGTCTACGGTCCCTCTCCAACCAAACCAACCAACCAATCTAAAAAAGTAAGACTTGTTGACCTACCCGGTCCTAACACTCTACATGTCTTTGCAGTTCAGGAGGCATTTAAGAAGTATTACTATACAGACATAAATGTTGAATAGTTCTAAGGTCCACACTGAATTTAAGATGAAGATTTATCATGATCTGCTACTAATCAATACACTCCATATGTCTATAATATACCATCAAATGTAAATAATAGTAAAATATATTTGCAGTGATAAACAAATGATTTTATTTTTTTTCATCAAATCCCAAACATAAATTGAAGATTTGCAACAGTTTATACACACGTCATTTGCGTAACCTCTCTCAGAGAACTAATAGAAGCTTGCTAAGAAAATGGAGACTGGTTTGATGTGATTAAGCGTGTACGTATGCGTGTGTATCAGACATAATAATATTGGAAGGAAGAAGAAGGGAAATAAATACCTTTCATGAAGTCGCTACACTCCATACCGTAACCTGCACAAAAACAACAAAAAAAAAGATCCCACGGGATTAAATGAAAAATCTGTAATGAAAGGTGGCTCGAATAAGTAGGAAATACTTGAAAAAATATATACCATGGCAGAGGAAAACGAGAGCTTTGGGAGAAGAAGATGAAGGGATCCATCTACAAGCGAACAACTCAACACCTCTCGCATTTCTTATGTATTCCTGTCTCATCCAACAGAATTATACATATATATTGCATTCATGTATCTATCACGCTCTCATGTTGTTAAACTACTACTACTGAGAGTGAATCTGTGAGGAACCGAGAAAAAGAAAGAGAGAGAACCTCGTGGTAATGGAATTCTGACGACTTCACGTTTCTCTGCGATTGACATGACTGGAGCGACATTGAGATTTGAGAGAGAGAGAGAGACAACGAAGGTTGGGGGATTTTGAGGGCGGTGTCACCAATTTATAAAGAGATCCGAGAGTGACACTATTTTTTCTTCTTTAATTGAATGAAAAAAAAAAAAAGCTAAAAAAACGTTTACTCATTATTTGTTTAATTGACGTCACTGTGAGCGTATGAGTTAGAGACCCATCATCAATTTGGCGAGACAAATCGACAAATGATGTATGTAACCTACTCTCATAAAGTCAATATAAAGCCTCTCTCTCTCTCTATCTATATATTTTGGCAAATCCCTTTAATAAATAAGAGATGATGATACTACTTCATATAATCGACAAAAGTCAACAAAACAACTCCAAACGGAGAAAACAAATCTACAAGAGTTACACATAAAAAAAAAAAAAAAAAAAAAAAAAAAGAGAGAAAAGGAGATCATTTCACGTACGTATGATCCCAACGTTTGGTGACACCACTACGAAACGCGCATTGCAAAACGCTAATCCTCTCTTGGAGGATTGTTTCCTTTCCACCCTCTATCACTTCCTCTTCCGCATCCATTATTAATTCCAACTGGTCCAGAAACTTCAACTTGCTCTGCACTTTCTTCAGCTGAATTTATATTTTATACAATAAGCAAAATATCCCGGGTCAAGACACAAACAGAGTGGACTAGACAAAATGTTTTAATGTTGAAACCCAAAAAGAGTGCAGGAGACACCAAGGTTTTTAGTGTCGAAACCAACCTGTTGGTCTATTACAGTCGCAGCTAAATCTTCCATTTCTCTTTCTTCTTGATCAGCCAGTATTTTCGCCTGAGCAGCTGCAGCTCCTAGAGCTGTTGCCACAGACGCTCTTATCCTTAGAGCTACAGGTAGACCCTGAGGCTCGTCTGCAAATATAACCAAGATAACAAATCTTAAAGTCATCTTGAGCTCTCATTCTACACCAGGGATGTACATTGTATCACAACACAAGTTACCTTTCTCTTCTTTCTGTTCCTCCATATCCGTATCTTTGTCTCCATCAGCTCTGTGAGCAAAGTTTTGAAATTAGCCTCCACAACGACATGAGAAGCCAAGCCATAAGCAAATTGAGGGGTTACAAACATCGAACCTGTCAACAGTGGAATCCGTGTAATCACCGGTGTCAAAAATCTCTTTTGGACATGAGGCTTCATCACAAAGAGCTGCAATTGCAGCTTTTGCAGCAGCAGTTGCGACAGATGGACCAACTTTACTTGCCATGGTCGCGACCTGTTGTTCAATGTGTAAAGATGTTATTAACTAGAGTTGAAAGGGTACTCTTTGCTAGAAGAGTTAAAAGAAGAGAGGAGGGATCCGAATGTTACACTCATTTGGAAAATAATGAACACAAGGCACCTTTTTTAACAAAACATTCACCTGTTTCATAAGTGAACTATCACTGTCTGATATCAGTGCAACACGTTTCCTTTTTGCTGGAGGCCCATCTTCATTTTCTTCCCTCGTCTCTGTTTCCTCATGTTCTTGACCATCAGTTTTCACCTGTTCTGTGTCTTCATCGTCGGTGGGGACAGCTGAACTGAGCCTTCCAGAAGTAGAACCCATCAGACACTCTCCAAAGGGGAGTTCAATGAGTTTTGAAATGCAATCTAGTCTGGTCTTTGTAGAAACACTTTGTGCAATGAGTTCCCAATCATCCCCATGTTTCAGCACAGATTCTAGCAAGAGGAGGGTTTCTTCCTCGGTCCACACAGCTGCAGCTGAATCCCCAACCAACTTAAAGTCATCTGCAGCGTTGTTCTCCCCCCCATAGTTGCCATTCTTGAAACACTTTTCGCATATGTTGATAATACTCTGCCAACATCACTATGTCAGGAAACAAACTAACAAAAAAGAAAAACAGAAACAGACCAGAGAGAAGAACAAACAAGATACCTTATTATGTTGATAGAAAGCAGAATCACAACGTTGTCCACAATGCCCACAAAGCAACACATCATCCGGCTTCTTCAAATCGGTGAAAACATCTGAATAAGAGGTAAGTGGTGGTAGTTTGACGCCACTCACAGTTCTTTGCTCAACCAGGGGCGGTGCGGTAATAGGCCTCAAAGAATTAGGGGTTGCGGTAACTCGAATACCAGCAGGAGTCCCTTGTTCAATTTTAGCATTATCCACCGACGACAAAGTATCATTATCGTTAAGGGAAGGTGAGAAATTGATCAAACCCCACCTGTCGAGGAAGAGAAACACTTTTTGAAGCAAATTGACATCGCCGACGAGAAACTTGCGGATGCTGGTGAAGGTGAGCCTCCTCGAAGTGTCCTCTCTAAACTTATTGATGATGAAATCTCTGTACTCCTTGTAAACTTTAGGGGTTCTATTGATTGAGCTCTCACTGAAGAACTCCTCAAATTCGCGTCTTTCGATTTCGTGTATATCATCCCATAAGAACCAACCTATATGAGGTAATCAAAACAGATCCCCAAATCAAACCCTAGAAAAGCAGAGGAAAAATTCTTCGCAATACGGAAACAGTAGAAGAAACCCTAGAAAACTATAAAGAGAGAGTTGAAAGGCATATATGGGTGGGGGAGAAAGAGAGAAGACATACTGGATTGAGCAGGGATGGTGTAGAGCTCGAGCTCTGCGCTTGAATCAATGGCTTCCATGCCCGTTACCCTCTCACTCTCCGATTCCCTCCAAATCACAAACACACGCACTCAGATGAATCTATTATCCTACTCGACCAAATTCGTTGATGTGACCAAAGAAACAAAAAAAAAATGGGAACCTGGGTCAAATATATGATTTAATTCAATTTAAACAGGGCCTAATTTTATATCAGCCCATTTGTTTTCTCTTTACCCATTAACGGCCCACATGCTGTCATCTTTTAATTTGTTAAACACTCTTGCTTTCGGTTACATTTTTGGTCTCATACGTCTTATAATTTCGTTTAAATCTCACTGTTTTGTTTAATGATTCCAACCACTAAAGAAAAAAGTTACGAATACAAGTAGTTTCTACTTTGCAGAAAGATTTCAATTGGTTGTTGACAGACAAAAAGAAAAGGGATCCAGCATCTTAGAAAACAGTGAAACTGAGAGTGCCAACATTGATAAAAAAAAAACAAGAGTTCAGCTAAAAAGAGAGTATTTCAAGAGACGGCTAAACAAAAAAGCTCTATTAAGTTTTACGAATCCGAGCCAAAAAAGACACCACACACACACAAAGCAATCCTCTTAAGTCATCCTTTGTGCTGCCTCCTTTGCAAGCACTCTTTCCTTGGCCTTGGTCTTTGCCTGAGACTTGGATCCCATTATGCCTCCTCCCCATTTCTTCCTGTACTCCTCGAACTTGTCGTTGAAGTTAGCCTATATAGACCAAAAAAAAAAAAAAGACAGAACCATGTGTTAAATTCCACAAGAGTATAAACAAAAATTCTCCATTTCTATTCTATTTTAGTGGCAAGAAACTATTACCTTGATAGCCTCAAGGATTTTGCTGAACTCAAGCTTGTCCTCGTTCTTGACGGTGGTCAAACACAAGCAAGCAGCAGTCTTTTGGTGGACAACCTGGAAAGTAAAGAGACAGAGAAATTAAGATAAAACTCTCCATGCTAACACATCAGAGAGACACAACAACAACACATACCGCTCCAAGACGAGATTTGCCCTTGACAATGCAGTATGGGACTTCCATCTTCCTGCAAAGAGCAGGCAACCAGACAACCAACTCAATGGGGTCGACATCATGAGCAATGACAACAAGTTGAGCCTTGTTCTGCTCAATGAGGTAGGTCACATGGTTGAGGCCATATTTAACAACAATGGGCTTCTTAGACTCGGAAGGCTTTCCCTCAGCTTCAGCTTGAGCTTTCTTGAGAAGACGCTCTTTCTTGGCAGCTTTGTCTTCTGGCCTATACTTAAGAAGGACCTTGAAGAGGTTGGTGGCTGCAATCATCATCAATACAGAAAATAGTCAGGCACTGAATTAAGAGAGAGAGACATACATAAACATACCAAAGTCGTCTCAATAAAGTTACCAGAAAATATACAAAACTGGCAAATGTTTCAATAACAGATAAACTAACAGCAGCAAGTCCAAAACAATGACTAGTGTTTGAAGAAGACATACCAAGATTCTTGTCAAGAGTCTTGGTGAATTGGTTAAGAGCTGGTGGGACCTTCAACCTCTGCTTAAGGATCCTCTTCTGCCTTTGAAGACGGATAGATTTGGGCCATTTGATGTAGCGGGTGAGATCCTTCTTAGGAGGCAAAGCTCCACCAATACCAAATTGCTTCGGCCTCCTCTCAAATAGAGGGTTAGTAACTTTCTCCTGCGATACATTATAACACAAACTTGAGCAAGAAAAACCTTAGAAGTATAATAAGATAGAAAAGCAAAGTAAGATCATACATACCGTCTTCTTCTTGGCAGCTACCTTAACTCCTCTTTTAGGGGCCTAATTAGTACCAAAATGAACATAAGAAAACTCTTAGTAGAGAAGAGTTCATTAGCTAATCTATCTAGTACCATAAATCAAACAAAGCCTAGATCCTAGGCGTCCAGCAAAAGTTCTAATTCCAACATGCAAAACAAACATCTAGATCCAAAAAATCAAAGTAAAGAGGGGGGAGATGTACCATTGTGAGTCGTTCCTCCGAAGCTCCCAAATGGGGTTATCTCTCTGCAAAAAGGGACGGCTGAGTCGAAGAAGAGAGAGTATCGCTAAAACTAGGGTTTTGCCTTTTTATATACTACACCCACGGGGATCGCTCAAATAATAGGGCTTCTCCGTTTTTTTTTCTCTTCATTAATCCAAATTACAAATATACCCCTCACTCTCTCTTTTCTTTCTTTTGTTACGATCGAGTTACGTAAACCACCGGTTTCTTTAATTAAACCACCGGTTCTGATTACCCACTGATGTACCACTATAATTTGTTTTTTTTCATCTATAAGAGATACATTTGTACTTTTGGATGAAATTGTTTTCGTCACACAATTAAAAAGTCTTGACTTCCTGGTAAAAATCTATGACGTATGGGGAGTTTATTATCAAATTTGTCTTGACCATTCCCATTATAGTTTAGCTTAGCAATTTTAATCCAATTCACCCATGTTATAATCATACATATTTTTGGTTATTTACGACTTTATGACGTCTCTTGGATAACATAACGAGAACGAGAGAACAAACACAAAGTTTCGACTTACTAGTTTACAGTTTACACTTTATTACACGAATTACACGTGATAAAGAAATAGTAATTGGTAGTTTGATGTCAATGTCAACATGATCTAAATGGGTTAATTGAAAACCAAGCAAAAAAGTAGTAGCTCAAAAAAAATATCTCAATCAATATTTCTGAGTTTGTATATAAAATACTATATATTTAGACAATTGTACTTGAGAACAGAACACAAACAAATGACTCACGTCAGATCATGTTTATATTATCTACTAAACTCAAACTCACTAGGTTTTGGTCAAGTTTGATACTATGTAAAAGCAACAAATGCTTATTGTAACTTTTATAAAGTTGATGATGATATGATGAGATTAACAAAAAAAAAACGTTAGGGGTCTAAAACGAATATAAAAGATGTTTGCAATTCGGGTCTTTAAACCTCATCAAATTAAAAAAAAAAAAAAAAGTAAGTCCCAAGTTGTTAGTCAACACAAATCCTCCAATTAGAAAAGAACACGTGTCAGTCAATGTAAAAAGATTGAAATCATGGTTAGATTCAACAAATAATTGAAGAAGTTGTCATGCAGAGATTAGGAGATTGATTTAGATGTGTTTTGTGATTTGTCACCAAAAATATAAATGGCTCACAAGTCTCCACCGCAATATCCAACGCAGCTTGACCGATTCCAATCAGCTCCCCCTCCTCTCTCCCCTGATCGGCGGTTTTGTGAATGCCGGTCACCGAGACATCCTCCGGTACGTCCGCATTGATCACGTGCCTCACTCTTCACACAGATTATTCCCCCCTCTCATGCTCTGTTTTTTTTTTTGTTTTTAATAACTATTTTTACCTGAGATTTGTTCGAGAAATTAGGGTTTTTGGCTTTCGAATTTTTTTTTGAAAAGAACCCAACTCTTGTTTAACAGAACCCATGATGAAATTTCTAATCTTTTTTGCTGTTCCTTTGATCTGGTTTTGATTACTGTGGTGGAACATGCAATTGTTATTAGTTTTTGTCTATAGATTAAATTTCGGATGAATGATGCCATGCGGATCCTTTGCAGTGTTTTCTTGGTTCGTGTTACGGATTCTGTGGAAAGAACCAAATCTATATTGCATGTTCCGTTTGTTTCGCCTTTCTCCTGTTACTACTAGTAGTAGTACTAGTCCGATACATCAGATTCCTTAACCTTCTTTTTTTTTTTTGGTGTACCAGATTCTTTTCTCCACTGAGAGAACAAGTGAATTCAGTTGACTTATCAGGGAAGGAGAGAGGTGCAAATGGCCTCTATTCTTAATCTAACTCAGGAGTTGCAAGAATCTTCTAAGGTTATTGGGCATGTAAGATGTGAAAACTATTTTATTTTCCCCGGAGAAAATACTTTGTCAGATGGTTCGAGGGGTGTTTTGTATTTTCTTGCTCTTGCCTACTGCTTCATCGGTTTGTCTGCCATTACTGCACGCTTTTTCAAGTCTATGGAGAATGTTGTGAAACATTCACGTAAAGTGGTTACAACTGATCCCATTACTAAAGCTCAAGTCATCACCTACAAGAAAGTTTGGAACTTTACTATTGCAGACATCAGTTTGTTGGCGTTTGGAACTAGCTTTCCTCAGATTTCTTTGGCTACCATCGATGCGATACGCAATATTGGGGAGCGTTATGCTGGAGGTCTTGTTCTTAGCTCTATCTTCTTCCTTCCCTGTTTTTTTACTTCAAATTTCGTTTAGTTATTATATCATGTTTTTGTCATATAGGTCTTGGTCCTGGGACACTTGTCGGCTCAGCTGCATTTGATCTTTTCCCCATCCACGCTGTTTGTGTCGTGGTGCCAAAAGCTGGAGAACTGAAAAAGATATCTGACTTAGGCGTTTGGCTAGTCGAGCTGGTTTGGTCTTTTTGGGCTTACATCTGGCTATACATAATCCTCGAGGTAACACTGCAATAAGCGGTCTAAATAGAATTCTGTTGATATTTCAGTGATGAGGTCTAAATCTTTGTTTCTTTTTACGTCTCACAGGTGTGGTCACCAAATGTCATTACACTTTGGGAGGCATTATTGACAGTATTGCAATACGGATTACTTCTAGTTCACGCGTACGCCCAAGACAAACGATGGCCTTACTTGTCGTTACCAATGTGGGTTTCTTCTCCAGACAATAACATAAGTTTCTGCAAAACAGAATTCTACTAAAGATTGAACCTTTGTGTTTGTATTTGATATCTTAAGGTCAAGAGGCGATAGGCCAGAGGAGTGGGTTCCAGAGGAGATTGATCAATCCAAAGATGACAATGATGTTCATGATGTGTATTCGGATGCCGCTCAAGAAGCTGTTGAATCTGGAAACAGAAACATTGTTGATATCTTCTCAATTCATTCAGCTAACAATGATACAGGTACTAAGTATGTGTAGGTTGTCTTCCTATTGATAAAGACCAGTTTTTTTCGTAATTTCCAAATCCGTGTGACTCGCATAATTGTCTCTGGTATTGTTATAAATCAGATTTTCCCTGTAACGAACACTTTTGCAGGGATCACCTATCATACAGTGGCAGATACTCCACCCGATTCTGCTACTAAGAAGGGTAAGGCGAAGAATTCTACTGTTTTCAACTTGTGGAAACATCAATTTGTGGATGCAATCACGGTAAAAATCTTCTATGTACCAAGTGTTTTTGTAGATTCTTCTATATCCTATTTTGGTCTTTTTGATCATTGACAACACATATTATTTAACTTGGCTCTCTTCCCCTTCTTAATCAAACAGTTGGAGACATCAGAATCAAAGAAAGTGGATAGCATTTATCTTCGAATCGCGAAATCCTTTTGGCAATTACTCCTTGCCCCTTGGAAACTTCTTTTTGCATTTGTGCCTCCTTGCAACATTGCTCACGGTTGGGTTGCTTTCATCTGCTCTCTACTCTTCATCAGTGGAGTAGCTTTTGTCGTCACAAGACTTACCGACCTTATAAGCTGTGTCACTGGTACACACACACACCAGTTTTAAAATCTTGATTAAGAGATGCAACATTTTAGCGCTAGAACCTTTGAAACTCTTCTCATCTTGCAGGAATAAACCCATATGTGATAGCATTCACAGCACTAGCAGGTGGAACTTCATGGCCAGACTTAGTAGCAAGTAAAATCGCTGCAGAGCGACAACTAACCGCAGATTCAGCCATTGCAAACATCACCTGCAGGTAAAAATCTCGAAACTCCTTTTAAACAATCAAGATCTTTTCATGATCTTTTTGGTGATAATTTCTGCAGTAACTCGGTGAACATTTATGTGGGGATTGGAGTTCCGTGGCTGATAAACACAGTCTACAACTACTTTGCTTACAAGGAGCCTTTATACATAGAAAACGCGAAAGGACTAAGCTTTTCGCTGCTGATATTCTTTGCGACATCAGTGGGATGTATTGTGGTGCTTGTGTTGAGAAGGTTGATCATAGGAGCTGAGCTTGGAGGTCCAAGGCTATGGGCTTGGCTTACTTCTGCTTATTTCATGATGCTTTGGGTCGTCTTCGTTGTTCTTTCTTCTTTGAAAGTTTCAGGCGTCATATAGAATTATAGAAGAAACAACAAAAGAGAAAAAAAACAAACCCTTGAGTAGCAGAAACAAAGCCTTACAATATGACACAGTCTCTGTTTTGTGTTATCCTTTATAAGGGGTTTTATATAATATGTCAAAGTTCAAAAGGCAGTTGGCTAAATATGTGTTACAAATATTAAAGCATATTTTTTTTTGGTAGGACAAATATTAAAGCATATTGAACATGGTTTTGGAGGCTTCATCTTATTCTGCAGTTTTTTGTTTATTTATTTGCGGTGTTACCAATTTGTAGTCAGTGAAGAAGCAAACTTTATCTAAAGTTCAAACAAAAGCTTAGCCGATTCCCTAAGTATTTACAGTGATACATTGAAGTCTTTAATTCTTTTAGCTTCGTTCTAGTATCACAAATCATAGAGACTTTTTATGGAATGAGTATATGAAATGTTTAGAACAAAGGAAACAACAACTTGATTGAACCAAAAAAATAATAAAAAAAAGGGGTTGCTAATTCATTCTCCATACTCAGTCTCAAAAGAGAGCAGTTAAGTCCTGTCCCAGATAGCATGTAAATACACGGATACAAAGAGTAGGGCAAAAACCAGATGGGATCTACTTTTCCAATCACCTGAGAAGTAGGTTTAAGCAAAGGCGCCGGTACAGGCTGTAGCCGGACCAGCCTCGACCTGCGTCTTCAATGAGCTGTATTTCTTGGTTATAAACCTGTTCCAAGTTTGAAATACATCAAAGAGAGATTCAGACAAATGACAAATTCTACTTGGGGACAAGTTAAGAAAGCAAGAGCTCACCTAAAGAAATCCCTCCATAACAACTCATACATTAACCAGTTGAGTCCTGTATCTCCCGATCCGTTCCTGAGAAAATCATTTCAAAGAATGGGTAATTAGACACATATCTTTACTATATCGGATCCTATATGGTTTCTGAGACATTACCTTGGAGTTGTGGTGGATGCAGAGATTGTTTTCTTAAGCTCATCGAACATGGAACGAGGAGAGATGCTTCCCATGGCTAACCAAGGTGAAATCTTGCAAGAGAAGTTTGCACCAAAGACACTGTTGTTACCTCCTTTCTGGTTTCCCTTGCTCAACCGAGCCTGACACTCTGCTGCAAAGCTCTTTAGCCTAGTCAACGCCTCTGTCTCTCCTCCAACCATTGTTGGCTTCCCTTCCTGGTAAGAAAAGGTGTAAGAGCAACATACTGGACCCAAAGAGAAACGTTCATTGATCCTATAAACAATTCATGGACCTTCAAACACTGTTTACACTTTATAGTATTTATCCATATGAGTCTGTCTCTTAAACAACTGGAACCAATTGGCTAAATTACGAACCTTTGACAAACCCAACAAGTATCCACCTTTTCTCTAAACAAACTAAACCTGTCTAGGCAATGAATCAAAGCTAAGCTAAGAAGAGATGAAGACAACAAAAACCTGGCTCGTTCGAGCTGTGGGGCTAATGCCAAGATCCAAAAGAGAAGGAATGTCACCAAGCTCAACGTCTCCTCGAGAAGGCAAGCTTTTGAATTGATCAAGAGCAGCAATAGTCTTCCTAATCTCCAATTTCTGGACTTTATCCTTGAAAGCTCCGTAATTAGATGGCAAATCTTCAATTTTGAAAGGCAAATCATCCAAATGATAGAGAGTGCTTCCCCAGAAGTATTTAACTTCAACGCCTTCCTCCTTCATGGCCGTCTCAATCTTGCCTTCCGCTTTAACCTCGTCGTGAGAGACTTCCCTGTGAGCATAAACCGCATCAGCTCCAATCTCCTTGGCCAATTCGACCAAAACAGATTCAGGCTTCCCGACGCGGACAAGGAGATTGGAGCCTCTCGCTTGGAGACTCTTACGGAGCTCTGAGACAGACTCAATCAGAAACTGAGCTCGGAAAGGCCCCGTCTTGTCGAATCCAGAAGATGACTTCCCGTAGTCTCTAGGGTCGAAGCAGTAGACTGGCAAAACGGAGACGCACTCGTCATTAGCGGAGTTGAGAGCTTCGTTGTCGTGGACGCGGAGGTCGTTGCGGAACCAGACGAGAGAAGAACGACGGAGAGCGGCGGCGGAGGAAGGATCGACGGGACGACGAGGGGTGATTGAGAGAGGGGAGTGGAGAGGGTTAGCGGAGATGGTGGATTTGAAAGAGAATCTTGTGGGAAGAGGAGAGACAGAAGAAGAAGAAAGAGAGAGATGGGTGAGGGAAGAGGCCTGAGTAGGGATCTTAACCTTGTTTGGATGATGAGAAAACAATCTGAGGAACTGAGTTGATGTGGGGAAGAAGGTGACTAGAGAAAGAGACGCGATTGGTAGAGAAGAAGGGATAGTAATGGCGATTGGGTTATCTTCTTCTTCTTCTACTTCAACTGGGTTTGCTTCAACATTCTTCTTCTTCTTCCAATCCATTTCTCTCTGTTTGTCTGTGGGAAGAGTCAGTGAAGATGAATTTGAGGGGGTTTGATATGATAAGCTCTCCTTCGATTTTCTTCCATTTTGTAACACTCAATTTTGTTTGTTTTTTTTTTTTTTTAATTTTATTTTCGGTCCATAAATTTACATATTTAACCCCAAAAAAAAATAAGAAAAAGAAAAATAAACATAACTCCAAAGAAAAACCATATAATAGGAGTATTTAAATAGTCTTTTAGTCCAATAATTCTCATTGAAAAATTATGTAAAAATTAGTAGTATATGATTATTATGCACAACTCAAGTTCAAGTAGGTAGCAGTTTTATGATCTTCAAAATAAGTAAAAGAGCATGCAGTAGAGTAGTAGATTATTTCCATCTTACAGAATACAGATCATGGGACTCGACATGTATTCATTTCTTCCTGGTTTATGAACCTCTCTCAATGTTAATGCGTCACATGTGCTGCTGCAAAAACCATCAAATCTAGCTTCACAATTGTGTTACTTTGTAGGTCATTAATTTCAAACGAATAACCCCGTTTCATGCAGTGAAGTCGTGTATACATCGACAAGTTCAAAAACACTCTCTTGATGCAACCCAAAGAGCACAGTGTGGGGGAAGATAGAGCTTGAATCCTTTTCGTTTCATAGACACCCACCTACACCTCCTAACATGATTTATGAGACTAACAACTTCGAAACTCCAAGAAATAAATTGCAGAATACGTTAGTTAAGGATTACCAATCACTTGGCCTGATGTGATCTTCATGCATCTACTCGGCATATATATATATAACCAAAGGAGTCGAATTCCAAAAACAATCACAAACTCACACTGTCACATAGACCGATCAACCTTAGTATATATGAGAATATAAAGTTTCAATCAACCGTCGAATTATCACACATACAAAGAATAGCTAGTTAATGAACAACCAAAAAACACTAGAGTTCGTAGAATTATCAGCAAGGTTTGAAGGAGCAAATAACATCATTGGGTGAGGAGCTCATGTTGGAGAAGGGGAGTACGTGCAAAGCACATGAGACGGATTTCGTCTTTGTTGGTTTGCACGTGCCCTGCTTCTCCAACGTGGAGATTCTCACCCGCATTTCCAAGTATGTTTGAGCTTTTGTAGTATGAGAGCTTTGGTTATGGAAAGGCTTGTATATATAGGCCCAACGATCGCATTAATGGAAGACTCTCACACGCACGCACATACGTATATATGTATTGTGTATGTGTTGGCGTGAGTGTGTTTTACGTAAGGCAAAAGAACCATGCCATGCCATGATGGCATCTCACGCAAAAGAAGGGTTGAAGTTGAAAAGTGATCTCAGAGAATGAAGAGAGCTAAAAGAAGCTAGGGCCAAACAATACCTTGTCTAATAACTTGCTACTGCGAAAAATTAAGTTCTAAAAGCTTTTAATTCCATAATTTTTTTTGCTGTCTGTCCTAAATTTCACTAACTCTACATAATCTTATCTAGGTGTACCAATGTATACCATTTTGTGTTCTCGCTAGGATCCTATATGTAGCCGGTCACGCGTTGACAAGCAATATCTTATTAGCATCTACTCTAGGACATGTAAAAAATATAGGATCCGTATTCTTTGGTTTCGGAAGGATTTAGAATTGAGTTACGGGCGTATACCAAACTCTTCAAGTTCAAATATTAATTTATAATACTACATTTTATCTCTGTCGATTTTGTACTGTATTACATAAATGAGAGCTTTTTCTATTTCTCAGTTAATACTGAAACTCTTTCATGATGATAAATGCCGAAGCATAGCAGAACCATTAATTTGAATTAATAACATATGTGTGTGTGAGAGAAAGGGGGTCAAAAAGAGGAAGGTAGGTCGTCAAAGACTGTTGGGGGCAAAAGAAGAGAGGAATAATGAAAGAGTGCACGTAGGGCTTTGCGTGTTGTCCTAACTTTCTCTAACATAAAAACAAAGACACCATTCATAATATGATGAGGTTGTAAGGTCCCTATGTTGATATTTTTCCTCCCTCTCACATTAATTGTGTATATATTATGTAGTCTATGTTTAATTTATAATCCTCCTCAGGCCTGACATGGACTCAATAGCCAGTGGTCTTACTAGTTAAATTGTTATAGTAAGTGTAGAGTCTAGCTAAGTGATCCACTATTATTCAAGGTGTTTATTTATCGGACATATGGCCATACTAAGAGTATATAATTAATTTCACATAATGAAACAAATTGTTGAGTAGTATTTTGTTAGTTGTAAAACTTTGCATATCTACATACTAAAATTAGCTTTCTTGCCCGATGATTAGATGAAAAAAGATGCAACTAAGAAAGCAAGCGGTGTGTGTGACCTGCAGACCAAAGATGAATCAGCAACAAATCTTTTGTCTTGTAAAAAGAGGAGACAGAGTCAGACAATGAAGTCATCACCAAATCTATAAACACATTAATGCTTACGTGTCCGTACGACACTCGTGCTTCCCGCTAAAGGGCTCACTCAATTACTGAACCATCGTCTGTCTAATGAATGCTTTTGTTGTTTGATAACTTAAATGCATGGAGTGTTCAATATATCAAAAAAGAGTTCGCTCACTTAATTCTCTTGGCGCACGAGTTTGAACCTTTATCGTCGGTCACGTCAGCAGCAACAAAGAAAAACAGCTACACAACAAAGACTTTTCTTTCACCAATCCAACATCACATAATGATTGCTTCTTGTTCTTTATTAGATATCCAAGAATTCGTAAGAAAATAACATTACAATCATCCATAGATTCAATATAATTTCGTGTAACCAGTCAAATTAACGGTCTAACAGGTATCAATGTATCATGATTATGTGCTTCCTCTTCTTCTTATTCCTTTGATAAATGCTGCTTCTTTTTTTTGCATCACCATTTCCATATAGCAAAATTAATAAAACGTATGACCAATACTTTCTACTTCCAAAACTAGATAGATATTAATATTATGAAGCTCTGATATCACAGGCTATATATATAGGTGTATACATTAATTCCATACTCGACTTTCATAAAACTAAGAATGAGTTTATATGATGATTAAAACCTTTGACAAGAAGTGAAAGCAAACAAAAGCGGTTACATATAGGCAATGCGGAGATGGAAGACATTAAGTCTTGCGCCACCTACGAGAGAGCTTCAGGCGATTGATCGCTTTCCCCATATGGCCATATGTCTCTATTCCTTCTAAGAACTAAAAGCACAGGCCTTTCAGTTCAGAAGGTCAATACATTACAGAGCAAAGGTTATACTTGCTCCTGTATCAGGAGATAATAGCTATAGAAGGAAAGGCTTATTATCCATAAGTGGAAGAAGGTGACAAAAGCTTAGCTTAACACTGAATCAAGATGCTTATTAGTTTAGATGAAAAAAAAAAACTAATAAGTTAGACGATTGTAATATTCTATTCTACAACAAAAACAATTTTCCTTCTTGCACAAACCATAGAAGAAGCACATTGACAGATACAAACATCTCATTGAAACGAACTTTGTCTATTTCTTAGCATACGTGATGAGCATCGGGTCCTGCTCAATCTTGAAACCTTGAAGTCCCTGCATTGCGACCGTTGACTGCATCTCATCTGCATATTCCACAAAGGCGATTCCCGGTTTGGCTTCAACCATCCTAATCTCCTTAAACCCTTGGTACTGGGAGAAGAACATCTGAATCATCATTGGAGTTGTCTCGTGAGGAAGGTTTTGGACAAAGAGGATGTTATTTGGCGGAGCTGGTGCCTCGGGGAGAATGGGTTTCACACCAGCAGGGTATGGTACTTGCGAAAGCTGTGAAAAGCGTGGCAATAAGAACAGTGATTAGAATACGGGAAGAGCAACTCCCCAAACGCATTGAATCAAGAATAGAGTAAAGAAAAATGCTGAGATAACTCACAGGAGGAGCAGTTCCATAGACACTGGGATAGGCTGAGTTGGCCATGCCCATCTGTGTGGAATCATGGTGCTGGTCTTTCTTTTTCTTGCCTCCTGCTGTTACAAAGACGATATTTATTAGATGCGAAAACATGTTGTGGGGAAGCAAAGATATCACAAAGTCATGAATGATACAGACAGTCAGCATCTCACATAGTATGTGATTAGTTAATGATCAATGGGAGAAAGAGGGAATGAGAAACAGAGGAATAATAAATCTACATGTACATGTGCATTGCAGCAATGGTCAAAAAGTGAGCCAAGCAAGCAAACGAAGGAAAGAAAGAAAAAAACTTTCAAAGTCTCACCTTTCTCCTCATGTCTTTTTCTCTTCTCGCGAGGAACAAATGTACCATCCGCCTTGGCAACCACATCTGACTTTGTTTTGGCATATTGAATTCTCTGTCCAGATCGTCAAGAGTTTAGGGGATTAATATAGCAAAGTGATTGATAAAGTAAGTAAACAGAACCTAGAAAGATAGGTAATTCAACATAACCTAGAAAGATAAGTAAGCAAACAGAACTTAGAAAGATAAGTAATTCAACAGAACAGAACCTAGAAAGATAAGTACTTTGCACAGCCTTTGTATAAAACTTGTTCAAAAAACCTAAAAGAAACCAAACAACACTAATCTCAAGTAGAGGGAGAGAGAACCCAAAACTAACTAACAAGGCTACCTGGAATGAAACTAAAACCCTAATGACCTACCAAGTAAAGGGCAAGAAGCTATAAACCAAAGACATGGATTATAAAACAAAGTAAGGAAGACTAATGTACCATGCGTTTATCGTAGAAGGGGAAGTCATTCATTTTGGCAATAGCAGTGGAAGCAGACTCGGCCTCTTCGAAGACAACCCAAGCTTGCCCTTTGTGCTTCAACGTCTTAAACGCCTTCACCTCCAGTATCTTTCCGAAGTGAGAGAACACATCATTCAGCGATTTCTTCAGCACTGCATCAACAACAACAACAACAAGAGGCAAACTAAATCAAAACTCAATTCGAATCGGACAAGATTATACGATAATTAAAAGAAAATAAAAATTAGAAATCACACACACCGTCAAGCTTCACTTTTTCGTTGAGGTTGTTAATGTAAATCGTCTGATTCGGAGAAACCTCCGATCCTTGTTGTTGATTAGCCTCCTGCTGCATCTCCATCTCTCTCCGGCCAGTCCAATTTTGCGTAAGAGAGAGAGCCGACAAGAATCAATGAATGAATATAGTCGAGGGAGAGCAGAGCACCCGGAGGAGGCCGGAACCCCCAAAATCAGAAATATATATAAAAAAAAAACTCTGCCCCAAATAAGCCCATCATTTAGCCCAATACTTCTTCATAATGGGCCTGTATTTATTCCACGTGGACTGGATCATAGCCCAAACTATTATATATGGATTATACTTGACACTGCTATAATCAGAGATATATGATACTTGTGCTTAGCTCTGCTTTTTCCATATATTATTAGTAAATCATAAGTGGAAACATTGATCCTTGTATTGTAGTGGTAATCTAGAAGAGGCTTGAACTAGAGAAATGCTCTCAACTTCGGAAGTAACCAGTTACCAAATAATAGTCGGCTTTTCAAAACTTTTCTTTTCCTTTTTTTTTTGTGGGCATTATAGGGTTTTGGATGTTTGATCATTTTTCTGTTTGGGTAGCTCTCTTTGTCAAATATATTTAGTTGATCCAAAACATCTTCTCACGCTATGATTAGTTTGTGTGTTAGTGAAGAACGTTGGCTTCTCCTCATCTTTGTTATACTTAAGCTTGTCTGAAATATTGGCGTCGCTGTCTTTCTTTCTCTCTGATTGCTTATAGTAAGCTGTTAAGTGTTATTGTTTTAAGTTTCTTTTTCTTTTCTTTTTTAATCTTTTAGATTCGAAATGACTTGAAAGAAGAAGACCCAAAAAAAAAAAAAGTAGCTAAGGTGAGGAAGAAAAAAGTTACAAGTAAAGGAAATAAAAGGAGAGGAATGAGTAGGCCATGACTAGTACGTCCCGATGTGTATGCTTGACTCGGTGTTACATCATGCACCTACGCCTTCTCAGGTTTTATTATGTTCTTTCTTTAAAGCAGCCAGTTGATGGGAATATCACAATTATTTTTTAACATACTACTCAAGTAGATTTATCTATTACAGTATAATTTCTACTTGATAGTTAATACATCATTTTTCAATTTTACTAAATAATAGTGAGCTTAATTATTATATTGTATAAAATAATAAAATTATGTCTGAATGTAGTTTTGATTAATTATTTACTGAATTAGGGAATTATCATTTTTGAAAATAAAAATAACAATAGCTAGATATCCTTCTTTATTTATTGTATTTATTTTTAATCAATTCTCACTTTTTCACAGATGTCCTTATTTGTGCAGCCTAACTTTTTGTAAATGTTTTTTTTTTTTCTCTTGCCTTTTAATTTTTTGACTAACAATAACAACATCCTTTCAAAGAAAATTGTTAAGAAGAAAATGTGGTCAGGGTTGAAATGTGAATGATTTATTTATTTATCGTCAATTTATTAACTAATTCATTCAATCAACAAAACATAGTCCTTCTTCTTTTTTGGAATTTTTTTCTTTTTTTTCTTTTGCCAACTTTGATAGTATTCTAGATTTGGCGGCACATGGCTTGAGGAAATATAACTTTATGCCAACTTGGGGAATGTTTTGACCATTGGACAGTCTTATCTTGTTCATAAATCATAATAATATCATCCTTTCTATATCTCTAATTGCAATTGTTTAAACAATAATCAAATAAAGTTACCCAACATGGCATTAACAAACCAAATGAATACCCATAGATTAATTAGCTGTTTCTGCGGCCGCCGTTTGAGCAAATCCGTGATTAAAAACAACAACTATGTACAACAAAATACTAGTATTTTAAAGTATAACATTTCACGAAGCTCCCAATCCAATGTTAGTATTAAACTAAAGGGATTACATAACTTTATTTATATTTAGACCAATATCAAATATTTTGTTATTTTCTTATCGAGGTAGACCAATGTTATAAAAAGTATAAACAAGACAGAAAAAGGCATAGAGCATTAAGGTCGTTATCAATTTAAAAAACAGACTAGAAAATTCCAGCGGAAACCCAATTTACATCCTCTTCACGACAAAACATCTATTAGGTTCTGATGTGTAAAAATGGTCTTAAAGCCATATTTTTGAAAATGAAAGGAAATGACTCGAACGGAATAAAAGAAGCTACATTTGACGAAAATATACGAAAAAGGAAGAAAAAAAAAGTAGTTATTAAAAAGGAAAAGAAAACAAGTGCTAGATCCATCAAAGCGAAACAAATTAAGATTGAGACAATCTCTAAAGCATCCATAAGCAAAGAGACTATAATGATGCTCTCGTACGTGTTATGCATCTAGCACTTCAGTTGTGAATTATTCAGTTGGTAATCTATTAATAGATCGTTTCTGCATGACTCATGCATATATTTCGTTATTATTGATTTTGCCATCCATATCTAAAAAGAAAATATGTATAGACTATGCAATGATGATACCATGTAATTAAAAAAAAAAAAAATCAAGTTTAGCATAATTGATATTGACTGAATATATAAACCACGATTCTAAACAATTGATCGAATTGTACAATTGCGTCATCTTTGTTCAATTTTACTGGTTATTAATTACATAACAATGTTTAAAAACAAAATATATATTCTGAATACTGACGAGTAAATAATAACCAGTAGACAGACAGAGAAGTCACAAGTGGGTTCAAGAAGTTGTCGAGTTTCGACTGAGAAGTGAGAGAACTGACAACAAGTCACACAACACAAGTGGATTCAAGAACTTGTAGGTTTCCTTTTTCTTTAGGCTTTAACTCTTATGATTTACAGAGAAAGTGGCAAACACTTTTCTGTTTTGAACCAAAAAGTACTTTAAATTTTATTTTTATTTCCCAAAATACTTACAAATATGAGACACCCAACTATTAATCGTAATATTCGTAATAAACATTTGCTATAAATAATGAGGAGGGGAGATCTAAAGACTAACTAAAACCCACACTACACTTTGCTTACGCACATACCATTAAAACGAAACTTCCCACTCTCTCTCTTTATCTCTCGCTACTACTAGAAGAATCATGGGAATCGGAGAAGAAAGCACAAAGCCAATTTGGGGGAGCGTGAGCCACGACGGCGCGCCTTCTTCAGGCTACGCTCTCAACGGTAAAATCATGCTCTCCTCCGCTATCATCCTCTTCGTGGCCGTTATTATGATCCTCTGTTTCCACACCTACGCCCGATGGCACTTCCTTCGTCAGAACCGTCGCATTCGCCGCCGTATTCGTGCTCACCTCCGCACTCTCTCCGCCTCCCCCGGTGACCAAGCTCTCGACCCGGCGGTTCTCGAAAAGATCCCGATCTTCGTATACTGCTCCTCCAACTCCAAGGTAGAGAAGGAGGAGTGCGCCGTCTGCTTATCGGAGTTCGAGGAAGAAGAAGAAGGCCGCATCCTCCCTAAGTGTGGCCACTCTTTTCACGTCAGTTGCATCGACACTTGGTTCCGCTCCAGATCCACTTGCCCGCTTTGCAGAGCTCCGGTGGTCCACCACGTAGTAGAAGAAACCGCTTCTTCTTCCTCGCCGTTGAGATTTGCCATGGAGGCTTGCGAGAGAGAACCCATTGATCTCGTCGGCGTCATGGTGGAGACTCCCAGAGACTTTGAATCTCATGGCTCGAATCCGGTCCTACTTAACCAAACCGGATCCAAATTCCCGGTTTTATCTTTGAAAAGGCTTTATATGGACTTTTTTATTCCGCGGTAAAAATATCATTGCTTTATTCTTTTTTAAAGCTGACACGTGGCACCGATATCAGATGGTCATTGAGGAGAGCGTGTGTAGTTGTGTACTCATCGATGAATCATGAATCTACGACGGTGTCGTGTTTATATAGTGATCGTGTTTATATAGTTGTGTACGTTTATTTGTTATTGATTAGTGGTGTTTTTCACTTTAAATTTGATTACCCGTTCCTGTTTATTATTACATTTCGATGAAAACAATACAAATCGTATAATGGAATCAGGCACCACTTAAAATAATTATATGATTGAGAACAAAAAAGAAAAACACATGAATAATTAAACAATACTATAATTAATTAATATGTCACTAATTAACAGTACGTATAAAGGTTAATTACGCGATCAGTCCACCCACGAAAGGCACTCCGGTTTGTCCGAGCCAGCCCTCACCAACAAGAAAATTAGTGACCGTGAAGTTGGAAGCATCAGTAGCGTTGATGACGTGATAACCTGGCCAAGTGACTCGGTTTGTGGTGTTAGATCCGGGTCCGGTATTATTGTATTCCGCATAGTAAAGTGTGCTCAATGCGAAATCGCCGGACCATGCATTCCAACCACTCGGCTCAAGAAAAGCGTCTATGTAAGTTTGCATTACAACGGTTCTCGAATATTCTTTCCAAGGTCGACCAAGAAAAGTTTTCACTGTATAGTTGCTCGTTGCCAAGTCATCCGCCGGTCTTATGGTACAACCATGGATCGCGGTTCCAGTGTTCTGGTTCGGGTCAGTGCGGCCTTGAGCCGTTACTTCGTTCGATTGACCTTTGCGAGGTTGACGCGGATACAAATTACAGTTTTGTAATACCACTGCAGCATTACCGAATATAAAATCCACGGTACCATATACATCACATTCACGATAAAACTGTCTGAGAGAATGTGTGTATAAGGTGTCTTGATAGGCTTCAAAACTGCAACTATAGAAAACAGACAAGTCCCCACCACTCCTCAATGCGACGGCTTGGCCCTTGGTCGGTCCTGCCGTATTGCGGATTGTTATGTTCACGCCAATAAAATTGGGACCTGATAGAACTGCCATTTGAAAAAAAATATATATATTGAGAGTTAGTTAATTACAGTTCAATAACAAAACTTTAAATACAAATAAATTCTCGTTTGAGGTGAATGTGGTCTGTTATGATTAAGAAAAACTATGAAACAAAAAGTAACTAAAAATAAATACTTGAAGAAATATTAATTCTAGTTTATTGGACTATGGTATTAGGTTAGTTGAGGACACGACGAATTGACGTGGAGTCGTCAAGAATTTTGGTGGACCATCAGACCAAGTCGCCATCCATTGCATGGGAAAGTCTATATATATACTAAAGGAAGGCTAAGTGGACTTACAATGATTATTTTTTATATTTTGCTAATAACAATTATTGTTTCTTAAACAATGATATATTTGTTTGAAAAACAAAAGTTTCTAAAACAATAGTAAAATCGCACTTGCACGAAGAAGCCATGTTTTGTGCACATGTCTTCATATTGTTCAAATATTTTTTTAGAATTGTGTGGACGAAACTCGAATGCTAATTTATATACTCATCCGTTTTAAACCGCATATTATGTTCTACCTTTTGCACGTAAAAATACAATTTTTCCTTTTAAATAATAATCAAAAATGTATATACTCAAAAAGAAAATTAGTTTTTTGAGGGATTAAAGATGAACTTACTAAATGTGGCGGAATTGAAAGTGGTCCATCCATCAACGACGCTACGGTTTCCGGTGATAACCGTTTGGTTAATGCCGTCACCGATCATCATCACATACCTCTTGCTCTTGGGAATGTCCACGTATTCCTCGTACAATCCCGCCGTTACGTAGATCAGGAAGTAACCGTTACTACCGTCTGTTTTGTTTGGCGCGGCTGCAATTGCCTCGTTTATGGTCGTGAAGTTTCCCGTCCCGTTCTGGATCACCGTCACAATGTCGCTCACCTGAACGGCGTCTGTTTCAGCTTGGAGAAGCTTTCTCCCACTTCTAGTCACTGTGTTGTAAACGGCACGTGCCCTTTCTGTCATCTTTAACGGTAGTCTACCGTTACGGAAACCGAAGAACTTTTTGAAGCGGGCTTGTGGTTGCCAAATCGGTCTCGATCTTTGCCTTCTTGGCACCCAACCTACAAGTCATGCACGATATTTTTATTTCATATTTTAGTTTACACAAACACACATATTTTGATTTTATCACTAGTATTTTTGTGGTCTTGATTTCTATGAAATCTAACGATATTTGGTTATTTAACATGTATTACGCATGTTTGAACCGAGTTATATCACATCGATACTCTAACACAAACCATTACGTACGCTATCAGTTATAGAGAGTGATTTTTTTCTTTAATAAAATAAATCATTCTTCACGAAGGCAAGATTAGTATAAATGAAATGAAGATTTCGTGTCACAATATATATGATTACGTGTATATTTAAATTAAAATAAATGGAGAATACGTGCATGCTTGATAATATTTTGTTTATACCTTTGGAGAAAAGGGCAAGAGACACCCCATAGAGTTTTGTGTCGTTGAAAATATCACCGGAGAGACCATTTTCTGATGCCGTTGATTTAAGTCCTTCAAGACAAGTCTGTTCGTTGGTGATGGCTGCACTAAGAAATGTGTGAACATCCTCGGCCCTAGATAACGATAGCGTTTTGGTGGAATCGGCGGTCTGTGAGCTACTAAGGAGGAAGTCCATAGTCCGGCTGGCTAGGAATTTGCAGTCTTCGAGAGCCCCCACGGTGGCTTTAGCGGCCACTTTGCCTTTCCGGTTAAGTTGATCGTCGATCAGCGAAATGAAACGGCGGGCCCTTGAGAGAGACCGTCGAAGGGAGAAACGGCCGTAGGAGTATATGTCTCCGGGCTGGTTTGGAAGAACCGATCTACAGTATGATGGATCCGGCGCGTATCGACATACGTTTGACGGTGAAGTGGCATTTCCGGTGGCCGGTATTTCGGCGGAGAATAAAAGAGATGGTAATAAGGAGAGGCAGGCAAGGGTGAACAAGAACATGAGTTTTTGAGACATCTTTTGGGTTTTGTTTACTGCTTGAGTTTAATCGTGTGTTTTGGTTGGAGATATTTAATTTGTTAAGTGTGTTGGATTATATATAGGGTTTTGAGAAACCTTGAATTTTGTTTACAAACAACTTCAAGTCAATAATAATGTGTGTGTACATATTAACATATATAATTGTGGCGGTGTCCAAAAAAATCAACATATATACCATATTGTTATGATATTCACACGCATATATGGATCTGTCTCTCACAGAATGATTAATTAGTTAAATAATCACCGTAGTTAAGAAGTAACTCCATCCCTGAGAATGATTAAATGGGTATTCAAGTTGAAGGTTGATTGAATTTTTTTTTTTTTTGGTTTATGATTTTATTTGAAAAGTCAAATTTTGAGCAACTTCTGTTACGGCAATTTGAATTTGTATAATCAGAGTGAAGTTTTCGTAATTTAAAATTGTCAACCAACGTTAGGCAATACAAGAAAATTATCGATTATATATATAACATGTTGGTAAAACAGCACATTGCACATCAATAAAGTCAAGATCTTGACAATATGAACTTTGATTAACTATGGACCATTGCAAATAAAATTCGTTTTAAAACTGTATACAGGGAAGGTTCCATGCAGAAAATGAGTAAATTTAGAATAACTGTACATTTGGAAAAAGTATTGGACAATTATATATATATATTTTGAGTTCAAATGGTAATTCATTTATTTAGTTTTTATTTTACTTCGATTGCCATTGCTCAGAACTAAATGTATACTGTATATATTCAAGAGTTGATCAGCTAGTCTTTATCATAAATTCTTGTTATAAACGAAAAAACGTATAGTACTGCATTAATTTATAAAGTTGTAACGAATCCAATTAATTATTGATTTATACTGTATGTTAATTTTGCTGCATTAAATTGGCTGTGTATGATAATTTTGTTTTAAAGTTAGAGGACAGCCATGAGATACGTATTTTGGATATGTTTGTATTCATAGTGACACATAAAATCGAATCAATTTTCATAGAATGTTCGTAGATTATATATTGATCTTTTTTCTCAACAGATCGATATATACTAGTAATATCTTACTTAATTCACTACCTACACATGTATTTGACCGTAGTTCCGTCATACAATATAAATTAAACTTTATTGACATATTACAAATACAATGTGCCATTGTATTTAGAATTAATTGATAAAAATACAATTAATTAATAAATGTATGTATCATTAAGGTTGACTGTGTACGTGTCATGTGGGAGATTATATATTATCATAGAGAATAACACAACACTAATAAAAATAACACTATATATATATTCGGAACGAAAACATAAGCATATATATTGAATATGTAGCATATGTTATCATTGATATTTCAAAAATTCACTTATTTTTCGATTTTTGGGATAAATATAATGCGTGTTGGGCGTGTTGGCACTGTGGATATAGGATAGTATATATAATAAGGTTTGATTAAACCGCGTCTCAGTTATAAAGAGTGTTTGCAAAAGCCGACGTTTGAGTTGATATGAAAATACAACGCGTGAAGAAATTACATGCAATGGCGAGGAGTTGGACCGTTTGCGTAACTCAAGAAAATTTACACACACACAACTTTTGTAAAGTCAAAGCGTTGTTTAAGAGAATTTGTTTAACTGTACGTATATTTTAATCAACCAATTTTCGTTTTTTTAATGATAATACTTACTTATCCAAAAGCCACTAGCACTAGTTGTTTCGGATTACGCGGAGAAAGCATGTGCCTTCTTCACACTATCGCATGTTTAAGGCAAGTTTCGAGTTGTGTTTATTAATTATTTGACTTTCCAGTTTCATCTTCGTCACCCTATATATTTCCAAATTTAGAAGATATTGTATTCCACGTACGTACGTACGTTTTCACTTTTCAGTAACTTTGGCATGTATGAATTGTGCAACCGCCACAACCAAAAGTATGACATGTGTATTAGTGTATGATATATATCAAGAATCGTAGGAGGAATATATAAGATGTTTGTAAATTAAACATACGTCGTTGAACATCCGGATGAAAACATGATATATAGCGGGCTCACCTATTACGTAAGGCCCATTTAGGGAATTAGATTACAAAATTTAGTAGCCGTTGGGAATAGACTTGTCGTGAGTTTCCTCGGGCGAGAAGACGAAAGGGCCAACGGTGAAGAGCTTCATCTTCAGCTTGTTTTCTAGTAGACGATATTTTTGGAGAATGGCTCCGCTGATTCCACGGTTGATCTCCGTTGGAAAAGAACACGTTTCAGATGGAGAAAGCTCAAGAAACGCCCTGCACTCTTTGATCCTCATTGCCTTCTTATTATTATAAGAATCCTTCACTTCCGACGAAGAAAGCGTCGCCAGGAAATAACCCTTCGCATCCGTCGCTTGGCTAAGCACCGTCACATCCTCTGCTTCGTAACCGTACTCATCCGCTCTCTCACATGTCACCCTCGCTACTGCACCTGTACGTCCACATACCATAATTTCAGTTAATTAATTATCCCTATATTGAATGAATATTTCTATCACTATATATGATATATCATCCTGTCAAAATATATATATTCATGAAGCATGATGAGATCTAATTACCTTGGAGAGGGGTAAGCTTAGATCCTTGTTTGCAGTAGATGAGACCTTGAACTCCGATCATCGAGGAAAGCAGTTCCCCCTCGGTGATTGTCGTTACTCCGGCAGCGAACAGAGACGAGAGAAGTAGCATGTAAGGAACGAAACACAACGAAAAAGTTTGTGCCATTTTTTAAGTATACAATATTCAGATGTAATATAGATAAATAGATGTATAACTTGTGTGTTATTGACAATGCATGAAATCTCTACTGTGAGAGTACGTTATATAGGGTTTTTTGCGATTAGATTGATAACAATCTAAAATTAATTACAGTATATCTATGAGAATAAGGGATCTGACTTGAGCGCACGTATTGGCTCATGATGATACTAATCATTGCATTATTATGCATCCAATAGACAATAGTGTCTCCTTTTGATGCATTTAGAGGACGTGCAGCCACTTTTTATTTTATTTTAATTTACAATACATAATTTGTTATAGATATTTAGTTTCAATTTTGTTCGACAAGATACCACAAAGCGTCGAGTCTCTCTTGTTAACAATTTTTCTTAATCTTAATTAATGTACTAATGGTAATATTTGTACTTATCTATTTGAGATTTGACGTTAAACAAAATTAACGAAAGGCATGATTTCGTTATTACGGTACTTACTTTTTTTTAATCACGTGGACAAAAAAAAGATGAAATCACTTTTCACCTGCATACGTTTTTCCACTAAAATAACTTCAAACTCTTAATGCTGTCATTAGTACAGTTTATACGCAAAAATTGTTAAAGTTTCGACGGACTCAACCCAATTAACTTGGGATCAAAGAAAATTATTATCTTAAATAACTTAGCAAGTGTTTATTTAAGGTGGTTTTAGGTAATCATAATGTTCGAACCAAAAAAAAAGAAGAAGAAGTAATCGTAGTGATAACTACTACTATATACTATATTAGTTAATTTCAACGATTTAAATATCAGTCTTTCTCAATCAGACACATTTTGGATGAAAGAACCAAAAATATAACGATGAATTTTCAAACTTAGTAACATTTCTTGTTTTATTTTCTTGTTGAGTGTTGACAGCTTATTCTTTAGGAAACTAATTAAGATTTCATTAACGTATTATTATTCAAAGTGAAGCAAACAAAAAAAAAAGCATAGCCAAGAATGAAAGAATGGAAAATAAGCATAAACCACGATCTAATGATTTATTGTGATCCCTAGTAAACCGGTTTGGGAGCCACGGGGCTAGAGAAATAGAAAGGTTCAAGGGTGTAGAGGATCAAATTGTCGTGGCTAAGGAAGTTGGAGTTGTCGGAAGAAAGTGGAGCTCCGGTGACACCTTTGTTGACATTGGTCGGAGTCTTACACGCGGAGAGCGGAGAACTCTCAAGCTTCACGTTGCAGCTATTGATGTTCTTCACCTTGAGGGAGAGTCCGTAAGCAACGAAGTAGAAATATCCCTTCAAGTCCGTTGGGTAGCTCGAGATTGTAACCTTAGCCACTAGCTTTCCGTATGAGTCGAAGATGGGACACACAACCTTAACCTTGGCCCCTGTCAAGTACAGCACCGGTTTGGCTCAGTCCAAGACGAAATATGACAAATTTAAAAATTCTCCAATATTTCAGAATTCAAAGTTAAATTTGTACTCTAAGATATGCATAAAATTATGTTATTGTCAACAAGAAGCGGCTCTTATTCCCGAATAAAGACTCAATTTCTACCAAAGTGTTTTGCTCCACATACTGTATTATAAACACTTTACATTATTTTTTTCTAAGCTGTAATAAAATGTATGGCAAAATATAAAATCGAAATTGCAACTGCACCTTGGATAGGGTAGGTTTTGTAGCCAGATTTGCACAAGATGAGACCTTCGATGGCAAAATCAGGGTTTCGTTTTGGAAAGTGCTGCTGCTGAGTCTCAACCGGTGATGTGTAGGTGGTGGCTGGTATGGGAACGTAAGGTTGTGATGGAGTACTGTACGTGGTAGGTAGTGGCACGTAGTAATCGGCGGCGGCCACAACCAACACTAGCGCGAGGAGGAGGATGGAAGTGGCGGGGCTTGTGGATACCATTGTTAAATAGCTCTTGTTCGTGGTGTTGTTTGGTTAGTTGAAAGTTTGATCACAAGACATGGCTCTTATACTATATAGAACACAATATGATATATAGAATTATCGTAAGATTGATTATGAGGCAAGTGTCAGCTAGATGTTGGTTGGGGGGGGAAGAGACTAATTGGGTGCACGTTTAAATTTGTGTCAACGTTAGTAAAGCATTTCACCCCCAAAATCTAATATTGATTGGGATATGTTTTGATAGAATAGTATTTTATCAAATGACACACCAAGGATCCGAATCAAACCGGTGATTGAGACGCGATGATTTTTTATTATGGTTATATATTGCTAAAAAGTACATTTATAAATGTACGATTTCTTTTTACATGCATTAATGATTATGTGACATTTAGATAAACAAACTAAAAGATCTAAAATCATTTATTTGGTCATGTAATAATTATCTTGAGGTAGGATCGGAGTAGAAGTATGTACAGTATGATGTGTCTAGATAGAATTTGGCAGCAAAATAGGTAATGCTATACTTTTATAACAAAGTTGAGATAAGTTTCTAGAAGAACTTGGTCGTCAAGCAAAAAAAAACTGCAGCGACTCTGACTTGTCTCTCTCTGTATAAAAACCCAATACCAATGATGATTCTCTTTCAATATAACACAAAACACCAAAACAACAAAAGAAATAAAAATGTGTGGCGGCGCTGTTATATCAGATTTCATCTGGTCGAGTCAAGCCGGCTCTGTGAGCAGCAACAAGAAGCGTAAACCCGTCTCAGGTGGTACACTTTGGTTTCGTATTTGGTATTGGTTTTGTTATGCTTCACCTAATATAATAACCGTTTGGTTTTTCATTGGGGAATATCGTCGAACAGTTGGTGGGCAAAGAGATGGGAAGCGAGAGAGGAAGAATCTGTACAGAGGGATAAGGCAGAGGCCGTGGGGCAAATGGGCAGCGGAGATTCGTGACCCGAGGAAAGGAACACGTGTCTGGCTCGGCACATTCAAAACCGCCGAGGAAGCTGCTCGAGCTTACGACGTTGCAGCCATCAAAATCCGTGGCCAGAAAGCGAAACTGAATTTCCCAAACACTAGTAGCAGTGATACAAATCAAAAGGAGATGATGAATTTGGAAAACCACCAAGTAGAGAGCTTGTTGTCGGAGGAGGAGGAGGAGGAGCTGATGGCGTTTGAGGATTACATGAGATTCTATCAGATTCCGTTTCTCGACGACCAATCGACGACGGACCTTGGTAATCTATGGACCTTCCAAGAAGAAGAAGAAGATGACTCTCTCACTACTAAATCTTAAAATTATTCCCCGGATGCTAATTTCATTAATATGCTAATAATCTTGTCTTGTCTTGTCTTTAACAACAAGTCTAATTTGTTTCCATCTACCGTATTATATGCTCTGTAAAGCTTCCATTATTGTCTGTCTCTAAAAAATTTACTCTCACTAGTCACTACTGGTACTATTCCGTCCTTTATTGTGTTCATTCACCGTTGTTTTTTATGTTTCAAGAGATGTGATCGATCAAAATCACGAAATTATTTTAAGATTATCGTTTTGTCTTCAAAGTTGTTCAGGAGAAATATTGGGTATGTAAAAAATAAGTAATTATGGAGACAGTCTCTGAGAAACCGTGGCCCGTGGGGCTGTGGCGGCGTTAAAAGGCCGAATCTGTTGGCTTGACGCCGCACATGGTTTCATCGTTAAGGGGTGTCTGTTTTCTTACACTTTTTACGCCACCACGTCATTAGTTTGGCCTCGTTTCTATTGAGGTCCAATAAAGGGCCCAGAAAAGCCAAATTTTAGAAAAATGGGCTCAAAGAGTGATATAACCACACTAGCTCTGCTAAAAAATTTCGTAGTTCTTTCGTACCGTCCCCAGTAAAGAGAAAGAGAGAGGTGGGGAAACAAAAGCTCAGAAATACAATTTTTCTTTCTCGCTGAGTTCTCTCTTTATTCAACAAAACAAACAAAAAAATTCCCTGAAAAACAATGTTCCCCTCCCAATCAAATTAGAATTATATAGTTTCAGGACTTGCTCATTTTTATTATAACCTAAATCAGGCATCAGAAGAATAATGGTAACTGAAGCTTTGTCTCCAGAAACAACATCAATCTGATGGACCAATCATCTTCTCAGGAACAACAAGAGTGTCAAACTCTTCTGCAGTAAGAACGCCTAACTTCAGAGCCGCGTCCTGCAGGATAAAATTTCAAAAACTCAAAGATTTAACAAACTGATTTTTCAGACAAGTTTCTCATCTGCATTTGAAGAATGTTTAGAATCCAATATAGAGAGCACATCAGATGTTTTGCTATCAAACTGATCCAGACAAGAACCTTGTTTCTCTTGTCGTAAATCACAATTGTTTCGAGACAAATCATAACAAAGGCTTTTTTGTTTTACCTTCAATGTACATCCTTCTTTGTGAGCTTTCTTGGCAACTGCTGCAGCATTGTCATACCCGATTTTCTGGTAAAGGATTCGAGAATTTAGTATCGAGGTAAACTTATTTGTAATCCTAATTGGTAAATAGATGAAGTAAAGGCGGAGTTCAATATTTGGAGACTTACCGGATTCAGTGATGTCACAAGCATAAGAGACTACAGAGAAAATACATGAAGATAAATAATTAATTCCCAGAGAACATTTTCACATCATGGACAATTTTCAGACTAACAAACGAGAGAATAAGCCTACCTCGTGCAATAGCTTTGAGATCCTCTCTCTGTTGGCCTCAATGCCCCTCACACAGTTTTTCTCAAACGAAGCTGAAGCATCTGCTATTAATCTGACGGACTGTCAAAGAGGCGAGATCAAATGGTTAAGATCGCGCCATATTTTAAATACAATCAAAGAAACAGAAGTACAATGAAGATGATTAATGTACATGTAAAAGAGCGCTTGCGATCACCGGCTTGAATACATTCAATTCAAAATGACCATTTGACCCACCAATTGTCACAGCTACATGGTTTCCCATAACCTGCAATTTTGTTGTATGCAGCCCAAAGAGTCAGAAACAATAAAATCTTAGCATTTAGATTCATAGCTTAACAACATTAATGGAACTTACCTGGGCACAGACCATAGTCAAGGCCTCACACTGTGTAGGATTTACCTTCCCCTGAGAAATAGAAAAAAAAAATCAATTGAAACCCTAAGGCGAAAGTATGGGAAAAGGGAGAGGACAGAAGAGCAAAGGAAGATTGCATTCATACAGGCATGATACTGCTTCCTGGCTCATTTTCAGGTAGAACAAGTTCACCAAGACCACATCTTGGGCCACTATATAAAGACATGTTAAACTATAAGAACATAGTGCATTTTGAAGAAGAAGAAAATAATCCATAAAGATAAGATGACATGCCTTCCAAGAAAACGAATATCATTGGCGATCTTCATCAGCGATGTGGCGACTGTGTTAAGTGACCCACTGGTTTCAACACAAGCATCGTGTGCAGCCTGAAACAAGCAGAATAATTGAGCAACTGATTTCACCGTTCAGAAACATCTTCTATGGTTGGCCCTAGAGGCTGCGAATGGGTCCAATGTCTACAAATAATAGAGGTAGTTTAAAGGCTAACCAGAGCTTCAAACTTGTTTTCGGCGGTGACAAATGGCAAGTTTGTTTCTTCAGCTACTGCAGCAGCTATCTTTACATCAAACCTGTACAGATATTACTAGTGTTACTAACAGTGGACTAGTAAAACATCAAATTTTAGGAGAGATGAACTTGGGATGGAATTGTGGAAAACAACTTCAAAATGAGATATACCCTTTCTTCGTGTTTAATCCTGTCCCAACCGCAGTTCCACCTTGTGCAAGCTGGCCAAACAATTCTAGCAAGTTAGAGCTCAGCAATAACTAGAAAAGTTCAAGAAATCAGATCCCCCAAAGATATCATTTCCCAAACCTGATAGAGGCGGGGTAGAGTACAGGTGACTCTGCTAAGTCCATACTTAACCTGCAGATGAATTCCAGATTGCATGTGATTTTTTACTTTTGTTAGAAAAAACACAGTTTTCTGAACACACCACTTACTTGAGTAGCATAGCCACCAAATTCTTGTCCTAATGTCAAAGGTGTAGCATCTTGAGTGTGAGTTCTTCCAATTTTCACAATATCTTTGAACTCGAACGACTGACAGAAACAAGGTAAGTTTGGCAATAAATAAGAATGCATAGCAGACAGACCATGAAGCCTGAGTGCAAATGCATTAATGCAACAGGAGTGGTAAGATGTCTATAAAAAGGTATAAGAAAACAGGATTAAATAACAAAGTGTCATGGTCAGAAGATGTTACAAAAAATGGAACATTGCAACATCTAAAAAGCAACTCTCGGATATAAATAGTACCACATTGAACTATAATTAGAAGTGATTCATGATACTATTGAGGTCAGAGCAAGTTTCAATTTTAAAGAGTATTGTGTATTTAGCGAGTGGATCAAGTGTGTCACTTGAGAAAGAGAAAAAACAAAGTCAGACCTTAGATTCCAAAGTGCTGTGCAAAGTTTTTAAACTAGGTATCAGCCTCGAATTAATCTCGGTTGCAGCTGCAATGTGCATGACCTAGACAAAGCCAAAAAATATGACAGGGAAGTGAGCCAACATATACGAATGGAAGAAAAAAAAACCTGTTTCATAAAGCAATTCAAAAAACTTGAAGCATGTAAAAAATCAAAGCTTACAGTCGGAAAAGTGTCGTTAGAAGATTGTGATCTATTCACATGGTCATTTGGGTGCACACATTTTTCACCACGTTTGCGACCAAGAATCTCAGCTGCTCTATTAGCAATGACCTGCGAAGAGTCCCAAAAAAAAAAAAAACAAGCCAAAAGAGAAAGAAACATAAACACAAAGCCTTCTCTTGTAGCAATATAAAACCAGATCCTAAAAACATACATATCTCTAAAGAATGCACAGAAATTACCTCATTAGCATTCATATTACTCTGAGTCCCACTACCAGTTTGCCATACAACAAGAGGGAAATGATCATTGAGCTTTCCCTCAGCTACTTCCTGAGCAGCTTGCATAATAGCTTTCCCAATGGTTGGATCAAGACCATATTCCATGTTAACCTATAATTACAGTTATTACTAAATATATATTATGACGAACCAAAAAGCAAGAAAGCAATTGAATCCGAAATCCCAAAATCTTAGAGGAGCTGCTGGGGTGTTTACCTTGGCAGCGCACTTCTTCAAGACGCCAAAAGCGCGGACTATTGGTTCAGGCATTCGCTCGCGCTCACCACCGATTTCGAAGTTCTGCAGCGATCTCTGCGTCTGAGCTCCCCACAATCTGCAAAACAACACTATGAAACGTTTCCATTGGGGGGAGGAAAAAAAAGAGAATACGCAACGATCAGATCCCGAACTTATCGGAAGGAACTTGGATCGGCCCGAAGGTATCCCTCTCCTCCCTAAACGACGTCGAATAAGATCTCAGCGCAGTGGCATAACGCAGCGCCGTCGCAGTTGTTCCGCCGGAGAGCCGCCGCGACGCGACTTGAAAAATCGCCATGGATTCTTCTCTACCTAATAGTAATACTGCAGTCAACAAAGAAGCGAGCGAGGAATTATCAAATTACGCATTTCTCTAACCAAAATAACAACTCTACGACCCAATCTGTAAATGGCAAAAACAAAAAACCTTGGAAGACGAGAAGATGGAGAGCTGAGAGATGACGACGGATCAAGTTGAACAAGTGCTGTGAGAGATAGGGTTAAAAAAAAAAGGGTATTAATTTCAAATTATAATATTCAACGAATCAACAAGGTTTGTCGATATTTGAAAAGTATTCGTAAATACTTTTTCCAATTTCTATGTATTTACTATTTTCCAACAAAATATATTTATATTTATTTTCTTTTTTTCAAATATGGAAGATAATCAGTTCGTAACTCTAATAAGAAATGCATCAAATCAGAGATTTGATTTGATTTGATTTGAGACACTAAAGAAATACTTCTATAAAAAACTCACAAGGCAAATACAGTTTACATACAAATCTTTCATATATTTTATGTTCAACTAGTGGAAGAATGAATATACATAAAATAGAACAAAAAAGAAAAAACAAAACCAAAGAAAGAGAGCAACAAGTAGAAATTGTTGCTGCATTGTCCAGTACCTATTTTGTCTGTGACTGTGTGTTATATATATATTTATATATCGAAACTTGCACAACCAAACGAGAAAGAGGAAGAATCAAGAAAACAAACCAGTGGAAGAAAAATAATCAAATCAAGAAACGAATAAAAATCCATGTGAGTTTGTTTGTATGTATGTATCCGTACGGGTGAGTGAGTGTGGCCTTTCAATGTCTGGCGTTAGCAGCTTTCCGCTTCATATCAGCAGGACCTAACTGTTGTTTCGTGCCACGAGTTCCATTTGTTAGCTTCTGTGAAGCTGAAGGACGTGAAACCGAGTTTGAGTTGTTCCTGCGTTTTTTTTTTTTGGAAACATACAATAAGTAACAATGTTTTAAGATTTCTATGTTATTGTTTCCCATTCGAATGACAATTTACCTGAATTGAGGACTTCTTATCGCTTTTGAGACGGGTTGTTTCTTGGGTTTTGACTCAGTATTGCTTCTTGTTGGTGTCTTGGAGGATTGGTTTATTTGCCACAGCAAATCTGGCTCCGATGAGTCACTTGTGGCTGCATCTAGATCATCTGTGCCGTTGTTGTTTCCCATGAAGATGTTGTAAGAATGTTCAGAGAATATTCTTGAAGTGTCTGAAGACAAATCTCTCCTGTAAAAATCTTCCGGCAGAATACCAATTCCATTTTCTGTTGTGCCTCCTCCCCATAGACTCTCCACTCTTCTCATCTCGTCTTGTCTGTTATTCACCATCACCTTATCAACCCACTCGCTGGAACCAAAACTTGGGTCATCCTCTCTGTAGGCTTGCCCTGGACTTGCTACTGGTGGCCAAGGCGGTGAGTTCACTGTAATCTCCTCCACCTCACAGCTCTCAGCTTTCTTTGCCATGATGTTATTGTTATGAATCTACAATCACTCATAAATCATTTTCCAGTTTGAGACATGATTTTTAAAATTAAAAAAAGTGGAGTTTGACAAGAGAATAGTCACCTCTACTTCACCAGTTTTGGCTTTGTGTTTCTCAGAACCACCAGGAGTTGTGAAGATCTTGCTCTGCTGTGAATCTGCTTCTCTTCTCGCGAGAGCTGCTTTTAGCGTAGCAACCTATAAACAAACGCAAAGCCGATCAAACACGGTGTTTGAAACACCATCAACCAAGAAAGTAGAACGAACAGATTCAGTTTAAGCAAAAAGTAAAACCTGTTCTTTGAGTTCCTTAACATCTGAAGTATCATTGTTCACTCGCGCAGCACCGAGTTCAACCGTAGCTACTCTCTCTGCAAACTTTAAAGTGCTTATTGTTTCCCCAACTGCATCTGCCTCAGGACTAATGTGGACAAACATCAATGTCTTTGCTTGCCCCCCTGATGTAACATATTTGAAATCCCAAGTTAAGAAAAAATGAGTTTTTAGCTGCAAGTATTCAGGAATAAACTGCTTGGTGCCTTGTACCTAGAGAGTCTTGAAGTAGTTGTGTGAGTTTGCTGTTTCTGTAAGGAACATGTGGGTTCTTGTGAGCTAGGGAAGCAATCACATCTCCTAAAGCAGAGAGAGATCTATTAATGTGTTGTGCTTCTTTTAGTCTGTCTCCAGTAACCTCGGATTTATCTACTCTTTCACTGCCTGCTAGATCCACAAGATGCATACATCCGCGAAGAACAGCTCCTGAAGTCAAGTCTCTTCCTTGAACGTGAACAGTCAAGCAGCTGCAAAAAAAAAAATAGATTGACAAATGTTATATTGAGTTTGCATAAGATATTTGAAGATTAATGCCTTCTCTCTACCCCTTTTACCTGTGAGAACGACTGCTTCGATCATTCAAGGCTGTAGATCCAACGGCTCGATTCTTATGCCCAGTTTTCATTAGATCAATAACATCAAATGTTGAAGAAACGGGAACAAGACTTGCATCCGGCACACTTAGACCCTTTTGAGAGCTATTCCTGATCTCTAACGTATTAAAAAATGTTAAGGAATATGAAAATAAAACATGAAAATGATCTCTAATCAGAACATAAAACTTATAACCATTCATGAAAAAAGGATATCTTTTGTTGCTTCCATCACTAACGAGAAGGTCTCTGACTTGCTCATTGTAAATCTCAATCATCTGAACAGCAATATCGTAGCGGAATGTGTCTTTTCTTTGTTCAGCAAGAAGAAACAGATCACCAAGTGCTCTGTAATTAACTCCTTGACTCTTCTCTGTTAAATCTCTTGGTCCACTCTAGAAAATTTAGAAACAATAATAAATTTCTCTAGCTTCAAAGTGCTTCAAAATACTATAGTTTCAACTCTAATCTTACCATTGTGAATGTTTTTCCTGATCCAGTTTGACCATATGCAAATATGCATACATTGTATCCATCAAGAACAGAACGGACCAATGGCTGCATATCAGAGAATACCTCTTCTACAAAAAGCAAGATGGATCGTTCAGGTTCAATTCAATCACTAAAGAATAAGAGCGAGGCGTTTCAGTTTCATTACCCTGAGTCGCAGATGGACCAAATACTTTGTTGAAAGTGAAGGATTTGAGTGATTTTCCATGTCTTGATGCAGTATTAATCGCTATGGTATCATCCTCCATGTTCCCAATTGTAGTAGAAATGCTGGATTGTCCAGGCAAAAATGGTCGTACCCGACAGTAAACACGGATGCTACCCTTGAGATCCTGCACTTGATTATAAAGTTTTCTGTTTTCTTCAAGAACTCGGTGATAACCAGAAGCAGCATGAGCAAGGCCATGAATGTGCATACCTGTGGACAGATATATAGATCCGTTAGTTTCAAATTCTTGGATAATCAGAACTAAAGTAAGAAAAGAAGGATTTGAATACCAAGAGAAGAGAACTCTTCTTGAAATTTCTTCTGCATATATTGCATACCAGCCCTTGTAGTGTAGAGTGTCTGCTTTAGTCCCTATAATAATAAAACATAAAGAACAGTAGATACACTTAGAATCAGTGCTATCCCAAACTCGAAGAAATTGTGATAAGTTTAGATGGAGTAGTGTAGTGCCTACTTCTACATCTTCTTGTTGTTGGTTGAAGATTGTCAGTTGTTTAAATTGTCGATTTTTCACCTCGTCGTCAACAATCTGGATTTTCTGATTGGTTTCATCTTTCTTTATTATTGCCTTGAAACTCTTCTCTTCCCTCTACAAAAAGGCACTTCAGTAATCAGCAAAATCATCTAACCTATATCTTTTACAGAAAAAGATTGAAGCTGCTCTAACCTCTCTTTCACCATGAGGTTTAAGAAATGGTTTGTTGTTCTGTGAAGAAGTTGATTCTCTTGTAGCTGCTCTAACCTTCACATGACAGAAATTATCAGATTAGAAGAATTATGACACAACCGAAGATCATGTTCTGTGAACTAACCAATGAACCGAGAGAGAGAGAGAAGAAACAGAAACATACCAACTCAAACTGATTTGTAACTCGATTTTCAAACTCTTGTACAACTTTGCTCAGCAGAGATTCAATCAGCTGTTACCATAGCGTTAGAAATTTACATCAAGAACATAACACAGCGAAATGACAACGATATATATACAAAAGAGTAGGCTAAACGAACTAGTCTGAAACTCACTTTGGGAACATCCTCAGGCTTTTTATCTGATAGAACAGCACGAACAAGGGTGCTCAAGGAACCTGAACTGGACTGAAAACATAGGGTACAACAAAAAGACACAAAAACGTCAAACATTCCACTTCAGAAAGAAAGAAAAAAAAAAACCAACTAGAGAAAGTTGAAGAGGCCAACCAGCTTGCTAGAATCGGTGTCAGAGGGACACTTGTCATTGTTGATCGATGAGGTTCTGGATAAAGAAGAGTTCATGAACGGCTCCGAGTTTTTTCTCACAAAAGATGATTTACCAAGTGTAGGAGGCTTTATGTTGCCACCAAATTTCCAAACTCCAATTCCACCACTTTGTTTCCATTCATCATACGATTTGATTGCCAAAACACAATTCACAACTCGAGAAGCATTCCCTCCCTAGAACCAAAAAAGAAAGAAAGAGATTCATGAGCAGTAGTTCTTTGATTGAAGTAAATGAGAAATCTCCAAGGGTACATACTTGCTCAAGATCAGAAGCTTCAAAAGAAGGAAAGCCCATATCCTGGATAGCAACAAGGAAGTTCCTAACATTTTCAAAATACTGAAATGCAGATAAGGGAGCTCCATCAGCAACAAGAATGGCATCACAAGGACTTTCCACAACCTGGAAGAGAGATCAAATTTTCTCAGGAACCGCTTTTGCAAAAACATAATAATCTCAAAAAAAAAAAAAAAAAGAAGAAGAAGAAGAAGAAACCTTGGAAACAGCTCCAGGATGAACCTTATTGAGGACTTTGCAAAGGATAATACCACTTCGTAAGCCAAGCCTAAGGCCTTGTTCTGTAGGCTCTGCAGGCAAATCTTTAGCTGACACAACTCCAACCATCTTTCTCAGCCAATTAGCTGCCTCATATCTCCTCGACGCTACGCAAACAAACGCACAAGACGATTCTGGTTTAAATCTATCTAAACCAGAAGAAGAAGCACATTCTCTAACAATTTAACAAAAAAATACTAAAGCTAGAGTAGTCACACTAGGGAAAGAAGAAAGAAAGCAAAATTCCGAATTACCAAAATAAAAAGAAGAATTTGAAAGGAAGAAGTAGATAGATACCAGCTTCTTCAGCTCGACGAGACAGTAAATCATGATCTCCAAGGCCATTGCCGTGTTGCTGCAACACATCCTGCATTACTGAAGCCACCGTGAAGCTCAATCCTCCATCCTCCGTCGCCATCATTTACTATATAACAATAATAGTAGGGAACTTCTTCACAGAAATTAAGGGGTGAGCTCACACACTCGAGTCCGATCCAAATAAGATCGATCGGAGAGAAATTGGGATTTTTTTTTTTTTTTTTTTTTTTTTGGGTTTCCTGCCTGGTAAAGAAATTAAGAGGTGAGCTTTTTTAAAAAGGTAACTTGGGAAGAATACTCATAACCTCCTCCTCCATGAATCAATGAATGCTATATCTCTCTCTCTCTCTCTCTCTCTCTTTCTCTCTGGGAAAAAAAAAATAACAAAGATACACAACAAAGGTTGTAAAGCTATTATAACAACTGCCTTTATACTCTGTCCTCTTCACTCTTCCTTCTCTCTCTATATTCTCTCCACTCCACTCCCCGAACCTGTAGCTTCGTTTTTTCTTCTTCCCCCCCCCCCCCCCCCACCTCTAATCTTAAGGCTCTTCTTCTAACCAACATGAAAAAAAACGTATTTCAGGTTCTCGCGCGTGACGATCACGCGATGTAATCTTCTTTTTTTTCTTCTTCTTTCCGGTTAGCCTCGGTCTACCCGTTTGGATTTTCCTTTTTATTTATTATTAAAAGCCTTACTATTTATATCGATTTTTAAGTTCGTTACGATTTATTATTGTATTGTTGCTTCAATCGGATCTCTCATCAATGATATAATTGTTCCTCCTATTACCATGAGTACAGTTTTGATTAATTAGTAGTATAATAACTATTTAATTGAATCCAAAGATCATTGCTTTTTTTGGAAGATGGTCACATTTTTCCGTTTGAAGAAAATTTAGTGTCATCGTGTTAATCATTTTCGATGCCCTTTACTCCAAATCGTAGTATTATTATTATTAGTTTTTTTTTTTTTTTTATCGTAGTATCTATTTATATTATTAATTCATTTGCATGTTCCATGTTATATATATAATGTTAAGTTTATGAAGAATGAAAATGATGATGATGATGATGATGTATCGTTAAAACCAGCAACAAATCGATGTAGATAGAACACTAGTTATAGAAGAATTTAGTTGGATTCCATGTGTCTTTGCAATGCTTTAGAAGCAAAGAAATTATAAATCTCTTTTTTTTTTTTTTTTTAAATGATACTTTAGTGTAGTAGTAGTCTTGGAGTGGCCTAAAATTAATTAAGATACAATGAATGGCTTTTTATCTTACTATTTGTTTATAATGTTGTTATATAGAAAAGCAAGAATGTTAGGCGAGACATTCCTTTCCAAATATACCTTGAGAGAAAATGTATATAGAGTTAGTTGAAAGTTACTGCAATTAGGTCCATTACCCAATTACTACTATTAAATACTATGTTGTTTCCATCCATTATTATTTGGTAACTAACATAGGATTCTTTTTCACCAAAAAAAATAATATAACGGTCGGTAAAATTATGATTTTGTTGTATTTAATCAAAAAAAAATATTCTCGTTACTACATAATCAATCATCTCTTCATAGAAAGATTATGAAGATCATGTTGTATATTAATAACACTTACTGATAATTAGTAATTTTTTGTTCATAACGGACGAACTTAAAAGACTTAAGTGACTAATGAGAGAACTTATTTTATAAACACGGTTTAGGTCTGTCGATAGATAGATGATGATAAACATTGGATATGGGCAACGTGTCAACGTCCCTACGGTGCCAAATGAGATCACACCACCAAACATTGACGGCGATATTTTCTGAGTAAGACATCCCCCGAGATTTAATTATTTTGTTACATACTATAATAAATTAATAATAATAATAAAAAAAAAGGAAAAGATTAGGGAGCTGCAACGTTCAAAAAATTCAAATCAGCGCCTCGGAGCCGGACCTATAAAATCAGGCAGGTTCGGTGTGAAAACCAAATCCGAGCCTAGCAGGTAAACCCCACGTAGAGAGCGTCTTTGACGAGATGGACCCACGTAGAATGTGGTTGGTGCTACGACCCGACTGTCACTCAAGTCAATACCACGAACCAATCGTCAACTGCCACGTCTTTTCGAATTCTTTTCCGTATGAAGGCCACTCGCTTGATTTGGCGCGTGTCGATCAGTGCCCCCGCTTCTCCCTTCCTTCACGCCTAACCAAAACAAAAATAAGCATCATTTTTAATTTTTTAGCAACTAATTTTTGTTTTGTTTTGTTCTCTTCTCCAAGTTGAAAATTTTGAAAATTCAAAATGCAACCAGGAATGATCATCATGAGCAGGCTAATATACTATAGTACTATTAAGATATATACTATATCATATATAATTAAGAAATTACTGGGTTTTACCTTTAGAAAACCTTTGGATTAAACAAAATAAAAATTAGAGGAGAAAAGAATAAAGAGGAGAAACAGAGCATGTGGGATTCAATCATAGTTCCTTAAGACAGTTTTTGATGATGTTTCAATACCCAGCTTTGCTTTTTTTTCTATTTTAATTTTGGTGAATTAAAAGCATCTTTTATCCCCTAATAATCCACCTTTTAATTTCTTCCTTCTTTTTTTTTTATAAAGGAATTATCGAAAATCTATAGTATTTGTGTACAAAATGATAATGAAAACTCTGACTACACTTTTCATACAATGATAGGAGTGACAAATTTTGAAGTAAAAGCATCTATATATAATAGCAAACCCACTTTTTGTGTTAATTTTTAATCCAACGGATGAGATTAGTTCCAGTTTTAATCCAACGGTTTAAAATTATTAATTGTGTCTTTTCGTCGTACCCCCATCTTTCAAAAGTCACATCTCTTAGTCTTTGCATCTCTTTGTTGTACCTCCTGGTTTCAAAAATCACATCCATTAATTTTTACACCTTTTAAATCACACCTCTTAATCTTTGCATCTCTTCGTTGTACCTCCTGGTTTCAAAAATCACATCCATTAATTTTTACACCTTTTAAATCACACCTCCTTAGTCTTTGCATATCTTTGTTGTACCTCCTGGTTTCAAAAATCACATCCATTAATTTTTATACCTTTTAAATCACACCTCTTAGTCTTTGCATCTCTTTGTTGTACCTCCTGGTTTCCAAAATCACATCCATTAATTTTTACACCTTTTAAATCACACCTCTTAGTCTTTGCATCTCTTTGTTGTACCTCCTGGTTTCAAAAATCACATCCATTAATTTTTACACCTTTTAAATCACACCTCTTAGTCTTTGCATCTCTTTGTTGTACCTCCTGGTTTCAAAAATCACATCCATTAATTTTTACACCTTTTAAATCACACCTCTTAGTCTTTGCATCTCTTTGTTGTACCTCATGGTTTCAAAAATCACATCCATTAATTTTTACACCTTTTAAATCACACCTCCTTAGTCTTTGCATCTCTTTGTTGTACCTCTATATATAATAGCAAACCCACTTTTTGTGTCAATTTTTAATCCAACGGATGAGATTAGTTCCAGTTTTAATCCAACGGTTTAAAATTATTAATCGTGTCTTTTCGTCGCACCCCCATCTTTCAAAAGTCACACCTCTTAGTCTTTGCATCTCTTTGTTGTATCTCCTGGTTTCAAAAATCACATCCATTAATTTTTACACCTTTTAAATCACACCTCTTAGTCTTTGCATCTCTTTGTTGTACCTCCTGATTTCAAAAATCACATCTATTAATTTTTACACCTTTTAAATCACACCTCTTAGTCTTTGCATCTCTTTGTTGTACTTTCTGGTTTCAAAAATCACATCCATTAATTTTTACACCTTTTAAATCACACCTCTTAGTCTTTGCATCTCTTTGTTGTACCTCATGGTTTCAAAAATCACATCCATTAATTTTTACACCTTTTAAATCACACCTCCTTAGTCTTTGCATCTCTTTGTTGTACCTCCTGGTTCCAAAAATCACATCTATTAATTTTTACACCTTTTAATTTCACACCTCTTTGTTGTACCTCCATGTTTCACATCTATTAATTTTTACACCTTTATATTTCACACCTCTATGTCTTACACCTCTTTGTTTATTATATATAAACTTTTCTTGACTACATAAACAAGTTTCAAAAAATTATTTTCTGAGTACTAAAGAATTGTATTATTGAAGTATTTTTTTAACTTTCAAGCATCAATCTCTACTTCAAGGTAATTTAATATTTTTACTGCGAATGACCTGTAGTGTTTCTCGGTTAGATTATTATTACTGTTAGTCGACACTATTAAGTTCATACATTAATCTTAGTTTTGTTAACTTTTAGTCTCTTCAAAATTTTTAGCTTTTCTGGTTTTCATGTTTTTGAATGGCTAATGTTATTAAGTACGTATGCCATATTTTTGCATGGCTAATATTTTTGATTCTCAATGTGCAGATTTTATTTTTTTACTTTCTGAAAAAAGCAAAACCAAGATACGAGAGGCATGATGATATGCACTGATGCTAGAGCTACGGATAAGCCAAAATTTTTTAACAAACATGGTATAATTATAATTTTATATATGTTCTTATTTTAACCTATTTATTTTTTCTAACAAACATGGTATAAATGTTATTATTATTTTTTTTCCATTAGATGTTCATGATCCAGGTTAGTTTACATTTTTTGTAAATAAAGTTTTTAAAAATTTTAGTTGAATTATAATTTCTTATACTTTCTGGGTGTCAAACATTTTGATAATATATAGAAATATTACAAATGAGCATGGAAATAGAGAGTGACGAAGAAAAAGCCAGACATACTTGTGACAACACAAAATCAAATTCTAGAAAGCGTAAGCACGACCAAATGACAAGTCAAGTTAGAAAGAAAAGATCTACTAAAGGTAACTTATTTAGTCTTTGATGACTTTCTAATCTGTATATACAACTTTTTAAAAACATAATGTATAACAGTCACTTTTAGAGTGATCTGGAATGCCAAAAAAAAAAAAATGCAAGAAATTTATAAAAATTAGTGTTTAACCTAAAGAAGAGAACATCAAAAGGTGAGATATTATTATCACATGTTTAACCACATCGACTTCGTTTTCGCTGTCGTTTATTGAAGAATATGATGGTACCGATTCATAAACATAAGTGGGAAATCAAATAAAAGGGGAATGCAGCCTGGATGGAGCGCAGCCGACATGGTGGAATGGGATGGATTGGGAGAGACCAACATAAAATCCTCTGTTCTATATTTTATAAATTTTCTGAACTTTTGTAGTTTAATTGAATTGCTTTGATTGAATAGCTGATGAGTGTACAAGTTTTTGTCTATATGCATTCTTAGTCTGTTACGTCTTGATTTTTTTTCTTTTCCAAAGAGGAATATGTGATTTGAAGCAAATATTACAAATCCATGTATCAAATGTGTTAGTAGGAAATAAAGCAATCAAGATTAACCCATTAAAAGGAAGGAAAGAAGGAGTCTTTTGAGGGAAAACGTGAGACCAACATGCATGGAACTGTGGAAAGCATTACAGCCAAATATATATCTCTAAACGTTGTAGCTGAAGAATGTGAGTTACTCTATACTAACCAATTAGGTTTGATTGGTCGGTTATATAAAACTCGGTTTTGTACATATCTAAAAGTGAGAGAAAAAAACATCCACAAGCATAAGTGAAATTTCATATATGGTTAAAAGTAATGTTCATAGTAAATCATTTGTATACAAACTCCACTTGCTTACAGCATCGGAATATTGATTGTGATTTGTGAACCAGTAATCTATGGAAAGAGAAATCACGTATCAAAGTGAAGGGGAAACAAAACTCAATCCAGCCATCTACTCCGATCCCAATCTTCGACCTTCCTTCGACAAGTGGCATTTAGTACTTTCTCGATATAGTAAATAAACCAAGAGAGAAGCAGCCTCGTATGTATTTCGATTGATAATGATCAACAACAAAGACAATTTCTAATAGCGAATTAAGAAAGGATACCAATATATAGCACCATATGGTCGAAGACAAACATAAGTGAAATTTTATATATGGTTAAAAGTAATGTTCATAGTAAATCAAGCTCTAAAAAAGGCTAACTTTTGTGTGTGACAACATAAAATATAATAACATTGAAATGAATCTTTGGCTTTTTAATCAGCAGAAAGCAATAGCAAGAAGTGAAAACGATCAAATTGATTAAGAAAAGAAAGAATTTAGGATGAATTACAAATGTTAAATTTCAATTTAGGATTTCACCTCCCCGTGCGGCAACGCACGGGTCGCTTTCCTAGTTATCTTATAAAAAACTGTAAAAACACGATATATATTATGTCGTTTTTTAATTAAGTTATTATATCACATTCTATAAATAAAAATAAAACGGTGTAGTTGTATTTAAGAAAGAAAATTCACCGCACTCACGTCACATGAGAGATGCCAGATCCCACAAACATCATTGTAATCGTATGGGAATTACGAAATCACATGTTGTCACAAAAGAATGTACCTTCGATCCTTTTCTTTTCCACCCTTGCTCTCGGATCCTTTTCTTTTTTGTTGCTTAGCTTAATTAGGAATTTTCACAAATAAGAAATCGGTTTTATTATACACGTTGTACATGTAAAATCAGTAAAATGTAATACAATATAGTACTAATATTTTTCCCAAGTAGTGCGTGCAACTACTTTCATTTCATACATAGAGTAAAGTAGTTGTGCGGTTAGCCATACAAAATTTGCTGAATATCAACGCAAAATACATTTTACCAAACCAAACGATTGCAGAACAAACACACTTTTTTTGCATCCACATGAATTTTTTTTTTCCCCCATTTATTTATTTATATATAATAGATGAAACCGTAAATAAGAGATTACTCACATAGTCACATTTATAACAATTATTAAGAAATAAAGAAACCAAAAAAAGTATCCCATGTTTTTATTTTGATAGATACTGCAAAGAAAAAAAAAAAAAAAAGGAAAAGTGCAACAACAACCCATCAATTTCATTATTATTCGATTTCATTGGCTTTTTTCCTTTTCATTTAATTTAATTAGGTATATAATATATATATTTAATTTAATGTGTCATAGCTGAGATTTATTATTCGGCAGCTAATCTATAACGAAGAAACAGAGTCAAATTCATAACTTGAGGCCCAAATATTTCATAACAGGCTAAAAACAGAATTATATATTTTGAGGTCCAGTGTACATATATGTTTCTTTTTAGTACTAGTAACTAACATGAAGCCGAGAGCTGTTGACGACTCAGACGACGAACATTGCTAGACCATAAAAAGTGTGTAATAAAAAGAGAGAAATGAAAAGAATCAGTCTTACATTATACTAATATTCTCTGTGGGTCTCTCAAGTTTCTAATATGCACTTCAATCCATTCTTCTTCAAGATTATGTTTTCTTCAACAGAGACATAAGTACCTTAAACGAACTCCTATTTTCGATCTATTCCCCAAAAGGGGGAAACCTTTTTTTTTTTTAACTTGTGTAAAAAATAATAACCTTTGGTCGTCGTCATCATCAGAAACAAATGTACTAGTTTAGATTTAAAGAATAGAGCTTTGCTCCGAAGGTATATGGGTGACAAGGAAACGATGCACCATTTCGAAACTAGTGAAAGTGATTACTGCTGCAGGAGTTGTTCTCAGGAGGTTAGTGGCACAGCCTCTGTAAAAACCGGGAAACCCATCTTTCTCAAACACTTTCTTGATGCAGTCTCTTACACCTGAGTAACGTTTCTCACTGTGGTGCCCTTGCTCTTGAAGCCTAGCTCTTACAACCTGCACGCCGCGTGCATGATCAACAACAGGAGGTCATATAAAACCCCCAAAAAACAAACTGAGAACGATGGGAGTAGAGGTAACCTCTACCTCGTGTGGGTAGGTTAATGTGGAAGCAAATATTTTGGCAATCGAAGAGGCAACTGCTACATCACGAGCATTGAGATTATCAACTGATTTATCACCTGTTGGGTTCACAAACTTATTTTTTTAGTTTATCTCATCTCCACAAAGATTTTACCTTTTTCTTTACTTCATCCAATGGATCAGTTTGTACCTTTCTTGGCCAAGTAGACTTTGATCATCTCATACGTAGGAAACTGAATGGCAACATGACTGATACCAGCTAGTGCAGGCACAAGACCACTGGTTTTGGTAGGCACAAAGAGCGAGAGAAATGGAAAAGACTTTTTAAATAAAATAAAAGACCTTTTGATCTGTTAACAGAAGAAGAAAGTGTTGGGCAAGATGGAAAAAAAAACCTGTACAATCCTCGAATCCCCTCTTCGTAAGCTATTCTCCTTAGAGCAGAAAGCGTACTTTTGTATGGCACAACTCCCGCTCTCATTCCTTGTGTCTGAGGGAGAGAATCAACAAGGTGTTGGAAATAGATTCTTATCGTGATACAAATTAACAACATTCTAAGTTAGGTGAGGTTCTTGAGGACTTAAGTAATTAATACCAAAATAGCTTGGTAAAAAAAGCAGGTGTTGTGTATACTACTAGTACTAATTAAGGTTCCCCACCTAGTTGTTTCCTTATGATTGCATACATGAAGCAAAAGAAAAAGAAAAAAGAAAAAAAACACGGACCTGAAGTCTAGTCTTGACAACCCAAAGAGGATTTGTGGCAATGGTAGTAGCAGCTCCAGCACCAGAAGCAGCCAATACGTTAGCACCAACGCTGAGTTTGCGATCCACATCTAATTACAAAACAGAGAACAAGTTTTTGATTAGATGATGTTAGTTATTAATAAGGTTTTTTTTTTTTTGGTTTGAGGTAAAAAAAAAGCGCTAGTAACCTTTTGAACAAAGAAAGCTCTTGAGCTGGTCATACATTGTGAAATAAATCTGCAAAAAGTAAGTCTTACAGCTCCAAATAAGTCCAATAGAATCATCCAACAAGGGGATAGATAGGTAGCAAGAAGAAGTTAAAAAGAACTCACGGCCCAATTGGAGAGAAGAGCCATCACAGTTGGGGAAAGTCCCCGGTATAAGCCACGCATGCCTTCTTTCTTAAAGATCTGCTCAAGACTGCCAACAATTAGACTACCTGATCACATTGAAGTAGATATATCAGCGCAATTCAATGATTAAAAAAAGAAAAGAAAAAAAAGAAAAAAAAAAAAAAGGAGAAACCTTTGATATTTGCATCGCCGAGCTTGGGAAGGCCATGAACTTGAAACCTCGTTTTTATAACATCAAGAGGACAAACAAACGTAGCCGCAAAAACCCCTAAAAAAAAAAAGAATGAGAAATTTTTTATCAATCAATCAAAGAAAAAGGTTTTGTGGGAAAAGAGAAGAGACTTACCAGCGGCGGCACCGGCGGCTGCATTACAGAGGACGTTTTTGGAATTAGGAGGATGAGAATTAGCGGACATGTCTTGGATCTGAAAGCAGAGGAAGAAGAGACTTGAGGAAACGCGTCGCCGAAGAAGAAGAGAATAGCGAAAACGAGGTTTCCTCTATGGAGAGGGACTTCGCGGCGAACCAGCGTCGCATTGCCGAGAAAGATCCCGAGCCTGTTCTCTCTCTTTTTATATATATATATATATATATCCTCTCCTCTCTTATAAGAAAATTGAGTCAACGCAGCAGAGACCGAAGTTAAACAAATCTGAAGATCAAAACCGAAGAGATCATCGCAGAGAGAGAGAGAGACAGAACAAAACTGTGTCTTTTTTTTTCTTTTCTTTTCTATTCAACGAGAGAGGGAAGAAGAAAGTTATCAGAGAGAGAGAGAGAGAGAAATTAATAAAATATATAAATTAATTAAATTTTTTTTTTTTAAGTGGCTCTTATTTTTTAAAACAATAAATTTCGTTTACCAAAATAAGAAAAGAAAATTGTACTTTGTTTCTCAGCCAGACGAATCAGACACCAAACCCAAAACTCTGGTCCCATCAGCTGCCTGCCTTAATTGCCCACATTAACATTAGTATTTATTATTTTCTGCTATAATTATATCTTTATTATTATGTATATCAGTAAATTTTGATAGATACAGAAAAAAAAAAAAAAAATCTGGTTAACATTTGTTTATTTTTTTCCTTTTACCGAGTTATTATCTCATACTCATCAGGTTCTGCATATATAAAAATTACAAGCTGTTGTTATCAAGTTATAGAAACGAGACATTTATGATTTATCTCAAAATTATCTTTTGTTAGATAAAAAAAAAAAAAAAATTTTTGAATATATAATTGCATTACCTAAATTTAGTTGGTTGAACCGTTGAAGAGTTGTTTTGGCATTATATTTTTTTGCAGGTTGAAAATTGTATTATGTCCACCACCCAGTAAACACACACAACTAAACTCGTATACTGTTAACAGTACTACTGGTTATTATATAACTTGTGCAAACTAAAAAATCCATGATTATTGATTGATTAAAATGCAATTTTTTAAAAAATAAACCTATTAGATGTGTGAGCCGGGCTTGGCTCTATGGACCGCACCTGAGCATGTTACAAGCCTGGCCCCTTTTGATGACAGATATCGATAGCATACGACATATATCGCCCCACTTTTTTACACATGATATACGCAACATGCCCACGTGGAATCCAACTTCGATGTGGGGCTCTCTTGCCCACCACCAAACCACTATTACCAAAAAAAAAAAACAAAAAACAAGATTACATGCAGTAGTTCTTTTCTTTGTTATTAATGCTAACATTAATTATAGTATCACTTGACATTTGTTTTTAACGATCGTTAATATATATACGATCGTTATAAAGCTGTGGATCTGTAAATAAATAACCTCGTCAAATTTTCAAATTTAATTAGGAAAAGAATGACGGTTCAACCTGAGCGTCCGTACAATTAATGTTGTCTCGAATCTAGCCAGAGCCGGAGCCGGACCAGTACTGTGGAGCATGCTTACCGGGCCGGGATGAAAGTTCTAGTAGCTAATTCCCCTCACGTGATCTCCTCCGAGTCCATGCATGCATTTCTAATCATTTATTAGCTTTGCTACGACTGTTTACTGAGATTTTACATCTTTATATATCACTAATAGGATATTTGTAAGGACAGACGTACCGTTGACAGTTTGACATGTAACAAATCCAAATATTTGTTTTAGCTATAAAGTAATTTATCAACGCCGATAACAATTTCGAATTCGACGAGAGAGCCTTTATTTTTAGTTTGTCACCCCCGATGACTGCGACGAGACAGTGAAACGTCTGTTAATCACATTTTTCCCATATCAACTGATGCGTAGTTATATAGTTTGTAATTTTTTTTTTTGGCAGCTAGATTTGATTAAATCGTGAATAAAGCTTTGATAAGGCAAACCAAAACCATATTAAGAAGGCTAAACAAAAATTAGGGGTTACGACAACGGAATCTCATATGATTAAAACATCATTGACTTGGCTATGATGTAAGCAATGACGGTGCTTTGAACAATCAAGTACAATGTTTTAAAAATTGGTCGTTACTTACGATTTACAAATATCACAAGTTCACAACTACACGTAAAGATACGAATTAAAAGCGTAAATGGTCAAGCAAACAACAAGTCAACCAAACATAAATACTATATTAGTTTTTTAAAGAACACACATTAATCTCAATGCCACAAATCCCGGTGAACTAAGCATTTAAAACTTTAGCTGGTTACCTGTTACGACTTAAATGCAAATCTTGATTTTTATTCGATATATGGGAAAAGATGGATCGATCCACACTATATATAGCTTAACAAGAGTATAAAGTTTTAATTAATACAGATCATCACGATCACACCATTAGCATCGAATAATTTTTCATTTTATATATGTGAACGGATTTAGTTACATAAGGGTTTATGAGATGAGAGTAGCTATAGAATTGGAAGGAAGTTTAGATACATCGGGGTGCACGAGATTCCCTTGCGCCATCAGTATAGATTTGTAAATCTCAACCAGCTTCTTCTCGTCATTATACTCCTTGGACGCCAAACCCGGCCCGTAGCCATATTCTCCGTACCCGTAAGATGACCCGACGACCCGAGAGTTGGCTAGGCGCAGCATCATGTTGACGTAAGCATCTCGAAGCCAGGTTAGAAGCTTCTTAGGCGACGCCCTTTTCAAGATCCTTAGCTTCGGCACTATCTTGATCCTCCAAAACCGTCTCTTCCGGGTCGGATCCATTTTGACCCGCTTCACACTTCCTCGACCCGATGTGGCCTTCTTGACCGACCCATCTAGCCTTTGGTATCCTCTCAGTCTCCTCCGCCAATACCTTATCTCCATCACAATCTCTCACAGTGGTGTATTAGTGTCTAGAGAGACAGAGAGAGACAGAGAGAGAGAGATAGAAAGAGAGAATGTGAGAGCAGTGGAGAATTTTAGTGAGAGAGAAGGAGACGCTCTAGGTTTTGTTTATAAAGAAGAGCACATGCATTACGTAATATTCGAGATATAATTATTTTAATACCGAAACAATTAAAATGGTTCATGTAGGAAAGCATTAAATTTATAAAAGTAACTAGTAGTAAGCTACGTACGAATTTCTCATCCGACAACAAGAAAATAATCATATCCATCCATAATGAAAAATCAAGACTCAAATTGATTAAGCATACAGAGAGTTTTGGGGAGATAAGATAAGTTGATAAGACACAAATCAGATGATTGCTGTTGCAATAAATGGCGAGATTTTTTGTTACTAGTAAATTAGTACTAATACTTTTCAACCCCTAACAAATCCTGACAGTTGGACCTCTTTTCGTGTTTGTAAAGGTTCTAAAAATAAAATAAAAATCATGATGAGTGTAAGGGTACTGTACTTTTTATTGGGAATAAACTGACGATTTAACTAGTGTTGTCGACCTCTGTAAAATAAATTTAATTGGGAAAGTCATACCAAAGTCAGTATGAATGCAGATGGTGAAAAGAAACAAAGGACCAACAAAATTTGAATGTTTCACGCTGCGCTGCGATCCTTGTGCGTTTTTTTCTCTTTAGGTATAAAGAGTGACGACGACTGACAAACAACCACCAATTCTTTTACTTGACATTAAATACCAAAGAGAACCAAAAAAATAAACCACCAACTCTTTTCCGAGTCTCACGCCATTTATTTGATTCGGTAAAAGCCTGATGCCTGGTCCGGCCCATTATGTTAAATACTCTCTAGACTTTTAATTTATTTTTAAGGAAGAGGGATCTGTTAATTTTAATTTTAGCAGGTTACACATGCTAATAAATTAATTGGTTTTCTACATTGACTTGGGATTAGGGAGAATAAGATGAACGGCTGGAATCAAACTTGTACAAATTGTATGTTAGCATAATTAGATAATCGATTTTCTTGTTTTGCAAATTACCCAGCTGAATCGGACTTACGTTCCATATGAATTCGAGTCTTGTGCTCCACACTTAAACAAATTGACTTGTCGTTTGCGTTTACTTGATTACATTTTTCCCTATCGAATAACTTTTTAAACTGTTTTCAACAGGGATTGATGAAGTTTATGATTATCGTCACCAAAGACAGAGAAGCTAAGTATAAAAGAGTTTCAGAAACTATCCAGATCAAGAATAACCACAGATCTTGATCTTGACAAACATAAAATCTCAAGACGACGACTCTACAAATCGTATCAGTTATCTGAGTCTCTCAAGACTCCTATTCTCTTAGCGCTTGAAGCTATGGTTTTAAGAAGAAGCAACGAACGTGGTAAGGATATTTCTCTTGAGAGTGAGTTCATCAGCTTTCACCGGACTTATCGACTTGCCAAGGACGCGTCCAAGCCGCTCGGTTTCTTTGCTAGCATAGTCCGAACCTTTTTCTATGTAGTTCTTTGCGAGTTTCGAGTAAAGCTTTCCGAACCTGTAGAGACATTATGAAACCTCAGGAACTAAAGAGAGATCATATCCAAGTGTATAGATGAAGCCGTTACTACTAAACAACATACCTTGCTGTGGATCCCTTAAGGTTACTTGCTTCCTCTTCGATGCGGGACAACACCGACTTCTTCTCATCTTCACTTGCTGCGACTAACTCTTTTACCAATGCATCTAAGCTTTCAACTATACCAGCCTATTGAGAGAGTGAGAGAATAAAGATAAGCTTTCAATTTCAGAGCCAAAATGGTGATTCTGCAGAAGACATGTTTTTACCGAACCTTTGAAGTAAGCTGCCCTTTACTGTCCCTGCTGGTCCCAGACTTATCGTTGATGAAGCTTACAAAGTCATCTAAATCCCTGCCCCCGTCATAATCATGACCAGCTTTGTTGTCCTTTGGGAAGAATTTCAACGTTGGGAATCCACTCACTCCATACCTGAAGAATATAAGAGGTAGTTTGTCTTTATGTTATGAGTTTTGTGAAACAACATACAATGACTTGAACAGTAAAAATTGGCAAGTAAAAAAAAAGATCTTGTCAAACTTACTTCTCGCCGAGGGCTTTGTGTGCATCAGCATCTAAATTGGCGATGACTACACCTTCTTCCTGCTTAAAAACTGTGGCTACCTTTTCGTATGTCTGATGATATAAAGAAAAAAACATTAGCAATGAAGCGAAGAGGGATTTGATTATCTATCTATCTATATAATAAAAAGCAAACAGATAGTTGAGCTTACAGGAGCGAGTGATTTGCAGTGGCCACACCTGGCAGATGGAAAATTGAAATGAGAAGATAGCAAGAAAGCTAATAATAAACCATCACAGTGAAGAGAGAGAGAGAGATGAGTTACCATGGTGCATAAAATTCGACTAAGACATCTTTGTTTTGATCGAGAACAATCTCATCGAAATTGTCAGGTGACAAAACAACCACGTTTTGTGGAGCAGCAGCTAATTTTACGTTGGTGCCTGAAAAACATATTAGTTCAACAACAAGTAAAGCACACTTGAAAAATTAATCGAACAACAGGCTATGAATAAATTATAAAGTGATGAGCAGAGCAGTTATCCTAAAGCGACGTCAGTCACAATCAGTGTATGATTTCCAGCAAAATTTCACACACACTTGCATCTCGCAGAAACAAAGTCTCAAAAAACAAATGAATACCCAAACTGAATCTATAGCTCATAAAGCGTGCTTTAAAAAGAGTTCCCCACTAAAAAAATATATATATATATATATATATCCAAAATGAAACAAGCTTAGCTACACTATAATATGACCAATGAAAAATACCTCCTTCCTTGTTCACGTATTCAGCCAATGCTTCAGCATTGCGTGGACCCTCATACCTATTTGACATGAAAAGAAAAGAAGAAAACAAACACTCACTAATCCAACAAATAAATAATAATAATCTGATTGGAGAAAAGAAAAAAAAGATTTGCTTACTTTTGAGGCTCAAGAGATCCTTTAGGAAACCACTGAATGGTCGGGTATCCACTAACACCATATTTAGTACAGACAGCCTTGTGCTCATCACAATCAACCTTCACCAAAATAGAAGTTGAAACAAATCACAATCTGAATGAATAAATTCAGAAAATAGAGAATCTGAGAGACAGAGACCTTTGCAATCAAGATGGACTTAGCTTTCTTGAAGCTTGCCCCAAGCTTTTCATACTCGGGAGCAAGTTTCTTGCAGTGACCACACCTATCATCATCATTCCCAATTGCTCAAGTCAAATAAAATAAAAAATCTAGAGAGATACAAATCGAAATCAATCAGCATGCCTCCTTAGCCTATCATTTCCAAGACAAAAAAAAAAAAAAAAAAAAAAAATCGAACATAAAGATTTACACAGATCAAAACGAATTCAACACTAGAAGAGGATCGCATCGGAATCATTTAGAATCTACAGCAGTTACTTCTTACTTACTACTTACTTCTACTACTTTGATGATGATCCCAAATAAATAAAAAAACAAAAGATGATTGAAAAAAGAAATTGGATCTCGAGAGAGAGAGAGATACCAGGGAGCGTAAAACTCGACAAGAGCTCCTCTATCTTTACCAACTTCCTTGTCGAAGCTATCGTCCGTCAAAACAACCACATCATCTTCTGCCACGGCTGAAACTAGAACCAACGCCGCCACTACGGCAATTCCAAACCAGATCTGAGATTTCGCCATCTTCTCTTCTTTTCTTTTCTTTTCTTTGGATTGAAGCTCACTCACTCTTTCTCTCTCTCTCTCTCTCTCTCTCTCTCGATCTGTTTGTTTATTTGATCTCTCTTTCTTTCTTTCTTTCTTTCTTTCTTTCTTTCTTCCCCTTCGACAACAAAGAAAGAAGGAAGGATACTACAATGACATGGCGTGATCTGGATCGTCGATTTATTCATATATTAATACGAACGGTGATCAAGCGTTGTAATTACGTGGCTGGGTTACATGTCGGACTATGAATGGTTTTAGGCCCTTTTTTCTTTTTTAATAAGCTCTCTCTGACTCTCTCCCACATTGTTTCACGGAGATGACAAAGAGAAAAAGTCTTCTTCTCCTAATATTTCATTATTTTGTTTCGGTTTAAGCCCTTTTGTTTTAATAATTTAACAATCTAACCCACAGTCGAATTGTACCCAACAAAAAAAATGGGCTTTAAGATTGGAGAATAATACCGGGGGGGGGGGGGGGGGGGGGGGTGCGTAAACAAGCCCAAAAACGAGTGTCGAGATGAAAGCAACAGCTACGAGTACGAGTAACGACGAGCTTTGAATTGGCAAGGTTGTAAAAAGACTCGGTCAAGCCTATATAGTTTGAGATATATCAAAAACTCAAAAACGCTATTTTAAGAAAAACTTCGGCTGTGTAAAGTAAGTACTATGTATATACTATATATTGAGGAACTTTGTTTTAAACTTTAGATACCACGATGATCGGTTTTTCCATTTTTCTTTTTTCATAAGAAAGGATTTTAGGATAGACAACAAGAAGAAGAAAAAAAGTACATGACATCCATCACGTGGGCGTTCCAGATACCGTAGAGGTCGAACCAAGTTGGACTTTTACGAGAAATCCATCTTTTTTACCTTTTCTCCCTTATTGTCACTCTGTATTGTGCGTGAGTATGTATACTCAAAATATAAACTCAAAGAAGAAAACAAACAAACATTTTCCTTTGTTTCTTTTTTGTGCATGGCAAGTTGCCTTGTGTTTCATAAATGATTCGTCCAAACATATATTTAATGCGTAGGTCATTGCCGAACAAAAATGATTGTCTTTTTAGGTCCCTTTATAGTAGTATAAAAAGTCGTTAAGTAAGTGGTCATGTGATTAATTTTCTAGACATCTTATGATCGTACGTACATCAGTTTTCGGTCCGAAACTAAAATAAACACAGAAAAATGTTTATTATACAGTACTATTTAACTAACATAGTTTAAATTCTTCTAAGTTAACTTAAAATGTAACTACATTAACATTAAAATTAAGGTCGAGCAAACCGTCGCACATGATTATTTAAAAGATGTATATATATAGTATATATACTCATTACGACACATTTACAGAACTGAATTAATTTCATGTGGCTACCATAACAAGGACAAAACTGTGTTATTGTTCCAACGTCCATAATAACTAAATATCTACCTGTTTGTAGTTTCGTACAAAAAAGTTAAATCACTCAATATCTATCAAATGATCAATGATCATGACACCTTCCGTTAAAAATAATCACTTGAACGGCACGTGATGATTCGCGGTCGCGCGCGGGTGTGATGCAGCTTTTATATATGTTGTTGGTGTAGAAAGAAAAAGCTTTGCCTTCGAAATGATTGAGATACTAATTTTTGTTTGTTTTGTTAATTTATGCTTCATCTGTCCGTACGTCGACTATAATTTTCCTCTAGTTCACCTCTTCTTCGTACCCTCTTTATTAAATTCCATATTTTTTAAAAAAGGGGTAAATACGTCGAGATTAAACAAAAAGATCAGATTAGTTTAGTTCTTAGACTACTATTATTACAACGACAAAATATTTTTACCTTACAAAAATCCCATGAGTTTTATTGCCTACGCACATTGATAAGTCGGGATATACGATGCGACGTGGAATGGTCTCAAACTGTAAATACAAAAAGATTACATAAAGTACGTACGGGTCAACCAATAATATCTTCAGGACAGAAGCCAAGCGACTAAAGCATTTTCGTCGTCATGATCCAACGGTTCTCCCAAGTTCTCGCAATTGCTTTTCCCGATCGTGGCGTCATCATCACCGTCCAAAAGCCACGACACCATCGAGTCGGCGCCCTCTTTCTCATGCCAACGATTGTTGCTGCTACCTTCTTGCCAAACGCAATCCCAATCAATAAACTCATCCGTCAACGCATCGTTAACTTGGTGGTCGTAGTTGAGAAACGAGTCCACTGACTGGCAAGACTGAAGACAGTCGAGTTTCCCTTGGTTGAAAGACTCCGAGCAGAACCCTCTGGCTCCTTCAGAGTCTCTAATTATGCTATTCAACTCCGCATCACCACCACACGATGTGTATATGTGGCCTGGATCTGACTCGTCCAACAAAAGGTCAGTGATGTCGTCATCAAACGATAAAACTCCATTATCCCCATTAATGCTCACGTGATTTTTATTACAATAATCTCCATAGTAGTCACATGGTCCTAGCTCAGCCTCGGCTCCACTTAACTTCACCATTACTGGTCCTTCTTCAGCCACCGCTACGTCGGCTTTTGGCTCCGGCGGCGCTGCAGGCGTTTTCTTCGTTTTTCGAGTTTTAATTGTTCCGTGGGTTTTGGGTTTCATGGCGGATCTACTAGTTCTCCCAAGTCTGCGTTTTGCCTGCGGCACAGAAGAAGCGTTCATGATTACAGCGGCGACGTCTTGAGAGACGGACGGCTTCCTGATGAAGTTGTGGAGTTTACGACTGAGATGAGAGTTCCAATAATTTTTTATTTCGTTGTCTGTTCTCCCTGGTAGATGACTCGCAATTAGTGACCACCTACATTTACATTAATCAAAATTATTAAAATCCTCTTTATTCACAATTTTAACACGACCGTAAGAAATTATATATATTTCCGAGGAATATATATATCAAGAGAACCTCGTGGCCCGATGGGAATCAATAGAACAGTTTGAAATTTGAATTAAATCTGATTTGCCATGTTGATATGACTGCTGACCTAATCATGCAACTTCTAGATATCTCTAATTACTACTATTAGTTATAATAATTTAGTGGACACAAGTACGATCGATCAAAAACACTTGTTTAACCTTGACAGATCTTCGCTTTCTAATAAAGATTTATGTCTTGTAGTTTATGTTTTCATAAAACTTATATCACTATATTTTATTTATTTTGAAGTATGGTTGGTTATATATACAATAATACATATGCACATGTGTTCATATTACTGCTTATGTAATATATATGAAGTGTAAAACAGTAGAGTACATTTAGTTTGTCTCAACTAAAAGAGAAAATGTCTACCACCCAAACGTTAGAGAGGAGACCCACAACCAAACATGGTTTTTTTTTTTTTTTTTTTTTTTTGCGTTCTACGAATAAATTACTGTATTTTACCATTATATTATAGGTAATTTCTCTTATATATATTCGACTTTAAATTTGAATTCCCAACCAGAAAAAGCGCTATACCCGAGTTCAACACCAACTAGAGAATAAATCTCATATTAAGCCGTCTTGATAAGAAAGTTTCACTCACTTGGTTAACATATGATATTATTATTACGCCACATACAGTGCATAAATAACATTTAGTCCGAATTACAGAAATCGAGGAAAGTGAAGAGAGAAAGAAAAAGATCAAAATTAGTAGAGTTTTGGATTAATAAATAAAAAGTACCTGTTTCCCAAAGTGGAATGCAACTTAACAACAAGTTCTTCTTCTTTGGGAGATATGTTCCCACGCTTGAGATCGGATCTAAGATAGTTTATCCATCTCAATCTACAGCTCTTTCCACACCTTTTTAATCCTTTTTCACACCCAAACAAAAATTATGATTAGGAAAGTAATACTACACGTCAGAGTTTAGATATAATCATATAAATATATAAGTAGTAAGACTATCTTTTTTACTGCTCACGAGACTCTTGTTAGCATTTTGATCACTGTAGTTGTATTTGTATATCATATGCACATAGACAAAAAAAAAAAAATCTCAACTACTGCATTAATTAATCTTTGGATTAAAGCAGAGCTGGAAATCAAATCAAAATCAGTCATATAATTTTTGATCTGATTCTTGAGATGATTGATATACAACGGACAAAAATACATAAATACGTTTGTCCGTATACTAAAAGTCTATAATATATAAATAACCAATTAAAGCATGCACTTGGCAGCACTTTACATATACGTACATTCACTTAACCCACCGTGACTGTGACTGTGATTGTGACTTTGACGAAATAACCAAACTAAAAAAAAAAGAACGAATAAAATTGACACGAAGGTTGCAATAAAACATACTAGAATCTGTTACAGACAATTAATCCATGTTATGGCTAAAATTAAGCTTGTGTGCAGTGGCAGTTGTTGCATGATTTTTTATATTGTAAGAAAAAGAAAAAAATGCGTAATCTCAAAATATTATTACCGGCATTTTTGGGAAGAGATCTCCAAGAGCCTTCACCGTTGGATTGAATGTAGTTGGAGAGAATCTGGTCCTCCTCCGCCGTCCACCGTCCTCTCTTAATACCAACCTTCTCGCAACACGGCGCTCTTCCCATATTCTCCGGCGGTTATATGTATTTTTAATAATCACACTGACCACTAAAGTCAAGCAACGGAGAGAGAGAGAGAGATGGAAAGAGTGATAAAAGTGAGAAAGGGGAGTTACTGAATAGTGAATACTGAGTGAGAGAGAGAGAGAGAGAGAGAGAGAGAGTCAGACAGACACCAGAAGTAAAAGTGACTGTTTTGGTATTTATAGCATACATAAGAGTAGACGGATATATAAATAATTAAATCAGAAGAGAGGATTAAATATCTCGGACGTTCGAGGGAGAAGGAGATGATGACACGTGTGTGGTTTAGGAAACGCCACGTTGGTCTATAAAGAGACTGGAGTCGTGGCTTATTCACCGTCGAGAGACTCGTGATCGGTCCGTGCAGGCTCGTCGTGGTTCTCTTAGACGCTACTTCTAGGGTGTTGCCGAGCCGAGATCATTGACGTTACTTAGCTTATTAACAACATCATCAAGGTACTTATTAAAAGATTATTTACAAATTAACTCTGTTGCAGCCTTGCATGTCACGTGAATACGTAGATCAGGTAGTAATCGCACAATTTTTTGGTCTTTCTCATATAATAAATTATCCCAATTCCATTACTGGTCCGTTGACCAGATGGTCTTTGCTCGAGCTACAAAACACGTGTGCGTTCGTAAACACGTGTAAAGTTCGAAAGAGAGACTGAGGAATTCTCCTTCCAACGTGTCAAATTGTAATTGGTTGCAATGACAAAAATTCAAGCAACGAGATCAGAACGGCTAGATGGAATAAACTGCCGCCGTCGGATGGTAGAGTCATGAATCACATTCCGTGCCCACAGAATTTGAAGTTCACTAGTGAATGTAAGGTCTATCTTAATATTCACTGAACTAGTGGTAAAAAAAACTAAAAGAATTACTTACAAGTTGCAACTTGCACAACACACACACAACAACAACAAAATGCGAGCAAAGAAAACAGAGAGAGAGAGAGAGAGAGAGAGAGAGAGAGAGAGAGCGAGAGAAAAGATCATCCAAAACAAAAGAGATCTGCTTTGAGATATGTTTGGGGGAACACTTGTACACAGCTGAAAGATGATGATTGACTGACTAGTGCATCATATGAGGGAGGATGTTGAATCTTCCCCAAAAAAAAAGACAAGCAGAATTCAAAGTATATCTATGCCCTTGTTGAATATACTAAAATCAAAGGAAATGTCAGAATGATGACATGACAATGTATTTCCCCAAAAAATCATCACATCTTTAAAGAAAATGATCAAAATGCAGACTAGCAAGTAGTAATTGGAACCGATCGACCACCAGATCATTAGAGAAGTAATATATATAATCAATCAATCAATCTCGTTGGTTGGAGAGTTAATAACAGTAAGCTGCTGGGCCTCCTCTTGTTGTTGTTGGTAGAGTTGAACAAGTGTAGAGTCGACGTTGTCTTGAGGCTCCCAGGTGGCATCAGCCATATCAGTCCATTTGACAAGATACTCGACGGTGTTCCCATCGTCTCCGTTAATCCTCTTCCCGATGACTCTCTCCGCTACAGCGTACTCCAGCCCGTCCTCGTAGTCCTTGGCGACGTCCTCCGCCACGTGTACACCTTTGACCCACTCGCAATCTCCACCGTCCTTCCATCGGACCAGATATTCAACGTCTTTGCCTTTCCCTCGTTTCTCCACAACCTCATCCACCTCGGCGTACTCGAACACTTGTCCTTCCAGAACACTGATCACTCTCTCTAACCCAAGCCTCCTCCCGAACTGCATCGGGTTCCCCTTAGGCGTCGTCTTCAGAATCTCCCTGGCTAGCTCCAAGGCCGTTAAACCTCTCTCGTCTTCCAATTCGAAATCAGCGCCGAGCTCCACCAGCGCAGCAACAACGTCCGGCTTCACGTAACCAGCAGCCATGTGCAGCGCCGTCAAGCCGCCCCTGGTGTCTCGGTGGTCAAGATCGGCTCCAGCCTCCGCCAGAAGCCTAACGCACTTGTCCGAACCCAGACCTACCACGAAAAGCAGAGCCGTCCTGCCGTTTTCGTCTACGGCGTTGACGTCGCGGTCCTCGAGAAGCTGTGACAGGGCCTGCTCGTCGGCTTTCCTAGCGGCGGTCCACCAGGGGGTCTCGTACTCCGACACCACGTCTGCTGCGATGTAGCTGGATGGAACCCACGAGGGAGCATGGCCGTCCTTCCACTCGATAAGGTACTCCATGGCTCCTAATTCCGCCGCCCTTCGGCTCCCAATGATTCGGTTCACTTCTCCGTACGATGACGACTCCTCATCATCGTCTTCGTCTTCTTCCACGGAGGAGATCGTTTCTTCGTAGTTTCTTTGTACGGCGGCAAGTATACTAGCTCCTCGGAAACACAGCTGCTGTTTCTGAATCCGTCTCGTCGGTATGGAGAAAGCAAAAGAAGAAGAATTGGGAGTGGAAAGTTTGATGCGAGACAGAGACTGATGGATCACTAGAGCACAAGTATCCATGGCCAAAAGAACTAAGACCTTTTGCATCACAATTAGAAGAAGAAGAAGAGGAGGAGACAAAGTGATGAGAAGAGATCAGTTCACTCGATTTTCTTTTGGATAGGGAATCATAGCCACCCAATCATTTTGAAGCGATATGTCAGCCCCCCTAATCATAATATTATAATAAATATTTTTTCTTATATAAAGTATTATAATGTAAGCCTGGTGCAGCAAATTTTACTTAAAAAAAAAAAAAAACAACAACTAATTTTAACACTTTTATATAATTATTTTAAGGACTACATTTATTTATTTTATTTTTCGAAAATTGACCCTTTCTTCTATTATATAATTGGTGTAGCAATTTTTTACTTTTTTAAAAAAAACTATTTTTAACATTTGTGTAGGATTATTTTATGGAATACATTTATTTCTTTCTATTTCTAGAAATAAATCATTTCTTCTATATATACTTGATAACTGTGTTATATACATTCTCGTAAAAAAAAAGAGAAGAAAAAAATATAAATCAAAAGTAAACAGAAAAAAGAAAAGGATGAATAAAAGAACAAGTAGTGCGTATGTCGCTGGTTTCATCACTCGTGTGACATATGAAATATGAAATATTGACATATGAAATATTGTCCATATATTATTTGTGTTTGAATTTATAAGATATAACTATTGCATATTTATTTACGGGAGGTGATGACAATTTCCCCAAATGATCGGATCTGATTGTATACTAAGCGATTATTATTTCCTTTCGACACAAGGAAATCAAGCCAATGTTCTGATCCTTCTTTAAGTGCACAAAAAAAAAAAAAAAAAAAATCAGTTGTATATCTTTATTATATTATTTAAGCAACTCTATAAACAAATAACCTTACTACATGTAAGATATTACACAAAATGTCACTGTATTTTAATACAAAATATAATAACATAATTTTAATATTAAGTTGTTTTAATCAGAAAATAATTACCTAAAAATAGCAACTATTAATTTATTAGATTACAAGAAATAATTAATAAAATAATTTCGGAATTATTTAATAAAATAATAAAAAAATAATTTCGGAATTATTTAATAAAATAACAAAAAAATAATTTCGAAATTATGTAATAATATAATTAAACAGATTCTATTTATTATTTTAGAAATCTTAGTAAACAATAACAAATTATTTAGAAAATTTATAAAACTTAAATTTATTTATAAAACTAAGATTAAATACTTACATATCTGAATAATTTAATATTAACAAATATATATTAAAATTAAGATACAACATTGTTTCTATTTTTAAAATATATATATATACTTATTTAAGCTATGTTGTTAAAAATTTAACCAGTTCTGATGTGAAAAATTAAACAAAAGAAAAGTTTAGATTTGTTTACAAAATAATAAAACTCTATTTATTGTTTCATAAATCTTAGGAAATAATAACAGACTATTTAATTGGCTAAAAATTAATTGTTTATACACAATATTCATTATATAAATAATACCAAGTGTATAATGTTGGTAATATACATAACCTAATTGTAATTTTCACCTATAAAAAAATATATAACATGTTATACCAATAACTTCAATTTGTAAATTTGGTATATTAAGATCTATAAACATGATCACATTAATTTGTAATACCAAATCACGGGTCAATACATGTTTGTTGGGGTTTTTAGCTTTACTGAATGTATAATTAACAAATTTGATATTGCACCAAACCAAAATAGTAATACCAACTACGGGTCGAAAACAGAGTATGGCCTTAAGCAAAATAAAGTATATGATTTTATAAAATATATAGAATTAATCATTTTCTACTATTATTTTGTAACAAACAAATTTAATTTTACATAAATATTTCCTCACGCTGGTAACATTATTCTACAAAATATTAACGTGTATTTATGAGTCAGGTAATAAAACGGGTAATGAGACGGGTAACGGACGCTCAAAAATTAAATTAATATCAGATAGTCGATCATTATTCACGAATAATATAATTATTATACATTTCACTCGACTCTAAAGCTGCGGATACCTTTTTCGGGACGGATAAAAATGGGTCGAATACAGGTATCGATAGTAGTTTTCAGGCCTACCTATTAGTAGTTTAATATGAGTCAAAACTCACAATGTAGTACTATATTATATAATATGTAAATGAATAATACAACATAAATATATTATTAACAAATAACAAAAAAAAAAGAGTTTTTCTGCGCTACCAGCGCAGATCATTATCTAGTTTAAACATATTTAACATGCATGATTTCATTAGCTGATTGTGTATATGCCAGACATACAATAATATCATTTATTGCTTAAGTTTGCACTTGAAAACTTTATTTTACAAGAAAATATGTGTTTTCTAAATATTGTAAATGATATTTAATTTTTAAAAGTAGAAACTGAGCAAACCCAAACCATATATTTGCGAATTTTAAATATACAATTTAAGTTTGTTCTAGTAATATATTATAAAAACAGAAATATATCTTTTAACAAAAAATATGTTGTGTTTTCTTTCTTTTAAGGAATATCATTTGGAAACCAATGTGCCAAGAGAAATACAACCAGAGTGTGCCGCCTGGGACTTGTAATAAACCTAACGGCGCTTCATTATGCCAGCGAGGTTGCTATAATGGAGGGGTTGATTCTACTCAAACTTCTAGATTCGGCACATGTATGACTACGCCGAAAGGAAAAGTTTGCACATGTCACAACTGCATACTTCCATAATCAAAAAGATTTTATATGTGGACATTTTATATTAGTTTACTGTAAAATAATTCTATGTCTTAAATTATTTCAATCACAATTAAAGTAAATAAATGATTGATTTTGGACAATATTCCAAATATATTTGTCTATCAAATAAGAATTATTATATAATTGTTTATTACTAGAATATATTTGTGTACATTTTTTACATGCATTACTTAAACATTAGCAAAAGGAACTTGCAGAAAAAATATTATTAGCTAAGATTATCATATGCTATTATGATACATGTGCAAATTTATATTAATTCAGTGTGAAATAAATCATATGTCTAAATGATTTCAATGACAACTAAAGGCGTCCTGAATTGATAGATTAAATATATAATAATGTATTAGTAAAATGTGTTTTGTTTTGTTTTAAAGTTTGTAAGATGAAGATGAAGACAAAGAAAAAATAAATTTTGTGAATTTTATGTTTAAGAGGAAATTAAAACAAAAATTACAAGGATATAAGTTTATATTCCAAGATTAGCGCGACTAAGATAAGATATATAATTATTAAATGAAAGAAAAAAAAATACTTTTTGTTTGTTTGTTTGTTTTTTTATAATGAAACTAAAGTGACAAAATTTCTCTCCGATCAGTTAAATACAACATTGCTTCATTTGTTCATATGCATACCATCATTTTATAATGCTATATTTATTTTTATTTTATTTTTAACGCTAGAAAGATTAGATTGATAGGATTCGGACAAAATGGACAAAGTTTAAACAATTACAAGAGTCAACAAGAAAGATTGACAACACTGAAGACACGTAGTAGAAAAAGGTAAACCATTTATAAAAAGAAAAAGAAACAGCATAACAACAGCAAAAAATGGAAAATTAGAAGAAACCAAATATAATTATGGCCACCTACTTGATTTTACTATAAAAAAAAATATGAAAAGGATAAAAGTAACAAATAAGGATGTCATGTTGGGGTTCAATTACATTTGTGAGAAGAAAACTCAACGCATATTTATCATGTTGTAAACTAAACCGGTTCGGTTTAAATCCAATTTGTGGGCTCAATTTAATTCATTTTGGTTTAATTTAACAAAAATCACCATTTTCTTCTCGGGCATAATAATAATAAATGTGAGAATTAACAACGCCGGGTTCATCGGGGCAAACGGGTCGGGTAAACCGAGATTAGATAAAAACTGAAAACAACCCTAAATTGAATTTAGTAAATTCTAACGCTTCAACGTCTCTTTCCTTTTTCACTGCCGTTAATGGTGATTTCTTCAAGTTATACAGCAACAATGGTGGTTTCCTCAAGCTCTATGGCCAAAAACAACTTCGTTTCAATTTGATTTTTCTCTAGCTCTCTCTAAATCAACCAGATTCTCTTTATGTACACTGTTTCGCTCACTTTGATTGAACAATTTCGATGGGGTTTGGTTATTGGATCTCTTCTTCGAGGGTTTGCAAATTAAAGAGCCTTTTCAGGGTAAATTGAGTTTTGTTTTTTTTTTTGCTAATCGTCTTCTAAAATGTAGTTTTATTATGTAATCAATTTTTTTCATCTTTTGGTTATTTGAGTGAGTGATGTTTGATTACAAGTAAAATGTAGTTAAAGGAGTTTTGCTGGTATGTGTAAACCGAGTTTGTAAAGGGGATTCCCAGGTTTTAAGATTCCCAAAATTTTTTGAAACGAACGGTTTTAAATAATTTCGTTGAAGAAAAAACTTGAGAACAAGAATTATGTAGTTGGGGGCATTCAAACGTAAAGATTAAAAGTCTTACCCTCCCATACCGTTTAATTAAGTCGATGGCGGACTTTTGAGAATTTGGCCATTTTTTTTTTTTTGTTTCTGCGTCGCACAGTTTGTGTTTTAGAGGAAAAAAAAAAAAAAAAAACCCAATTGAAATCGATGGATTTTAGATTCTCGGCAGTGATTGTATATCAAAATGGCACTTTATCATCAAACTGTGTGACGTGGAGCAAAGACCTTGTGGATGTTCAAACTTACGCCGAAGCAGGTCAAGATTTGTACATCAGACTCGATGGTATATATATAGAGATATTGCTTTCTCACAAATTGTTTTCATTCACATTTTCCCTTTTAAGTATTAATTCTTGTTCACTTAGTATATATATTTTTGTTATTGGGTTCCAGGAAAGAAGAAGAACAAAAAGTGGCTTATCATAGGTCTGAGCGTTGGAGCCGCTGCTGCTCTCATCATCATTATAATTGTGGTACTGGTTTGTATTTGGAAAAGGAAACAAAAGCTAGCAAGAGCGACTGCAGTAAATGAAAATGTTATGGAATCGCAAACTGAAGAAAATATCTTTGGAGCAGAGGATACAGAGACTCCGCAACTTCCACCCATGGATTTTGGAACAATATTAAGCGCCACAGAAAGCTTCTCTGAAGCTAATGAGATTGGACATGGTGGATTCGGTACTGTATATAAGGTATAAAGAAGAAGACATCATTTGGCTTTTCTTATAAAAGTTTGGCACTTCAATTTCTCATTATAATTATGTTATTAACTATAAGATTGGGATTGTTGCATATGATTTTTTCTTCTTTTTTGTTTGTTGTTGTAGGGACGTTTACCTAGCGGGCAAGCAATTGCAGTGAAAAGACTCTCTGAGATCTCAAGACAAGGGACTGTGGAGTTCAAAGCCGAGGTGATGTTAATTGCAAACCTCCAGCATATCAATCTAGTTAGACTTCTTGGTTGGAGCGTTCACGAGGATGAGAAGGTCTTGGTATATGAATACCTAGAAAACGGAAGCCTCCACCATCGACTTTTTGGTGACTTCTTTATACAATACTATATGATATATAATAATTAAGTTAACATCCTTATATTATTATGATTATAATTTATCGAATTGTTTTCTAACCGCGTTATAGGTGGAGGCCAAAACTCATGTGAGCTGAACTGGCAGAGGAGATTTGACATAATTAAGGGCATCGCTCAAGGACTTGCGTATATGCAAGAAGGTTCGCGAGACATGATTATTCACAGGGATCTTAAGCCAGGAAACATCTTGCTTGATAGAGGTATGATCCCCAAAATTTCAGATTTCGGGTTGGCAAGAATCTGTGACAGGAGCGAGAGGGAGACTAAAACTACGAAGCCGTCTGGTACTTAGTAAGTAATCAATCAATCAAAAACTTTGGTTACCTCTCTCAAACTAACTACAATGTATATCGGTTTTGTTTTAATTAAAGTTAAAAGTTTGAAAAAGTTCTTCCATGCATTATGCAGTGGTTACATGTCTCCAGAGTACGCAGAGAGTGGGTGGTATTCAACAAAGTCAGATATCTTTAGCTTCGGGGTGATACTCCTTGAGATTGTTACTGGAAAGGAGAACAGAGCCTTTTCATACACGCTGTGCAGAACTAATCTTCTGAGCTATGTAAGAGTTTTATTTCATTTATTTATATATATTGTTAATTATTAGTACTTCCCATATATATAAAAAAAACTAACAAGCAATGGCCTGGTTCTCGTGAACAGATTTGGACCAACTGGAATGACGATAACTGGGAGGATACTGTTGATCAAACCATTGCTTAGAAGTTGCTTAGGAGACTCATCATCATCATTTCAGAAACAACAAGTCCGAAGATGCCTAGAAGTTGGTCTCTTGTGTGTTCAGCAAAATGCAGAGGACAGACCAACTATGTCGTCGGTGTTATTGATGCTTGTTAATGATGCAGCTGCCATCCCAAGCCCTAAACTTCCTGGTTTTTTAAGGGCTGAGGGTCACAATGAGGCTTCCATAACGTCTGGTTCTTTAATATCTACCGCCATAAGACTCTCTTCCTCGACATCACGCCCCAGTTATTAGATCGTTTGTTAATCTGTAATTTCTTCATGCTTCTATATATGCTGCTATATATGATATTGCTGATTAGAGAGAGAGAGAGAGAGAGAGAGAGAGAGAGAGAGAGAGAGAGAGAGAGAGAGAGAGAGAGAGAGAGAGAGAGAGAAAGAACAATTAATTTAATTTGGGTTGGTCATAAACTCATTGCAACCATGTATATATTTTCTCCTTAGTTTTTCATCTAAAATATTTTTTGAGTAAATATCATGAATAATTGTTATGATCGAAGAGACACTTGCAGATGAATATCATATAAAACTGTAATTAACTACGCTTCATATATGTGGGTAGACAAACTAAATCAATGTGTAAGTACAATATTTATATAATGAAATAAATATATTAGAAATTCGTGATATATATTTTAAAATAAAAATTTCTATATTATTTTAAGTTTACTTTTTATTTTTCAGTTAAAGATATGTAAGATCAATTTTTATTACTCCTTTTAAAATAAATATTTTAAATTTCTTATGTTGTAGTAATTTTAGATGTTTTATTTTAATTTATATTTTATATCTATAGATTATCTAAGACTCCTTTATCATAGTGGTTAAAACTTTTTTATTTTTTAACTGTCTTTTAATTTTTCAAATTTTATTGGGTTAGTCATAAACTCATTGCAACCATGTATATATTTTCTCCTTAGTTTTTCATCTAAAATATTTTTTGAGTAAACAATTTTAGTGGTTAAACAAATTGTCACTACATATTTTGGTGGTGAAAAGAAACTACGTCAAAGTGAAAGTAAAGAGACAACAATTAATTTAATTTGTTCACATATACATTTTAGAGAAATACCCTAAAATAGCACCAAACCACGTTTTATTGACAACTATAGCACACATTCCATAAATATTCAAAATAACACTATTTAACACATTAAAATATTTAAAATTAATTTTTAGAATTTTTTTTAATTATGTTTGGGTTCTCAATTTCATATTTAGGGTATAATTTTGAGGGATAGGTGTTAGTATTTTTAATTTAGGATTTAATTTTAAAGGATTAATTAGTGCTATTTAAAGGACTAATAAGATGACGCTTAACGGATTGATTGCATGTAAAATATTTTGTGAATAAGTTGTTGCAACGTTTTTGAGATTTGACAATAATAGTATTTGTAATATTTTCAAACATTTTGGTGGCCGATAATTTAGCTTTAGATTATTGTAAAATCTTTTTTTTTTTTATTATTATTGTAAGATCTGTAATAATAATTTTCAAATATAAAAATATAAATTAGTGTATTAAATTAAAAAATTCTCTATAATTAAAAAATATTTATCTATTTATTTCCGAAAAAGCTACCATTCACTTTAACTCTTTTTAAAAGCATGCATTTTATTAAACAAAACAAAATCTTCTACATTCCCTTTTCTTCTTTCTTCCATTAATTTCCTCTTCTCATCTAAAAATGAACAGGTTGTTTAGTAGAGATATGAGTATTCGTTCATTTGTTTATTGATACATGTATTACAGAATAAAGTCGACGCTACTGAAGTTCATATATTCTTAGTTTTGTAAACTTTTAGTCTCTTACAATTTTCTAGCCTATCCGGTTTTCCTGTTTTTGATCTGTTGAATAACTAGGCGTGCCATTTTCTTTTTGTGTGGCTAGTGTTTTCAACTCTCAAATGTGTAGATTTTATTTCTTTTTGATTTTTCTTCAGAATGTTCGATTAGATGTTGAAACAAAACGGATGATGTTGTATTTTGGCATTGCTTATGTTATGTTCTTATAAGTGTGGTATCGAATTTCAGAGGATCTCTGATTTACAATCAACCATTTCAAAAAGTTTTTTTAAACCCTAATCAAAGGTCCAATCAGAGTTTGAGAGAACAAACGACATTTTAACAAATTATTTCTTCGTATTCATCCCCTATTTAATATTTGGGAAGTACATGACTTTTTTTTTGTAGACTATATAATATATATATATGTAATTTTTGGTTATAAATTTATGACATTCATGATTTAGGTGTATCATAATATACAGGTTAGTTTGATTTTTGGTAATTAGAGATAATGTGCATTTAGTTAATTATGGTAACATATAAAATCAATTATAGGTAACATTTAAAAGATAAGGAAATCTTTCAACCTAACTAAAACAAGCATATGTGATTCTTCTTTCACCTTTATTTGATTCTATATTTAAATTATTTTAAATTATTATATAATATATTTAGTTAATAAAATTTATGATTTTTTTGCATATGATGTAATTTAAACTTTTTTAAACAGACATGTATTGCTCAATTGATGAATAAAAAAATGTATATAATGTTTCAACCACATTGCCTAAGAAAACTATGCAAAGATTCAAAGTCATACTATAAAAAAAAGACCAAAATGATTCTGAATACGAATGGGCATGAACTTTGATTTATCTGGCATTGAAATCATACTATAAAGTCTTCAAAGTCATACTATTAAAACCAATATAAATTGTTTAATCTATAAAATATTCAAGCTTTAATAATATTATTCTTTAAAAAAATATATATTCAACTAAAATTTTAACTGAATAACGAGTAAAAATTTAAATACTTAAATTCAATTTCATATATTTCTTTTGTTGAATTGTATAATTTTATATACTATTATAAAATTTTTAAATAATTTAATTTGATATTTTTAAGAATATCATAAATATATGATATATCAAAATTTTAAAATTATAAATACTCTAATTTGATTTGTTATAGCACGGGTCAAGAATATGTCACTATAGAATGAAAAAACTTCAAGAAATATGATTTCTTGCTAGAGCATGAGTTGAAATTTTAGAAAACATGATTTCTCAGATTAATTAAAGTTTGGAATAATGTTATTTGGTAGAGGCTTTTTCGGTCAAGATAATTTTGACAAATATATGTTACGTATTTGGTCTTAAAATTAGTATGCGGTAAATTGTGGGTTAAGTCATAGAATTAACAATCAAAAGACAATATAGAATTTAAAAAAACTAAACAAATCAAATCAAATTAACAAACAAACTTTTTTTTAATAAATAACTTAACCCGCAGTGTACCGTGGTCAAAAACTAAATATACTAGACTAGGTCTTACAAAATATATATTATTTCATAAGTCATATTTAGAACATGATTTCATGACTTAGTATTTCATCCCAAAAGAAAAAAACTTTTAAAACAAATAAAACAATCACATATATAGTGATTTAAATAAAAATTACAAAATAAACATAAAAAATTTCAACCCGTGCTATAGCACGGTCCAATTCTAGTTATCATAATATTGTAGAAGTATATATACATGTCGGGTCTAGATCCTAGAATATGGAAGATATACATAAATCAAGATTTAACCTAATCTCTAAAAGAAAACAACAAACACAAATCTACTTAATTAAGGAGAGAATTTGGTTTATTAGAACATATGGGCTGTTGAAGTATCTATGGGCCATCAATTTAGTAAGCATAATGATTGCGACATGTGTCAAATTAACGATGTTAGATTTTGACACATGTCTAAGTTAATCGCTAGAAAAAAATATTTAAAAAATATTTACCAAACAAAAAAACTAATTCAAAAGCAAAAAGGAAAAGTTCACCTATCACCGTAAAGAAATTAAGCATATGTCTTATTATATAAAGATGTATATTAAGTGGTATACCATATCAAAGCAAAACCTTAAATACGTTAGACAATCATGAATACTAAAAATCTTAAGTACACGAGAAAATCATGAACACCAGAGAAACAAATACACACCATGTGAGATCAGAAAACCTTGCTAGCAAAAGAAAACGAAATATCATGAATAATTGTTATGATCGAAGAGACACTTGCAGATGAATATCATATAAAACTGTAATTAACTACGCTTCATATATGGGTAGACAAACTAAATCAATGTGTAAGTACAATATTTATATAATGAAATAAATATATTAGAAATTCGTGATATATATTTTAAAATAAAAATTTCTATATTATTTTAAGTTTACTTTTTATTTTTCAGTTAAAGATATGTAAGATCAATTTTTATTACTCCTTTTAAAATAAATATTTTAAATTTCTTATGTTGTAGTAATTTTAGATGTTTTATTTTAATTTATATTTTATATCTATAGATTATCTAAGACTCCTTTATCATAGTGGTTAAAACTTTTTTATTTTTTAACTGTCTTTTAATTTCTCAAATTTTATTGGGTTGGTCATAAACTCATTGCAACCATGTATATATTTTCTCCTTAGTTTTTCATCTAAAATATTTTTTGAGTAAACAATTTTAGTGGTTAAACAAATTGTCACTACATATTTTGGTGGTGAAAAGAAACTACGTCAAAGTGAAAGTAAAGAGACAACAATTAATTTAATTTGTTCACATATACATTTTAGAGAAATACCCTAAAATAGCACCAAACCAAGTTTTATTGACAACTATAGCACACATTCCATAAATATTCAAAATAACACTATTTAACACATTAAAATATTTAAAATTAATTTTTAGAATTTTTTTTAATTATGTTTGGGTTCTCAATTTCATATTTAGGGTATAATTTTGAGGGATAGGTGTTAGTATTTTTAATTTAGGATTTAATTTTAAAGGATTAATTAGTGCTATTTTTGGAATTTTAGAGATGTTGTGCTAATTGGAAAAATTGGTGATAAAAAGTGTATTTTATAGGTGAAAAGTGTATTTTAACAACAACATATTTTAGGGTGTAAGAACACATTATTAGTGGTAAAACATAAAATAAAATTGTATGTGGATGCTAATAAGATGACGCTTAACGGATTGATTGCATGTAAAACATTGTGTGAATAAGTTGTTGCAACGTTTTTGAGATTTGACAATAATAGTATTTGTAATATTTTCAAACATTTTGGTGGCCGATAATTTAGTTTTAGATTATTGTAAAATCTTTTTTTTTTTTATTATTGTAAGATCTGTAATAATAATTTTCAAATATAAAAATATAAATTAGTGTATTAAATTAAAAAAATTCTCTATAATTAAAAAACATTTATCTATTTATTTCCGAAAAATATATTTAACTTACAAAAAATATTTTTATATTTTTAAAAAATTTTATTTTATTAAACTGTTTTAAAACCGGCACATCGTGCGGGTCCTAATCTAGTATTAGATAAAACTAAAAATAACATATGAGAACAACGTAAATATTATTATATATATGTAACTGAAAACTGAAATGAAACTCCTCATATTCCAAAATAATTCGTAAACAAAAAAATCAGAATTTCATTTCAATTTTGAGGGGTTGCATTGTTTGGTGGAAAGCAGTTTACTTCAAATACTGATTGCTCAATACAATTTCATCAATAAAATATAACGAAGTACACATTTGTATATTTTTTCATATGTGTCAAAAAATGATATTTGTGGGCTAGAAAAAACCTAGGAAAAAGAAAACTAACTTATTGGTGTAGCAATCAGTAAAACCAACTTCAGTATCAATGTTTTAAATTTTGTAATGACAAATATATAAGAAATTATCAATTTGCCATTTTCATGATGACATTTTTGGATTTTGCACTATTGTCTAAAATTTTATAGATTTGTCATTTTTAAGCTACAAAGTTAAAAATATGACTAAACTTCTATTTCTTTTTTTAAATGGCAAATTTATAAGAGTTAAGTAAAAATGGCATATTCGTAAGATATGACTTAAAAAAATAGCATATTCGTTTTTGACTTGAAAAATAGTATTTTCGGTAAGAATTCGAATATGTAAAAGTGGAACAAGAAATAAGTTAGCAAAAAGTATAATCCATCCCTTTGATACTAAAATGAAAAAACAAATTTAACCGGTGAGCCTCTTAAAATTTAAGTGAACATATATTTAAGAGTTTAATTAGTTAAACATCATGGTACTGTATTGGCAATGCTTTATTTGAGTATGTACACAATATATAATATAATATCAATTGTAACATAAAATGAGCAAGTATATATGTTTATGTTTCTATTTTTTCCTCAGATGATTTGTGTTTTGTTTACATTGGACACCTTTTATGGATCTTGATTTAAAGTTAATAAATGAGCTCATGACTTTGGAACATTTCTATTTATAGTGACAACTCTCACTATGTCGGCCAAAACAGAATTAACAGTGGAGTTTATAATTTTTTCTGGCCGCAGCTATACTTCTATTAAGATTAAGATGTGGTTACAAGTTACATGCAACAACACAAATTATGATCTCTTTGCGAAGGTGACGACTCCAATGTGATGGAAGCTGGGAAAGCATGTTAGGTAATCCCAATTATGTATATACACCTTAGCACTTTTCTCTTTCTTGTAAAGATTTAACTCATCTATTTTTTTGTTTGATGGCAAAAAAGCTGATGAAGAACACATCTATATAAAAAAAAAGTGATTAAGATTTAAGATTATAAAAGATTGACAAAATAGCTAGTAAATTAAAAAAGTGAATAGCTGGAGAAACTAGTTTAGAAATTCAAAATTCAAATAGCCCTAATTAGAGTACCATAATCAATTTTCTCTCTAAAACATGGCTTTCAATGTTAATCTTTTCGAATTTTCATTTTCATTATGCTGCACGGGCTGATTTACTAGTATGTATTAGAAATATACACTAAATAGGAAATGCTTATGCCAAAAAAAGGAAAATGATCCCATGGAAGAATCAAAACCGTGCCATTTGGGACTTGTAATAAACATATATACTTGCTCATTATCCAAACATAAAATGAGCAAATATATATGTTTATGTTTCTATTTTTTTTCTCATGGATGATTTGTGTTTTGCTTACATTGGACACATTTTATGGATCTTGATTTAAAGTTAATAAATGAGTTCATGACTTTAGAACATTTCTATTTATACTGATAAATGTCACTATATCGGCCAAAACAGAACTAACAATAGAGTTTATATTTTTTTTTTGGACACAGATATACTTCTATTAAGATTAAGATGTGATTACAACAACACAAATTATGATCTCCTGTGTGAAGGAAGCTGGGAAAACATGTTAGGTAATCCCAATTTATGTATATACACCTTAGCAGTTTTCTATTCATGTAAAGATTTAACTCATTTATTTTTATTTTTTTATGGAAAAAAAGCTGAACACATCTAAATAAAAAAGTGATTAAGATTTAAGATTATAAAAAATTGACAAAACAGCTGGTAAATTAAAGAAAAGTGAATAGGTGGATAAACCAATTTAGAAATACAAAAACCGAAATAGCCCTAATTAGAGTACTATAATCAATTTTTTTTCTCTAAAACATGGCTTGTAATGTTAATCTTTTCGAATTTATATTTTCATTATGCCGCACGAATTTCCTAGTATGTATTAGAAATATACACTAAATAGAAAATGCTTATGCCACAGACATGAAGATGAGCCCATAGAAGAAGCAAAACCGTGCCATTTGGGACTTGTAATAAACATAACCGCGACTAGCTCATTATGCAACCAAGGTTGCTTAGTTAAGGAACACTATATAACTACAGCTCATTATCCAAGTTCTATTGTTTCAGCATTACATTGTGATCACACTCTGTTTTACTTTTAACAAAACTTCTTAGATTACATTTATTTCTTCTATTTTTAGAAACACTTTCTTCTATTATATATTTGGTGTAGAAAATTTTACTTTTTTTTTTAAAAGTAACATTTTTATAGGATTATTATATGGACTACATTTATTTTTACTATTTTTAGAAAATTAACCCTTTCTTCTATTTTTAGAAAAGAATTCGTTATATGTACTTGATAACTGTGTTATAGACATTCTCATAAAAAAAAGAAAATAAAGGATTATAAGAAAAAAAAGATGAATAAAAGTAAAAGTTTGTATGTAGCTGGTTTCATCACTCGTGTGATGATCTTGTTGTTGATATTTACAGGTATGTATACATTTTGACATTTGGAATTGTCCATATATTATTTTTGTTTGATTTTATAAGTTATAACTACTGTATATTTACTTTATATATACAAACATATTTAAAATGATTCATTAGCTAATTGTAAAGAGAAATACCCTAAAATAGCACTAAATCAAGTTTTATGGACAATTGTAGCACATATTTCACAAATTTCTAAAAATAGCACTATTTAACACATTAAAATATTTAAAATTAATTTTTAGAATTTGTTTTTTATGTTTGGGTTCTCAATTTTACATTTAGGGTATAGTTTTGAGGTGTAGGGTTTAGTATTTTGAATTTAGGATTTAATTTTATAAAATTAATTAATGCTATTTTTGGAATTTTAAAGATGTTGTGCTAAGTTTGGAACAAAAACTTATTTTGGTGCTATTTTTGAGAATCTCCCAATTGTAAATGCCAAACATACAATAATGGCATTTATTTTTTAAGTTTTCACTAGAAATTTTTATTTTACAAGAAAATATGTATTTTCTAAATACTGTAAATGATATTTAACTGAGCAAACCCAAACCATATACTTGCGAATTTTATACATAGAATTTACGTTTGTTCTAGTAATTCCTTTTAACCAAAAATATGTTGTGTTTTCTTTCTTTAAGAAATATCAATTGGAGACCAATGTAAGAAGAGAGATACAACCAGAGTGCCGCCTGGGACTTGTAATAAGCCTAACGGGAATTCATTATGTCAACGAGGTTGCTATAACGGAGGGATTCAACCTGATTTGTACGGCACGTGTGTAACTACGCCGAGAGGAAAAGTTTGCACATGTCACAACTGCCGCCCACTTTAAGACCATAATTAAAAAGATTTTATATGTGCACATTTTATATTAGTTTACTTTAAAATAATTATATGTCTAAATTAATTCAATTATAATTAAAGTAAATAAATGATTGATTTTGGAAAATATTCCAAATATATATATCTCTATCAAATAAGATAACTTTTTAATAATTATTATATAATTGTTTATTACAATAATATATTTGTATACATTTTTTACATGCATTACTTAAAACATTATCAAAAAGAATTTGCAGAAAAAATATTATTAGCTAAGATTATCATATGCTATTATGATACATGTGCAAATTTTATATTAATTCAGTGTGAAATAAATTATGTGTCTAAATGATTTCACTTACAACTAAAGGCATCCTGAATTGATAGATTAAATATATAATTAAATATTAGTAAAATGTGATTTGTTTTGTTTAAAGTTTAGTAAGTAAAATTTTGTGAATTTTATGTTTAAGAGGAAATTAAAACAAAAACTATAGGGGTATAAGTTTATATTTCGAGAGTAGCACGACTAAGCTAAGATGTATAATTATCAAATGAAAGAAAAAAGAGAAAATACTTTTTGATTGTTTTTTTTTTTTAAAGAACAAAACTAAAGTGACAAAATTTCCCTCCAATCGGTCAGAATATTTACATTACATCATACAACATTTATGATTCTGGTTAATTCTTGGTTTTTAACATAACTTCTTTTTATTTATTTTTGATTTTTGGTTAATTCTGGTTAATTCTTGGTTTCAAATATTTTTTTTTCTTATCCGGAATCATTTTGAAACGTACAAATAATTAAGGTTACTATAAGATGGTGTTTATTTATATAACAATATATACTACTGATGTTTGAATTCATTAACCTGCAAAAATAGTTTTAAAACATGTTTTGATAAGTCGTTCCAGATAAGTCAAACATCCAGACTTTAGAGTAATAATATTTCACACTGTGCCATTTTAACAGCGGTAGATAAATAAAATAGCTGTCACACAAACATACTGGAAGTAGAACAAACCATTCACAGTTTCACACCATACAAAAGGACTCAGAGAAGAAGAACAACAAGGGCCATGTACTCTTCTTCTTCACGTCCTACTCTCTTTGTACTTACTTTCGGTAGAGCCTACAATGTGTTAGTTTTATCAAGAAAAGATTAGAAATCTCAACATTATAATATTTAAAAGATTTAGTTTAAATATCAAAGAGGAGGATGTGTAAATAACACATTGATAATAATCTCTTTAAATAATAATCAACATTATAATATTTGAGTAGATGTATAATACAACATTGCTTCATTTGTTCATATTCATACCATCATTTTGTGAAAGAGGAGGAGGCTCTGTCGGGTTTGTATCTGAGAGACAGCAATAGATCAAGCTCCGATCTGGTGCATCCGCGTCTGACTCTGATCAAGCCGTAACTCACTTAGTCTCTCCGTCTGCGATTATCTATTTCAGTCTCAGCGTTTTCACTTGTCAAAACGCACAGTTTCCCAGGGATCTCTCTGTATTTGACGCTGTTGTGGTGGCGCCTTGGAAGCTTCCGATCCCGTAAAATGGTATTGTAGAGAAGCGTCAGGTGTTCGAGATCTTGGACAAGTGATTAAGATTTAAGATTATAAAAGATTGACAAAAAAAGGAAAATGATCCCATGAAAGAAGCAAAACCGTGCCTGTTGTAAATCGATACAACAACTTTGTATTCAATCAAGTACTGATTGATGGATCTAACTCAAGCTTTAAACACGGAAATAGAGAGAACACATAAACAAAGAAGCACAGAGATTTGGTAACCCAGTTCACTGCATCAGTAGCTACGTCTGGGGAGGAAACAGAGTCCTCAACATCCATTATAGATCAAGAGTTACATATGTGTTATGGTTACAACATATCTCTCACACTCATCTAACATCCTAGATAGAGTCTCACAAGAACAACATATGAAAGAAGAATAACAAGAGATTGAGCCTAGATACACCGAGAATCTACATCTCTCTCTAGCTCTGTTCACCTCTTCAGAACCGTCTGAACTAGGGTTCAGCGTAGCTTTCTTTTTGCTCTCTCCTTTCTTTCATCCGTTTGTATGTATTTATACCTAATACATAATCGGTTCCTATATGGGCTTCAGGCCAATATCTGGCCCAGTTTCTGATAGACCAAACAGGCCCATGTTAAACAAACGTAGACAAACTTCTGTTCTACTACAACTTCTTGTTTCAAGTTGGATCATATCTCAACAAACACCACCTTGATTCAAGCTTGAAACTTTGAAGAAACACGCCCCATAGAACCTTTGGAATCCAGCTCTAAACTTGGCTAAACAATCTTCAATAACCTGCATAAGTCACACTCATACAACAAACAATTCAGCAAATTCAACTCCTGAAATTTGCATCAACCATCAACGCATCCTTCTGTGAATAACCACACAGACCCCTGAACCTCGACAATTCTCATGTCCATTCCTTCAGAGATAAACCAGTACTCAAGACACTCTTGTGTCATCCTTGTCATGCGTTTGACATCTTCATAGCTTTGTTCATGAGATTCCCACTCATAAGCTATACAATAACATGTTAACAACACCAACAACATGTTCTCTCAACAGATCACTTCATAAGCTAAACCACTTATGAGTTAACCAATCACACAGTTTTCATCATGGTTTCTGTCAAACACCATATACATGTTTTAGTGATTGAAATTCATTCTGCAACACCTGATTCTAACTTGCTAGCCCTTGACTTCCAACTCTCGTGCGCACTAAGACAGAAATCAAACCTTTACTTGAATCAACTACAGAAATACTGAAACACCATTGTTTCAACCTGAACCAATTCTCTGATTCTAACTTATCAAAATAACAAACCCTCCTTATCACTCAAATAGATAGAGTGAGCCGGTTACAACTTGAGCCAACCAAATAACAACCACTTAACCAATGATCCTCAATCGACTCTTTGTACCTGTTCGAGTTACAACTAAACCGGGTTAACTCAAATCACAAGTGTTGTCTCTCACATGTATGATCATACACCTTGACAACAACACCTTCTTGAGCTTGTTAGACATGTAAAGAATCTCAACATCCAGAATACCACTGTATAACCCGAGATTACCCATTACAACCATATGTCTTAATATATCAACCTGAACCACTTCACAGGTTCAAACATCCTGGTAAAACAGAATCTCCACCAACAGTTTGTGACACGCTGTCAGTCACTTCAACCATGTCTCATATCATCATAACATTTGATATGTCTGAGACAATACCTTAAAACTTCTTCACATCAAACCTTAAGCTCATGATGTGTTACTCCAACTCTACAACACATTCACCAGTATGCAGAATCCACCAAACAACTTGGTACAACATCATAAATCTTCTCAGAACTTTAACAGCTTTCTACCAAGGATATTATTCAAACTCCACCTTATGATGCAAACATACAACTTACAACTTCTCAAGTAGTTGTCTTCAACTGATCAACAAATGCAATTTGACTCCCTTGCATTATCAGTTGCAAATACTTTAAGCCTTGAGATAAAACTTGTTTCCATGCGAGATGCACAACGGACTTAACTCACTTGAAATGAATTACAGAGACCGTATCCACAAACACTTCAATTGTCTCTAAGATCCTCGTTCAGAGGAAAAAAAAAACACCTTGATCACTTCAACGTTCATTCATCTCATGCTTAACACCGTAAGTGTTCATTCTGATTTCACAGATAAAACCTTGTAACTTACTTCAATACCAGAGATCACTCCATGATTGAATACCTCAGACGCAACACAATCACTTATGTGTCTTCAAAACAAACAGTCTTTCATCTATGGTTCTGAATGACTCCATAGAGACTGTCCTAGTGACTGAATCAAAACCTTTAAATATCTGCTTACTAACTCAGAAAATCCTTCTGAACCACATAGCAGAACTTTAGAATCAAATATGTTCCAAACACCTGAAACAGTCTTCGATTCAACAGCAATTTGTATGACAACAATAAATTGAATCCCAAAATGCACCGCTGTTGTTTCCAACAGGTCACGCCGCCTAACGTCCTAAGGCTAGGAAGACTTTCGACACAAAACTTCGTTCAATCTACTACACATAACAAATATTCAGCCAGCAGTTTTGACAATCACCATCTCAGCTTACCTTTGTTCAATTCACACTAACCTCTGATACACTCCATCATGTAGATAAACACCTCCTGAATGCGAATTTCCACACTCTCTTATAGCTTCAGACAATCTTGACTCATTCACATACTCCCTTGACTGCTACTATCAAGACTTTGTATACTTCTGCACTAGTCGCAATATATACCAAAGTGAGATGTCTGATACATTCTAAGAATAATCACATGATTTTTTTGATTAAACTAGCTTCCAACTGACATTACCAATCCAGTTTAAGCTACACAATCATATTGATTTCTATCATCAAATGTAAACTCCACCTTGATGAAAACCAATCTGATCAGTTACCAATTATCAATGCAACCTCATCTTTTTCTCTTGCTCATCATGTCCAACCGACAATGATGGCCTACAATGCAAACTTTAAGACCTTGAGTCTTCCACGTCTGAATTTCACTATAACCATGTTATCTCATCTCTTTTGAAATTGAAGCATCACTGATTTTTCCTTATCAGTTTTCACCATGAGTATGTACTCGTCTTCACAAATATCATGTGTCACGTCAGCTATAACCTGAGCTTGACCAATTTCTGCAACATCCACAGAAAACCTGAACAATGACTACACACTTACATGTTATTCCAACAGAACACCCATATGTTCCTTCTGCTTCAGCACTCGTGTACCACAGAATATCAAACAACAGACCTTGTAGTCTTGAGCCAATTTCTTTAGACTCCTTTCAGCTCCCTGATGATCTCCTTTAACGCTTAATCATCAACACTCTGAACCTTTCTTAGATTCACAAGAATCTAACCATTAACACTGATACTCACATCATGCAATCAACTACACACTTTCTCAAATCTTAGCTAGACTTGAATTTCCTCAAAGATCCTAACCTATCTTATTTCCAACAGATTAACCTGAAACCGTTTCATGCACATCTGCAACTTCGTCTTTGATCTGAACCAGAAAACCTTATTGGTACTCAAACAACCATTAACACACATAGGAATTCAAACTTTTATGGCGTCCCATTGTAACAGAATCCTATTCATATGGATTGTTCAAACTTCTTGCAAAATCAACAGCCAACCTTTTTGTGCTATACAAAGATTTTGATTCTCTTAACTCATGCAGACCATCAACAAATAGAAACAACTCTTCAGAACATCACACTTTGACCTTGTGACTATAGAGGATATAGACTTAACGTCTTCAATATTTGAGCCTAAAGCAAGTAGAGGTTAACTCCACCTCAAACTAATCTCCAGTTGGTTGTAGAACCATAAATCAAGAACAAACTCTATGGATGAGCGTTCTTGTACCAGCCTCGAAATATATCATATAATTGATATCAACATCATCACTAGTGAATAACTTGATCTATAATCACACTGATGTTCAACTCTCAAGCCATTGGAGGAGACAAGTTGTAGATCCTTCAGAGTTCGTAAACCTGAAAACATCTGATCTTATCGGATCCGATGTAGTGAATCTTCCTTCCTCCAAAATTAACGTTCTGAAACCCAGAAGAGCCATCATCTTCTTCTTTCATGTTATTGTAGCACCTCTCTGCGAACTTCAGATCTGATATAAAGCTATCACTTTCCTCCACAGATCTGAAAGCTTTCTCACAAAGCTTGCCCTCAAGAACCTGAGGCTCTGATACCACTTGTTGTAAATCGATACAACAACTTTGTATTCAATCAAGTACTGATTGATGGATCTAACTCAAGCTTTAAACACGAAAATAGAGAGAACACATAAACAGAGAAGTATAGAGATTTGGTAACCCAGTTCATTGCATCAGCAACTACGTTTGGGGAGGAAACAGAGTCCTCAACATCCATTATAGATCAAGAGTTACATATGTGTTATGGTTACAACATATCTCTCACACTCATCTAACATCCTAGATAGAGTCTCACAAGAACAACATATGAAAGAAGAATAACAAGAGATTGAGCCTAGATACACCGAGAATCTACATCTCTCTCTAGCTCTGTTCACCTCTTCAGAACCGTCTGAACTAGGGTTCGGCGCAGCTCTTTTTTTGCTCTCTCCTTTCTTTCATCCGTTTGTATGTATTTATACCTAATACATAATCGGTTCCTGTATGGGCTTCAGGCCAATATCTGGCCCAGTTTCTGACAGACCAAACAGGCCCATGTTAAACAAACGTAGACAAACTTCTATTCTACTACAACTTCTTGTTTCAAACATAAAATGAGCAAATATATATGTTTATGTTTCTATTTTTTTTTCTCACGGATGATTTGTGTTTTGCTTACATTGGACACATTTTATGGATCTTGATTTAAAGTTAATAAATGAGTTCATGACTTTAGAACATTTCTATTTATACTGATAAATGTCACTATGTCGGCCAAAACAGAACTAACAATAGAGTTTATAATTTTTTTTTGGACACAGATATACTTCTATTAAGATTAAGATGTGATTACAACAACACAAATTATGATCTCCTGTGTGAAGGAAGCTGGGAAAACATGTTAGGTAATTCCAATTTTTATTTATACCAGAGGTGAATGATGAGGGACAGACCATTGAATATTTTTAGTTTTGTTTTAAATCTTCTCTTTTATATCAAGAGATTTTTAAAATATAAGTTAAAATCGTCAATCTGCATAAATTTAAAAGCCAATATATATTCCCAATATATACATGGATACATATATGTTAACATGTTTGAGTGTAAGTTTTTTTTTTTGTTTCCTTCATATTTGCATAAACCAAAGTGAAGTGGTGCAATGACCCCATGCTTCTGAAAATTTCTCAGCCAAACTTTTATTTTTACTAGACATGCAGTGTCGAAATCTTAGCTAGTCCGACGTTGATCTCCATAATTAAAAGTCAAATATATAGATATGATATATCTACACGTTTGCCATCTTCTGTTCACTCAAATTCATACAAAGGTTAATTTTATCGTTTTCATTAGCCATTTCTCTGGACTTCATATAGCTAGAAGAAATATAATACAGACATATGTTGCATATAAACTCTTTTTAAGCTTTGTTTTCCGTTTTCAAAATGTTTCAAAAACGGAAACTCGTGAAAACACGGAAATAAATCACGGAAACACGATTCTTAAAAAGTTTATGTTTGAAAACACGATGGAAACTCCATTCCGTTTTGGAAACACAATGAAAACTATTTTTTAGCTTAAAAAATTAATAAATAAAATTTTTTTTTTAAATATATATATATATATATATATATTCATAATACATATAAATATATAATATTATTAGTGTTTAATTCAACTATTTAATATTTATGTTTTGAACTTGTGTTGTTTCAAATATTCCTTTTGATATAGGTTTTAATGTTTGGTGTTTTATTATCATATTATGTATATATATATATACATACTTATCCAAAACGTTTCTACTTCTTAATTTTAGAAAAAAACCGTTTCTCGTTTATGAAACGTCTCGTTTTCGCGTATCTGTTTCTGTTTCCATGCAACTACAGAGAGTATTTCTTCTGCGCGAAATCTAATTAAGTACTACAGTATTTGGTTTGTAATACTTAACTAGGTAACAACCCACACATAATGCGATATAAAATAATTATTTAATATTTTTACTGTAATTTTTATTTACAAAATCTATTATATTTATGGTGATTGAAATATTTAAAATCCGAATGTGTAGTATATATCTATAAAAAAAATTTGTATAATAATTAAAATTTAATCTGTGAGAGTTATTATAATGCCAATCTTATATTATTATATCATATGAACAAAGGGTTCTTAAAATTCATTTTAAAGATTTTATGAAAATATAATTAAAAGATATAATTAAGTTAGAAAGATAATATACAAATTTAATTTTGGGTATTAATTGTATTTTTGGAAAAAATACAGTGGTAAATAAATGTAAATATTTTAAAAAGTTGATGACAAATAAAAGAAAGAGTATCCTAAGCTCTGTAATACTGACACCTCAGTTTTCTTTGCCAAAATGTTCCTCTATTAATAGAGGAGGACTAGAAATCCTTACAAAATAATGACCAGTATAATGATTTGTAGGGATTTTATGACATTTAAAAATGAAAATATTTGGTTTTTATGTATAATCATTTTCATGAATATCATCGATGAAACGAAACATTATAAAATCCGATCGGATCGGATGCCTGCAGGGATCATTTCCTAAAATGAAATGATTGTTTTTATTTATTACCATGATTTGCTTGTATTAACCTTCCTTTTCCCCTTTGCAATACATAAGATATATATTCATAAAATATTCTTGATATTATAATTGCACTTGAGTTTAAGATTTTGTTTGGTGGAAGATCTATATATATATATATCTGTATGTATAGTATTCTACACCTTTTTTTTTTTCTTTCGTCTTCATATATAGTATATTATATATGCATGTATACATTTTCAGAGGGCTATATGTGATATAGATTTGTTCCTTCAAAATGTTCTTCATCTAGCACAGGTGAAAAGCGTGCCCGGACATCTCTAGTTTCAGATTCGATCGGTATCTAGAGATAACAAGTCGTCAAACTTGGCGTTATGCCCGGATGTGGTTGCATCTTCCTTCCCAGTTTCTCAACCGTATAAGGAACCTCAACTTCCTAGCATAAGCCTGACTGCACCACACATAACGGTTGGACAGTAATGTTAAAAACAGCTTCTATGTTAAATCTAGCTCAATTCTAGATTAAAAAAAAAATAATATAGAAATGAATCTTGAGAATCAATTTTTTTTTTTTGGTCAAAAAGGGTTTCGACTTGCTCCGAGGAAGAAGAAGTGAGAATAGGCAAATTTACTCAAGTGATGGTGAAAGTTACAAAGCTTGTGACTTCACGTCCAATTGTGGTCTTCTGCGTCCTGGTAATTTTTATTTCTTCTAAATTATATACACATCATCGTTGGATGCTGTTTTGATTTTATTATAAAGAACAAGACCTTACTTAATATAAGGTTTTGTTGTGTTCATACGATATATGATTCTAATCTCGTTTTGTTTGTTTGTTTGTTTAAATCTTGTTTAGCTTGTATGTAAATTATGTATAATCTAGCTAGGTCATTTTCTTTCAAATACCCAAGTACCAAAAACTGATCATGTATATATTTTTTTATTGAATAAATTTGTAGGGATTTCTGGTCATTATTTTGGGGTGCATATCGACCTCGAATTGGCTAGCAACAACGGAGAGCCTAATAAACGACGTCGCTTCATTCACTGGAGATCTCCGGTCAAGTCTAGTTTCGCAGTTTGAAAACATCGGAAAATTTTCATATCCCAAGACAAACTTATCTACGATTGGTTTAGCGACAGTCATAGATTCTTCTTATCTCACCAACAACGATACTGGTTTCACAGACATTCAAACACAGGTTGTTAAAAGTCTCTTTTGATCATAATCTTTGGGACTAATTTGAGTTAGTTAGTAATTGTAATTTTGTGCTGTTGTTGTTGTTGTTCTTCTTCTTCTTCAGATCGCACCATTGTTGTTTGAAGCATATTCAACGATCCCTCAAGTCTCTCAAGTTTCGTACATTAGTAGGGACGGTCTCTTGTTTTCTTACATTAGAGCAGATTCAGACACAAGTGTGGCTGTTTTTGCCAATTCTTCGTCGAATTCAAGTGGTGGAGACTACACTTGGTACACTCAAACCGTTGATCAGATAACCGGTCGTCTCAACGGGAACGCAACCAAATCTCAGCCGTTAGATGTAACCCACACAGATTGGTTCAAAACAGCACAGAGAAATAATTACACTACCGCCTTTCTTGGAACGAGTTTGGGAGGAGGAGACAACGAGACTCTGATTCAGAGCGCGGTTAGCTTGTTCAGCAAGAAAGGTGTTGTTTTGCTAGGGTTTTCGGTGAAGACTTTGACCGATGTTTTGAGCCGTTTGAGTCTACACGGCGAAGAGTTTTACATGTGGACAAAGGACGGGACGGTGCTTGTTCGTCAAGGTTCATCACTGAATGCTTCTCTCTTCATCTCCAATGGCTCGATTTGCTTCGGTGGTAGAGATTCTAAATCCGTCAGGTCTCAATGCATACCCGAAAATTGCAGTTCCAGTGGCTACGAGGTGGAGATCAAAAGATCAAAATTCCAAGCTTTTTGCTCTCATCTTGAAGTTTCTGGCGTTCCTCTGGTAAATGATGAAACATTATTTTATATTTTCACTTCGATGCAGTAACATGAATTCATCAGTCCAGTGTTTCTCAGCTTCTTCCAATGGTTCTTTTTTTCTTATGTCCGAACCAGAGATACACAGTCATGTTTCCAAACGATGGAGGAGCCACACGCATCAAGCACCAAGCGAAAAAGCTCTTGTATCAATTTTTTGTGGTGACGATATTTGTTGCCTTTGGTTGGCCTGTGTGGTTTGTGTGGTTTATGGTGCGAGCAACAAGAAGAGAGATGCATATGCGTGCAACGCTGATAAACCAAATGGAAGCAACACAACAGGCTGAGAGGAAGAGCATGAACAAGAGTCAAGCGTTTGCAAGAGCTAGCCACGACATTAGAGGTTCTCTTGCAGGGATCAAGGGTCTGATTGATCTATGTCGTGATAACGTTCATCCTGGATCCGACCTAGACACCAATCTCAAGCAAATGAATGTATGCGCCAAGGATTTGCTTGGTAAGACAACAACATCTGTCCTTTTTTTCTTAATTAATGCCTTCTTCACTTTGTTCTCTAACAGAAAAAAAAAAGTCTTACTCATGTTGTTAATTAAATGAACAGCTCTGCTCAACTCTGTTTTGGACATGAGCAAAATCGAAAGCGGGAAGATGCAGTTGGACGAAGAAGAGTTCAACTTGGCCAAACTTGTTGAAGACGTCACTGATTTTTACCATCCCGTTGCGATGAAGAAAGGCGTTGACGTGGTTTTGGATCCGCACGATGGCTCCATTTTCAAATTCTCGAATGTGCGAGGAGATAGTGGCAAACTGAAGCAGATTTTGAACAATCTTGTCAGCAATGCTGTCAAGTTCACAGTCGACGGGCACATTTCGATCAGAGCTTGGGCTCAAAGGCCGGGTTCCAAAAGCTCTGTGGTCCTGGCATCGGACCCTCAAGGAGTTGTGTCCAGGTTTTTTAAGTGTATGTTCTGCAAGAGTAAAGACCAGACAGAAAGATCGAATTCCATAAGAAACAATGCCAACACGATGGAGTTTGTGTTTGAAGTCGATGATACAGGTAAAGGGATACCTACGGAGATGCGTAAATCGGTGTTTGAAAACTATGTTCAGGTAAGAGAAACAGCTCAAGGACAACAAGGAACTGGACTAGGGCTTGGGATTGTGCAGTCTTTGGTAAGCAACTGAACTCAAAACCTTGATTCTAAAACAGTGCATCTAAATGGTTTCCATTTATAGGTACGTTTAATGGGAGGGGAGATAAGAATCACTGACAAGGCAATGGGAGAGAAAGGAACATGTTTCCAATTCAATGTTTTATTGACAACATTAGAGTCTCCAGTGAGTGACATGAAAGTGAGACAGGACATCGAAGCAGGAGGTGATCACATATCCACGCCCAACCCCGGGCTGACTATAAACACTTCACTAGGAGGAGGTAGCATGAATATACGCAACCTGAGTCCTAGATTCAACAACTGTCTCACCTCAAGTCCAAAGCAAGAATGTTCTAGAGTGGTTCTCCTTTTAAAAAATGAAGAACGCAGAAGAGTTACTGAGAAATACATCAAGAATCTGGGGATTAAAGTTACAGTAGTGGAGAAATGGGAGCATTTGAGCTATGCATTGGAGAGAATATTTGGATTTTCACCTCAGAGCTCCATGGGAAGAGCAGAGTGTAGTTTGTCATGTCCGAGCGCAAGGGAGTTACCTTTGATTGGCATGGATGGTATTGATTCACGAAGCCAACTTCCTAAAAGGCGAAGCAACAGTTTCAATGCATTTGTCCTTTTGGTGATTGATACAAAAACTGGACCATTTTTGGAGCTGTACGATGTTGTCAAGCAATTTCGTAGAGGCTTGCACCATGGAATAACCTGTAAAGTTGTTTGGCTTAACGAATCGAGCACCCGTGTAAGTGAGAGAGGGGACATTAGTTGTTCCGGACCCTTGCATGGATCGCGTCTTACGGAAATCTTGAAGATGTTGCCTGAATTTGGAGGAACTGGGCTAAACGAAACATCCACTGAGCTGCAAAGGGAATCACTGCTGAGACAATCTTTTGTTGCAGAGACATCACCAAAACATAAGCTCCAAGAAGAGGGACCAAGCTCAGGGTTTAACAAAAAATTAGGTAAGACAATAATGGCACCAACAGCTTCAGAGAGTGCGACTTGGTTCAAGTCAGTGCGTACCGGTAGAAATCCTATTGGGAACCCAGAGGAAGAGCAAGGGACTTCCATGCCAAGTAACAATGAATTCTTGAGAGGAAAAAGAGTTCTGGTGGTCGATGATTGCAGGATAACAATCAAAGTTGCTACAGGAAGGCTGAAGAAGATGGGAGTCTCTGAGGTCATACCATGCGACAGTGGAAAAGAAGCTGTGAGATTAGTCACTGAATGGCTTACACAACGAGAACAACAAGGTTCAGTAAATAGGCTTCCGTTTGACTACATATTCATGGACTGTCAAGTAAGTTTAATCACTCACCATCCATATAACATGTACAATCGCAAATATATATATATAGGTCACTCTTAATAAGTGTTATTCTGCACAGATGCCAGAGATGGATGGATATGAAGCAACTAGAGAGATCAGGAAAGTGGAGAAAAGTTATGGTGTGCATATACCAATTATAGCTGTATCTGGTCATGATCCTGGTTCACGGGAAGCAAGAGAAGCCATACAAGCTGGAATGGACGGCTTTTTAGAGAAAGAAATGAAACAGGACCAACTTGCAAACGTCATCAGAGAAGTCGAAAGCAAGATAAATGCACAAGCAACTCTATAGTAATTAGCATTTTTGCTAGTACCATCAGTGTTTTCTTTTCTCTTTCCCATTGCATATATAGAAATGTTGGACAATATATTATTATTAGTATGACAAAGTTATACCAGTTTTCTTCTTCTTCTAGTTTATTTTGAAATAAGCTTCGGTTGCACCAAAAATTTGAGAAGAATAAACATTTACCCACTTGAGATCGAGACAAATGAAAAGCAAGCTCCATCGACAATTATGAGCAAAGTCAAATAAACTCAAAAGACTTAAAAGAAAAAAATTGATTATCACATCGAAAAATGTTAAAGATTCAATCAAAAACAAGGGATACCTTTGATGAGAAAAATAAAATAGTAAAGGAGCATAAAAACTATGTGAAGTGAATACCATACTTGTTGAACAAGGAAAGAAGATACAAAAACTCTTGTTGTGAAAGCTTGGAAGCTCTCTTCTCCTCGAAAGCACCTTCCTTCAACACATTCATAACTTTCTCCTTGAACTCAGATTTTTCACCTCCGTCTCCATCTACTTCTCCTCCATCATCCATGTCCATATCGTCGTCATCCACTTCATTGTAGTCATCTTCGATTGACATGCCCTGGTGGTCACCACCAAGATCAATGGAAGCAGCTTCGCCATTGTCATTGTTCTGCAAGGAAGCAAGCAAGGCCTGAAGAGTCTTGAAATTCTTCTCGAGCATCAAAAGAACAGGCTTTTGCTTGAAAATCGAACCCAAAGTTTTGTTCTTTCTGATGAAACAGACTCGCAAGAAGCCATCCCACTCCTTCTTGTTAACTTGAGGGGCAGGCCTCCTTGGTTCGATACGGACAACGGAAGAATCAACCTTAGGGGGAGGTCGGAAATTGTTCTTGCCGACTTTGAGGAGGTGGGAGACTCTGGCGTAGAGCTGAGTGTTGACAGAAAGACGGCAGTAGAGATTGTCACCAGGCTGAGCAACGAGTCTCATGGCGAATTCCCTCTGGTACATGATCACAGCGCATCTAAAGCTTGTTGGATGGAAGAGAAGCTTGAAAGTGAGAGGTGATGATATCTGATAGGGTATGTTTGCCACACATATGTCAAACCGAGGTAGCTCCGTCTTCAACACATCACCTTGAATCACCTAAAGACATTCACAGAACAGAGACACGTTTACGTCTGTTTATAATATTATTGATATTCTCATCCTAAACAAATAACAATATCTGTCAGTTACCTCCAAGCGGTTAGAAAAGGGGGTTCCTTGAAAACGGCGCTGAAGCTCGAGAACCATACGGGGATCGAGCTCGACGGCGATAACTTGTTTGCCAGCTTCTAGAAGCTTCTTGGTCAAGTTCCCAGTTCCGGGACCGATCTCGAGAATCACATCGGTACTCTTAATCCCAGCTTTCTGAACGATTGAATCCACAAGCAGAGGGTTTTTAAGGATATGCTGTCCTTTCGATTTCTGGAACGATATTCCTCCTTGGTAATGGTTCGACGGTGCTCGACTCGACGCCGTTGGCCTCTCCTTCCTCGTCTTCCCTCCCGCCATTCTTGCTTCACCTTTGTTTTTTTTTTTTTTCTCTCACGGCGGCACAATTTTATGATTAGGGTTTTTTCACTAGGGTTTCAGCCGCGTTTTCTTTTTATATAACCTCTTCTCTTTTTTTTTCTTTTTTTTTTTTTTTCAGTTCATTTTTATGACTAAACAGTAAAAATTAATTACTGTTTGTTTTCTTCGATTTCACACTGTTTTACTTGAAAATTTATACGAAAAATATAATATATGTTAATTTATCTTAAAAAGGGAGGGAATCAAAATAAAAATTAGACTTATGATGTCATTCTTGTGACAAAAAGAGTAAATTTCTGTTACAGACAGACAGACATGTTGTTGTTGTTAGTCTTATGGGAACTAAAAAAACTAAACTATACATTAACCTGTGTCGGGTGACTACAAAACAAAACCGACTTCTTTTGTTTAAGAGTGAGAATACTTCTAATTTTTCTTTCTTCTTTTAACACTCTCTTCGCTAGTATAATTTTATATAAAAAGATAAAATAACTGCCGCATCCTAGCGTGTTCACAAGATACAGAAGCAGCAAGGACTAAAAAGACGCATACCAGTGTTGTTGTTTGCCTTCTCTCATCAGATCAGCTTTCTTAACGTTTTTGTCAATTTATCTCCCAGTCGCTTTATCTTCGAAAGCATATGTGCATTCCTAGCAAAATAAGACTCCGCGTTTGAGAGCATTGCATCCATGTCGTGTTTAAACGATTCAATACTTCTGTAGTACTGATTCTCTAGTCTCTTGTGAATCAGCTCAGGGTATAAAGGAACCGGGAACCTGCGATTTAAGTGCAGCAAGCAGATTTTATACACACAACACATGAATCCTACCGCCACGAAAGCGTTTGAGATCATATAACACATGATGGATTTTCATTTTCTTAACTTTATGAGACTAGGGAGCTTTTGAAAGAATCAATTGCAGAGAGCCAAATGTTGTTGCATAAGTATATCGTACCTATTGCAGAAATCCATCTTTTGAGCAGCTTCGTTTAGCTTTTGGATCCCATAGCTGTCCTGAAGAATATTTATAAACAACAGCAGATAACAGTTAGAGAGGCAAGCGAGGATAACAGGGAGATGAGAAATAAAAGTTTTGGGAGGGAAGACAAACCTGATGCTTGCTGATTGATTTCACTAGTCCAACAAATAATGAAAGCAGCTTATCTCTTTTCTTTTCTTCGATGGTAGAGTTTTCCCAGGGAAACTGGGGATTGTCAAACTCCCACGGGCTGTGAAGATCTCTCTCCCCAGTTTCATAGACAACTCTGTATCTTTCCCAAGGACTATCTGGGAAGTCAGGGGATTTAACTTGTGAAGACTCAATCCTACCTTCCCACCACGCCCCGCCTTCACCGGATTCATTTCTCCACCACACACGGCACTCATCACCGATTTCCCATTTCGTTTGAATTGCAGCATCATATCGAGTCTTCTCAACAACAAAATCAGGGAAATTAATGAGATCAGGAAGCGTCAGTTGAAACTCTTTGCGGGAGGCATGTGATGAAGAAAAATCCAGAACCCTGAGGGTCATTTTGCAGCAGCTTTCGCCAGAACCACGATATGTATCGTAATTGAGTTTCTCAACTCTGCAAATCTCTACCGCTCCTAGGTTTCGAGGAAGCAACCTTCGGTCACTGTCATTTAATTCGCTAGATGCAATGAACTCTTGATGACCCTGAAACCGAAAGTTATTAACTCCAGATCGGGCAAATTAATACATCCAAGTGAAAGTGAACAAAGAATTATCAGCCAAAAAGACCTACCTGCTTGAAGTAAACAACTTCATCACCTAGCTGGGGTATATAACGGCAGCCTTCCTCGTGTTCAGACAACATTAACCATGAAATTTTTCGTGAGGCATTATTATTCAACTTAAATTCAGTATGGTGACTTTGTTTGACGGCGCTTGCAGATCTTGACCGGGACGCAGCTTTGATCGTAGAAGGCCATTCTTCAAATGACGCACCATCACACACGCTCGTGGAAGGTTTTTCTTGTTTCTTTATTTCATTTACAGATCCAGAGCCTAACCTTGTGCGTAATGTGCTATTTCTTGTACTAGATTCACTTCTCATGGATCTTTTCCTACGTATCACATCAGCTGTAGCTTCTTCAAAATCAAAGTCATGTGCAGACGAATCTCTAACTTTATCTATTACAGGTTCAGAATCCATAAAATGATTCATGGAAGAGGGAGCTACGGATGCAAACCCATCTCCACCATCTGCCAAATCATCTGCTACTTCAGCAGGCTCTAGTTTAAGAGGACTGCTGGGATGCCGAAGCTTTAATCTCAGTCGTCGAACTTTCTTTGGAAAAATCTCATCAGCTTCCATAGAAGCATCTATATCGCAATTTCTCAACTGACCAGACAAGGGTTCAACTCTTGACAGATCTTCATCTCTGCAAGAGAACACAAGGAATTAGATATTGTGGAAATTTAATATGAACATAACTTTCTTGGTAATCATAATCAGATTTTCCATACCCATTTAAAGTTTGGGCCTTTTCAATGTTCTCAGACGCCAGTAATTCGGTAGGTTCACAAACAGGAATTTCTTCCCTCCACTTGTACATATTATGGTCTTGATCTGAAGATTTTATCATCTGATTATCTGTCTTTTCTCTCTGTGGAGTATTCATAGATTGCGGAATATCCTGACACCATGAATCACCTTTTGCATCTACAGAACTTGAACCGGGCTCTCTTGAGTATATACCAATCACTCTGTGATGCTCCTCCAAAGATTTAGAAGATAATTGCTCCAAATCAGCCTGATTTATTACATCTCCCTTGCTTTCCACAGATTCTCTTGGCTTCTTAACACAGATCTTTACAATCAATTTTTTCTTCTGTTTGTCATTTGAAAGAGATTCCAGCATCTGAGATGGTTTTTCCAACTGTCGCGAAGTGGGTATGCTTCTATCAGATTCACTGTTGGATGAATCATTATAATCATCAACTTCATCCGAAGAGCTTCCAGAAATTTTAGAAAGCAAGGATCGAGCATTTTGAGCTGCTGCTCTTTGCGGTCGTGATGCCTTGACATCACAATATTTTCTTTTTGAAGCCTTCACACCAATTTTTCGGTTCTTTGTTCTCTTCATCCCAGATTTTGAGCTATCATTTTCATCCAAAATCCTCTTATCACGTCTTCCCGATGAAGTAGTGACCTCGGCCTGAGAAAATAGGAGTTAGTTAATAGATACCGACAAACAAAATCGCATGAGTTTAGAAAACATACTCTAGGATGTTTTCTTCTTCTTGTCCGATGATAGCTATTTTCGTGAATATTTTCAACGTTGCTGTCCTCGGAACTGCAATCAAGTTCATTTGACGAGTTAGAACATGGGCTTGCCCTAGCTCCATCAGAGGAAACTTCAGCATTATACTCCGAATCATTGTCGTCACTCAGAACTTCGTGTTCTGGTTCCCAGTACATAGCATCTATAAACTCTGGCAATGGCTCGATCAATCTATCCAGGTCAGCCAAAGGAGGCATAATATAATCTTGACCTAAACTAAAATCAGGGCCAACAGAAAACTTTATCGAGGAAGGACGCCATTCAACTCCTAGCGCACCAAGTCTGCGTTGCTGAAACATTGTCTGGTCAGGTTCTGGATACGGAATCATACCTGCAAAATAATAATAATACACCAGGAATAAGTTTCATGAATAACCAACATCTTGCATAACTGAAGTAAAAAGATAAGCTTTTAGAAACAAACTTGAATCACAAAGAAGATCCTGAAGGTTCCTCCGATGGGGAAGAAGCTGCGTCTCCTGAACCATGAAAATTATAAATCTTTATATTTCAACAATACAGCAAGTGCAACGATATAAAGTATGCACAGTTCGGTGAGGTCTTTTAAAAAGAACGCAGCATAAATTTGAAAGAAAACAAAAAAAACAAGCATTTGAAACAAACCTGATCAAGAACATGTCCATTGGTATCTCGAATAAGAGGACGATAATCACCAAGGAAGAACTAAACAAAACAAAGCAAGAGAAAGGGTCAGAAAGCAACAGAGAATCACTAGAAACTATAGCCATTTATTAGAAATCGATCATGCATCTGAGATGTAAAATCGGCCTTACCTGATCGTATTTTGCATTCTTTTGAGACTCTCCTTGTCCTGTGTTTAGGAAATATATCTGGCCAACGTCATCTGAAAGCACAATAGATGTCCCATCTCTACACAGTGCCAAGGAAAAGATATCATAACTAATGATTCCATAACTTGCATGTGACTAAAGAAATGCTTCAGAAGCAGATGTCGTTCCTGAAAGAAATATGAATATTGTATATCCAACTGGATATGCAAAATATGGCTGTATCCTCTAGTTTCAGACTCAAATAATCATGTGCATGTTTTACTGAAGTCATTTGCGAAAACAAAACAGAGAATATATAAGATCTTGTCCTGGACATGTCATTGGTTACTTACTGTGAAAATTTTCCATCAACCAACTTAAATCTCCCGATTTCGTATACTTTGATTGGTATACCCTCCCATATCTAGAAAGAAAAATCTAAGGAGGTAAGTGATACCATTGATAAGATCTAGGATTATTCCTATTAGAAAAAAATGAAACTCACATCCCAGATAATTGTTTTCCCATCGTAGCCAGCGCTCATAGCAATACGAGGATTGAAAGGATGGACATCCAAGACATAGGACTACAAAGAGGAAATGAGTGATCATTTATATCAATATTAGTATCTCCCATATCAAGTCGGGGATGAACAACAAAACTTGAAGATAAATGCAATATGGAAGATATGGGACATTCAGGAATCGAAATCAGATAAGAACTACAATGAACTATAAAGGACACAACATATAATATAAAAAAAAAAACAACATACATCTGGCCCCAACTATAATCTCAAGATAAAGAATAGAAATTGTTACCGATTCACTGTGACCAGTTAAACAATGCACTAAGCTACCATCAGCAGCATTCCAAACACATATCCTGCAATCTGAATAAACACTGATGGATTAAGGGAAACAGAAGATAGTAGCACTTTCATGTAATACCAACAGGTAGCCAAAAACACTTTTTTCAGGGTTTATGTATTTTTACTATCCACGATTGAAACACAGTCAGACTGAGAGAAATCCATCAAAATTGATAATCTATGCATGAAGATATCCTCTGATGATATTTATTTACCCATGATAGCGGCAAGTACGAAGCGATTATCCAAGCTCCATATAATCATATTTACACCCCGTGGTGTTGGAAGAAACCTTTGACGTGGGCCTCCTCGAGGAGGTTGTGGAGGAAGTGGAGGAGGTGGCACCTTCAGATGATATCCTTTCATCCAGCGTCCAGACTTCCCCTGAAAATATAATATCGAGGAAGTTGAGGAACCAATGATAGAATCGGAAATTTGCTGTCACTAACTTGCAAAGTACCATTGCATTCTGCGGTTGATTGACGGAACTTACATGGAATTTACGTGATCTTGGAGTCCATATAATTGCACTACCATCGCGAGAGCAGGTTACTATGTTGTCATGACAAAACCTAGTGATCAGAAGTATTAAATCTTAACTAAGAATAAAAGGAAGATAGAGGAATGAAAATAAGTCCAACACTTAAAACGTGAAACAAACCAGGAATTCTTAAACTTTGGGTAACAATCTTCCTTCAGAGTATCAGCTGTTGAAGATTTTGGAGCCACAGCACAACCACTATAAAAAAAAATAGAAACACCCTTTTAAATTTCTAATTATGTTCTCCAACCAACAAAATGCACAATCTAAGAGAGGCACCATGTTCACTGGAAAATACCTAAACTGCACATAGTTGACATCATTCTCATGGCCACGTAGAACATCCAGCTCATGAGTCGGCTGTTCAGCATCATCCAAGTTAGGTTTTGAGGCACTCCAAACCTGCAAGATAATGGAAATACTGACAAATTAGACTAACAAGCAAACCAAAACCAAATAACATTTCCTGCAGTTTCTGCATTACGAAGGAGGATAACTAAATTTGAAAGTTTAACACAGACCCTTGCATTGCTGTCAGAGCTACCCGTGACGAAAATGGTCCCATTAGCATTGTAAGCACAACATAATATTTGATGACTCTGAGATGCATTGCTCGTGGACGCTTTGTTGGAAGATGTAAAAGTGTTTTTGCCTAAGAAAAATTTCCAATGAGCTCTATAACCGAAAAGATTTTTAACATTGAATAAAAAAATGATGATGTACCACTTCTTACCAGTGCTAGCATCTGATGGACTTGGAACATAGATTCGTGGGAGCCATTGAGAATACCTAGCATCCCAGATACGACAGGTTCCATCATCTGATGACCTACATAGATAACAAAAAAACACAAATAACTAACTGAATACAAGTCCAGGAAGCTGTATTGAAACATCCAAACTAAAGATCCAGGGGTGGTCTAGAACAAAGCGAAACGAACTGGTTAAACAGAACTCACGATAAAAGTTGGTAAACAGACGCCTGTCTGGGACTGAATGCAATTGCAGTAACAGCTCCAGTGTGGCCCCGCAATACAGAAATTGGCATTCCATCAGGCAACCGCCACTGTCATAAGAATCAATACTCTCTAACTGATAAATAAATTAAAACAAGTAATACAGTAAAGACTAGAAGTGTATTCTTACCACTCGGATCACAAAATCGTTTGAAGCTGACGCCACCAAAGCATTGTTTGAACTAACGGCCAAGTCTGTAATGTCACCCTACATAAAACATGCATAGGCGAGACTAATTTTAATAGAACAATCCACAACCTATTTCTTACAAATATCGAAAACAATAGCTCACTTCATGCCCGCGGCAGCTAGCCAAGCAAAGCGCAGTTTCCATTGACCAAATTTTGACAAGCCGGTCATCAGAACCAGTGATAACATATCTTCCAGAACGATCAAATATAGCTGTGCAACAAAAGTATAGATAGTCATACTGTTACTTTTGTACCTAACAAAAACATTTTGTCACAATAAATGGTGCTCCTATGATGGACATACTGCATTACAACTTCCAGATATTCTAATCAGAAGATATAAACAGACTACTATAAATTCCAAGGTTGCAAATGCAACATAACAAGGTATATAATTCCAACAAACCAGATATTAAACAGAAAGGATGTATTGTGAAGGTCATACCGCAGTAGACAGCATTACGATGTCCTCTGAGCTTCTTTATATTTTGCATCTTTTGAACCATTGTTGATGGTTTTGCAATAGCATGGCATGCTGAAAGAATGGACGGAGCACGGTGGTGTTTTCTGAAACCTCCTCCTATTTCCCTGAGACTTAGTCCACGCACTTGATCGGCATGCATATGCGGCCAGCGTAAGTATGACGCAACATGCCTAGCTTTCTGAGACTCTATATTTTTATCTTCACATAGGGGAAAAATAATTAACAATTAAGTAACAAGGACCTAGGGTAAGAATTGGAGAGGTTAAAGAGATTTTCAAAGTAAAAGCATACGTGGACACTTCTCCTAGATGAGGCTACTTCACCAGAATTCCAAATTCAAGTCATGACACCAAGTAAAGATAACCAAAACCACAAAAATAAATTCTAAAATGCACAGTCCTAGAGCCACTATCAGGTTCATGTATGTGATTTTTTTCAAGTCCCAGATCCAAATACATAAAGAAAAAGAAAAAGAAAAAAAAATATCCTGATTTCCAAACATCATTTCGCCCAAGTACCATGTCTTTTCAAAGCAAAATAAATATAAAAATCATGAAGCTTTGAAATTCATGCACAACGAAGTAGATGAATAGGAATTACTACGTACGATCCACAAGTGAAAAGGTGCCAGATCCCAGTAGTGTTGGAACATCAGCAGCATTGGGAGCATTTCCTTCAACTCTCATGTGTGAAGGTAAAATAAGTTGTTTGAGAAGCTTCACCAAGTGATCCTTTTCGATATGAGGATACCTGTCAGTAACAAAAAAAAAAAAAAAAAGATGATGACAGAAGCCATGAAAGGGAAAAATACTTGGGCACAACTACGGACCTCGAACAAAGTATGACATATCATAATTAAAAGCGCACATGTTGAGAGACAAGTAACAGAACATTTCAAAAAGCTATGGCAAGGCTTCCATAGTAACTCAAGAATAAAAGAGTGGAGAAAGCAAAACAAAGAAAGGAAACTGTACCTGTCTATCAAATTATCATAACTCAACGGAAGGGAGATGCCATCATCGTCAGGACGCCCAGTACAAGTGCCACTTCTTGACCACCAGGAATGATATCTACGGGGTAAAAGCCCTTTCTCCAAAATTTCGTCTCTCAAGTGCCCAAAGGTGCGTTCACAGGGGCCAGTAGAAAGAAAATGTAAAATCAGGAAATAGACTTCTCTAAGGTCCATATCTACATCAGTTAGCGAAGAATGGCAAACAAGTCTCTCATGTGGCTCAAGAGTTGCATTTCCTGAAACCACGTTTGCCAAATTCGAAGCTTCCATAAAAGGAATAGATTTGGGTATCCACTCCATGATGATAACGCCGCCTGTGGAAGAGAGTAGCACTAGTCAAACTAAATGCCATTGCCAAAGTGAAAGATAGTCTTCTTAATCAGAAAAATTTAGAGTAGCAACGAGTACAGAAACACCACAGATGACATTTTCAAGCATTTAATAAAACCAAGACATATATATGTAGGAAATAGAATTGCCCACTAACCTAATAAACTAACTAGGGTTGCCTTTTTGAAAAATTGGAACCTGAGGTAACTTAACTAAATCGGTTCTTCCTACACAGGGGAGGATCAGTTGTGTCAATGTATTGAAATCAAAATCTGAAAGAAGAGTTTCCCCTAACGAAAGAGACTGAAAGAAGAATAAAACATCACAAAGGAATTGGATCGTAAACCACTGAGACAAAATCTTAAAAGCGATTGCAACGAGTTATTCCCGAATCAAAAAAAAAAAAAAAAAAAGCCCTAAGATCCAATTACATAGAAAAGCACTCACCACCATCAACTAAAAACTTCGCAGCTAGGAAGAAGAAGAAGGGAGAAACGCAAGTAAAGAGCTAACCTCGAAACAAGTTAGGGTTAAGTTTAGGTCAAGAAGCTGCTACGCTACTCAGCAGCAGTTGATTGGTCGGGATAGAGAGAGAAAAGGAATCTTCGATTCGTCGTTTCAACGATTCGAATGAGGAGGTGAAAGGACGAAACCCAGAGAGACGAAGCAGCGAATTCGAATGATTAACGACGTTACATTCTGCGAATTGAGAGCGTCTCTGTCCTGGTTACGACGACATCGCCAGGTCGAGCGAGAACAGGGATGAACGAAACAAAAAAAAAAAAAAAAAAAAAAAAAGACCAGTGACGCTATTTTTTTTTGTTTTTAATATTTCTTTCTTTATTTACCGCTGTAAGATTTTTCTGGAAAATACAAATTTGAGAATAGAGAAAAAAACAATAAGAAGAAAGGAAACTCGGGTTCGTAAGTGCAAAAGACAGATACACCCCTTACTTGTTTGTGGCATCTTCTTATGCCGCCTGAGTATTGTAGGGGTATCAATGACTTTTCTGTTTTTAAATGGCGGCCAGGCCGACAAATAATAATAGTAATAGATCCGGTTTCATTTTTCTTGTTTTCGCATATATAACCTTTTTATTATCTTCAGATTTTAACTGGGTGATGATACTGATACGGTGGTTCTGACGCATTTCTTGTTACTATCTACTTTTCTTACCGCCAAAAATATATATATAAGTGAACGAATTCAAAATTGCAAATAAACACGAAAGAGGAGCATGAAGCAAGCACTCATGTTATTTACCATTTATAAATAAATAAATAAAAACAATTTTAGTTCTGTAAGAGAAACGATTTTGAATCCATTTACTGAACCTTCACAATTATATATAGAAATAAAAAAATTGTATAGATTTCAGTTTTCATTAACATAGTTCGGTTGCAATTTCTTGGTATCAAATTAACATAGTTCAGTTTTCATTAACCTTCAATTACTGGTTCTCATCACCTTTTAGATGGCCGTAAGCTGGTTCTACATATCAAATTTGTACATTATTATTAGCCCATGCTTTAGAAAGCCCATTTACGCGACCCATATACTACAGCATCAACAACAACATTTGTAATTTCATTTAAACCTTTACTAATATAACCTTTAGTCGTGCAAAGTTATTGCCAAGTCGTGCAAATTGATATGGGAAAGAGTCTTCCGTGGTCCCGTGGAAGTAGCAGCCTCAAAGGCCTATGGATTGCTGCTGCTTTGGTTCTATTTATTGCATGGATTGCTGCTGCTTTGGTTCTATTTATTGCATGGATTGCTACCGCTTGGAGGCAACTAGTGACGGTTTCGTTTAGATTGTAAATCAATCACAAAGTTTGGATTTGGAAGTCTGCTTAAATTTATATAATCAAAACTGGTGTGGACATACAAACTTTCCACGACTCTTCGGATCTTGGGTATTGAAGGGTCCACCAATTGTTCCTCCTGGTTTGATATCAATATGAGATGTATAATCTTTGGTTTACAGTCATGATATATAGTAACTGGAATCCCTATGTTGTCATTATTTTCATCTTTGACAAGTTAGTGTCTTTGGCTTTTGCGATTCACGAATACTGATATCAAACAGTAGATGTTTTGCTTTTGCTTTCGTGATTTAGTTGGTCATTCTAATGATACAAAATCTCAGTACATACTCAAGTTTGATATATATTCTGAACTCAGTTTCAATCACGAAATCGAACACTCGATCCAATATTATTATCGGATAGGAGAAGCTTGACAACTTAGCTTTTAAACAGACTCCCAAATCCGAACTTGAGCGAGCGCAAAAATCATCAGATTCATCAAAATTCTAGTTGAGATTTTTCATCAACTCCACACAACAAACACTATAAGGGCAATTGAACCAAACAAAACACTTGAAACAAAAAAAAACGTAAGAGAAATATACTCCTGGTATATGTATTGTAATTGTACTATCCATATTCTGATATTTCATTATCACATTACAATCATCAAACCAAACCAAACCAAAACACAACAAGGGACAACAACAACAACAACAACATCAACAAAAACATCGAGATCTGACCATACCTAAACATTATTAATTATCATAAGTACGGCACTCATCAGTCTCAGGATTGTCATTGCAGTACTCTTCCAAAGGATCGGAGCCACCAGCTTTCTTCTTGTCCCTAGCATGACTCGCCGCCGCACTCAGCTCCTCCACCTCGTCCCACGCCGCCACACACTCTCCGCTCACCGGATCATCAGCGCATGTCTCCTTGGCTTCTTGTATACTCTTCTCCACCTTGTCCGATATCCCTCCTTCCGATGTCGCCTTTACCACAACCATCCTGTTCATCGAACCCAACTTCCACGGGTAATTCAACCGGACCGGAGCTGATACACGAACCGCCGGTAGAACTACCACTCGTGGAGTCGCCACGCTTAGACCAGATGCACCTATGGTTGTCATCGTTGGATGGACTATGGAGGAGAGATTTTTTTTTCAATGTAAAGAGACGAATGAAGATAAATATACAAATACTCTCTCTATCTATCGGTTCACGTTACTTAACAAAACTCTGTGATCACAAATCCTCTTATCTTCTAAGAACCATTCATCTTTTGCCACGTGTCTTTAATGCGCAAAAAGTATTCCACCCCCTGGACGGCTGACTTATAATGGGCCATATAGTAGAAAAGAAGCGCTAGTTGGGCCATCGCTAAGGCCCACATAAACAGCCGATATTTTCATGGTTGATAAATAAAACAAGTCGTCGTTGATAAGAGAAGAGGACGGTCGTTCTTCGTATTGTTGAGTGAACCGTCGAATAAGGGAATATTATTATCATCGCACTTTAAAGAAAAAGTAAAAAAGTATTTTAAAAAAAATAATTAATAATGATGCGCTTTCACAAAGCTTGTCATCGTTTCTCTCTTTCTCCTCTCTGCCATTTATCTCCGCCGTCTCCGTCGCCGTCTGCTTCTCTCCTTCTACCTTCCAAGCTTTCCGGATTCTCGACTCTGCGTGCTCGCCGTTGCCTAAGAGCTCATCGAATCTCCGGAAACCCGTTCACCATTTCCATGTCTTCACGTTCTGCTTCTACTAGGCTTCGTTGTCTCGCATCTGTCTGTGCTGAAGACGGTGGTAGCAGCTCTAATGGCTCCGTTTCAGCCTCTGCTACTGCAACTGAAGATGATGGTAACTGAATCCTTTTTTAAGCCGATTCTACTACCTAGGACTCGATTTTGTAGGATTTTGGAATTGTAACTTGGATTTGAATACTTTTGTGTGTATAGTTAGTGTTGTTGCTCGTCACTGAAATCGAAATCAAATCTCCAGAGAAATCGCGTTTGATTGCTTTTTTTGTTTGTTTGCTTGTGTTTGAACTACTGTATGTAGAATTGGCTTTAGGCACAGGGTATCGTCTTCCTCCGCCTGAGATCAGAGATATTGTAGATGCCCCACCAGTCCCTGCATTATCATTTTCACCACAAAGGGATAAGATATTGTTTCTCAAACGGAGAGCATTGCCCCCGCTGGCAGATCTAGCTAGACCAGAGGAGAAGCTTGCAGGTGTTCGAATCGATGGATACTGCAACACCAGAAGCAGGATGTCATTCTACACTGGTTTAGGAATCCATCAGTTATTGCCTGATGGTACGTTGAGTCCAGAGAAAGAGATCACTGGCATTCCAGATGGCGGTAAGATTAACTTTGTCACATGGTCTAATGACGGTAAGCATCTCGCTTTCAGCATCCGGGTCGATGAGAACGGAAACAGTAGTAAGCCAGTTGTATGGGTAGCTGATATTGATACTGGAGTTGCTAGACCATTGTTTAAGTCGCAAGATATTCATCTCAATGCGATTTTTGAGAGTTTTGTTTGGATTGATAATTCCACTTTGCTGGTGAGCACAATCCCTTCATCTCGTGGTGACCCACCAAAGAAACCTTTGGTCCCATCTGGTCCCAAAACTCTGTCAAACGAGAAGAAGAATGTTGTCCAAGTTAGAACATTCCAAGATTTGCTCAAGGATGAGTATGACGCTGATTTATTCGACTACTATGCCACATCACAACTGGTATTGGCTTCTCTGGATGGTACAGTGAACGAAGTAGGGGAACCTGCAGTGTATACATCGTTGGACCCTTCCACAGACCATAAGTACTTGTTAGTATCATCACTTCATAGGCCATATTCCTTCATTGTACCTTGTGGTAGATTTCCAAAGAAGGTGGAAGTCTGGACATCTGATGGTAGATTTGTAAGACAGCTATGTGACTTGCCCCTAGCTGAAGATATCCCCATTGCCTCCAATAGTGTGCGTAAAGGAATGCGTTCAATAAACTGGCGAGCAGACAAGCCTTCAACCCTCTACTGGTAAATATTTGAGATTCAAAGCGATTCACATGTAGTACACGTTTCAAAGTGGGATCTGAAATCGACTAATTTACAACTCTTTGAGATATGTAGGGCAGAAACACAAGATGGAGGTGATGCCAAAGTGGAAGTTTCACCGCGTGATATAGTTTATATGCAGTCTGCGGAACCACTGGCAGGAGAAGAACCAGAAGTGTTACACAAGCTCGATCTTCGTTATGGGTAAGCTGACTATTAATGTCATCTTATCAATAAACTGACTAACTTCATCAAAGCCTTCTATGTCCTAACATTTATCCGATTTCAATTCTACAGAGGAATTTCTTGGTGTGATGATACATTAGCTCTGGTTTATGAATCATGGTATAAAACACGACGGACAAGGACATGGGTTATCTCTCCTGGATCTAGCGATGTCAGTCCACGCATCTTGTTTGATAGATCATCGGAAGATGTGTACTCAGACCCTGGCTCAACCATGCTGAGGAGAACTGCTGCTGGAACATATGTAATAGCAAAGATAAAGAAGGAAAATGATGAAGGCACTTATGTCTTATTGAACGGAAGTGGGGCTACACCACAAGGGAATGTACCCTTCCTTGACTTGTTTGACATGTAAGCCCAACCAGACAATGACTTCTTTTTTCTTGCGCTTTTTCTCGTGTTTTTATTGCCTTCATGCCGTAACAAACTGGGAATGTTCTGTACAATATTTATCTAGAAATACAGGCAACAAAGAACGAATCTGGGAGAGTGACAAGGAAAAGTATTTCGAGACAGTTGTTGCCTTGATGTCTGACCAGAAAGAAGGGGACTTAAGAATGGAGGAGCTGAAAGTCCTGACATCAAAGGAGTCTAAAACTGAAAACACCCAATATTCTCTCCAACTTTGGCCTGATAGGAAAGTGCAACAGATTACCAACTTTCCTCATCCGTATCCGCAGTTGGCTTCATTACAGAAAGAGATGATCAGGTACCAACGAAAAGACGGAGTTCAACTTACTGCAACACTATATCTACCACCAGGCTATGATCCATCAAAAGACGGTCCTCTTCCTTGTCTGTTTTGGTCTTATCCTGGTGAATTCAAGAGCAAAGATGCTGCTAGTCAAGTCCGTGGCTCTCCAAATGAATTTGCAGGCATTGGTTCAACGTCGGCCCTTCTTTGGCTTGCTAGAAGGTATTTTGCATTTTCCAATTCTATGCTTGGTTAGCATTGATACTGTTTCTTGCTGCTTCATTGTCCTGGAGTCTATTTCATCGAGCTTGTTGTGTTAGCTAATACCATCTGGATTCTTCTGCATCGTGCAGGTTTGCTATATTATCTGGACCTACCATACCTATAATTGGTGAAGGTGAGGAAGAGGCTAATGACAGGTACCGTGATATCTTCTTTAAATACACTGGTTTTTAAAACATGGCAACCTATGTCATTTTCATGGTTAAGGTTTGCTGAAAGCATAAAAACTAATTAAATGGGAGCCAGTGACATCAAACCACTCAAGTTTTAGATGTGAGATGTGCTTGAGATTGACAGTTTCTAATGTGAACTACCAAACAACATTCTCAGCTACGTAGAGCAATTGGTTGCAAGTGCCGAGGCTGCTGTAGAGGAAGTCGTCAGGCGTGGAGTAAGCATTGCTTGATCTTAATTCCATCTTCTCGTTACTGTATAAAACCACAACAGTTTTGAAACTTACTGTTTTGTCCTTCTTTTTTCAAGGTAGCTCATCCAAGCAAAATTGCTGTTGGGGGACACTCCTATGGAGCGTTTATGACTGCAAATCTTCTTGCTCATGCTCCTCATCTTTTCTCCTGCGGAATAGCTCGATCTGGCGCTTACAACAGAACACTCACGCCCTTTGGTTTCCAGGTGACATGGCCAATTGTCTTCGTCTCATTGTCTGCATTGGGATAGTTATTGACTTATCTTTGGTTAACCTTTAACTATGCCTGTAAATTTTCAGAACGAGGACCGAACTCTGTGGGAAGCTACTAATGTCTATGTAGAGATGAGCCCATTCATGTCTGCTAATAAAATCAAGAAGCCAATCTTGCTCATTCATGGTGAAGAAGACAATAACCCAGGAACTCTAACAATGCAGGTTATGAGTTGAATAGAAATCACCCGAAAATATTAGATTCTAACCCACACCAATTTTCTCTCTCTAACTAGTTTCCTTTCTCATACATTGTATAACAGTCAGACCGATTCTTCAATGCACTAAAAGGTCATGGCGCTCTTTGCCGTCTTGTTGTTCTTCCTCACGAGAGCCACGGGTACTCAGCACGGGAAAGCATTATGCACGTACTCTGGGAAACCGACCGTTGGCTTCAAAAATACTGCGTTCCAAACACATCAGATGCAGATACAAGTCCCGACCAGTCGAAAGAAGGCTCGGATTCTGCAGACAAAGTAGCGGCAGGCACAGGTGGTGGTAATCCCGAGTTTGGTGAGCACGAAGATCACTACAAGCTCAGGAGATCACTTCTCTGGTAAACTGTCTCACCATTCCCGAAAGAAAAACAAAACTGCAAGATTTTCTCACATTCGATTTAGCTGATTCAGGTTTTTGGAATTGTTGGTTATGCTTTTTACAGAGTTCCAGAAGGTGCTTTATTTGGCTACATACAGCATTCGGATGCACTTGCAGAAGCAGAAAATACCAAAGAAAACCGCAGAAGCAACACAAACTATTTTTTTCAGAGAACATTGTCATTCATAATAATAATATGAAAAAAGAAGTTTTTGATACATGTATACACTCTGTCAAGTGCAATACTTCCATCAAATAAGTTTCAACAATATTATGCACCTTTTGTAATAATCTCAAACAGCAAAACAAAACAAGAGAAGAGATTACGTCTGAATCAACAGCAAATTTGAATTTGTTTATATAACTGACAAATATTTTTCTCAGATTTATTTCTTAAGAAATCCAAACAAAAATAATCCAAAAAACAGAAATCAAAATATTCAGGAACCAGTTAAGGAGCGCGGCTGTATTACTACTACTCTTGGGCAGCAATGACACTGATCTCACCTCTCTCAAGCAAGTCATAGAAAGCTCTGGTTTTCCTCTGTTCGTTCCAATGGTGCATCTTCCAGAGACCACCAGCAGCTAAACCGAGTGCCATACCGATAATTAACTCCTTGACAACACTAGGACCCTTCAATGTAGCATGCGCAACTTTGTGTCCTGCCATGTCTCTTCTTTCTTTCTTTCTCTCTAACCTACCAAAACGTTACAGCATAACAGCAAAGATCAAAACATGCATGAATCAGCAGTAATGTAACTTTCACTAAACAAAAGTTAGAAATGTAATTTAACTAGCAATTCATATAAGACTAACAATTTGGTTCCTTGTTTAGTCAAAACCGTTTATTTTCTCAATGGACATATAATAAAACTATGCATTAGATATGAGCTGCATATATATTGAGATGTCCATACATATTAAACCAACTGTCAAAAGGGGCAGTTGGTGATTTGTTTGATCGGGAGAGATGAAAAGCTTGGATTCAATGTCAATGACAAAAATTAGCAATCTCCTCCAGCCTAACCGATCAAATATATTCCCAGGAACTACTAAATATGATAAACTTTACAAAAAAAAAAAAGAAGGGAATCTGGATTCCGATCACTTAGATCGCCACAATAAAGAAGAGGAATCAATTTGAAATCAGAAAATCACTCATCATTATTCAATGAGAAGACGAATAATAGAAGAAAAGAAAAAAAAAGTAACAGAGGGAGAGAGATTAATTAATTTTAAGGATTTACCAAGTCGGAGTGTGGGTGGGGAGGTAGAGGAACGACGACCGTAACCAACGAATGAAGGAAGAAGAAGCGGAGGATTCTCAGGTGCTGAGAGGAGGAAATCACCACACTGATGATTGATAGAAAATTTATAAATTCAGTTTGATGGATCCTGATCCAGCCTATTAATTGGGCTAACATCTGATCACGGCCCATTAAGTTTTTATTTTCTTTTTTAAAATAAGAGTTTCGTTCTCCATTTCCCAACTTGTTGTTATCTTTGCATCATCATCATTAATCATATTCAAAGGTTCAAAACACCTAAATGCCGATAAAAGAAAGCAACACAATTCTTTTTTTTTTTTTTTTAATACAATATAAGTTACGAATCTACTACTACTCCAGGAATTCTAATATTTTACATGTATTCATTTCAAAAATTATAGTATATAGACAGGCATAAAATTTAAAAGAGTAAAAAAAACGGAATTATGATAATAATACTACAGTCTATAAGTGTGTCGGTGTGTAATATTTTCCGGAAGTTAAGAAGAGTGTGAAGTGAATGGCACCTACCAAACCATATGAAATGATCGATCTTGATTCTTAACCCAATTGGTGTGGAATTTATAAGCTTCAACCAAACTTGCAACAAAAAAAGAGTACAGCATTAAGTAGGAAACAACAACAACAACACTTTAATCAAAAAAAAAAAAATAACACACTTTTTCCCATAATAAGGCTAAGGTGGTCCTCGCCCCACCCAATTTATTTCTCTCTCTTTTCAAAAAACATGTCGCCGTCGTGCTGCTGCGGCAAGCGCTCCGTCGCTTTCTTCTTCCTCTTCATCTCCGCCGTCCCCATAGCTTACCTCGTTTCCTTAGAGCGAGCCGTTCCTTCGACGCACGTCATCTCTTACCACAGCTCCGGCTTCCTCCGCGAGTGCGCCAAATGGGACGACGTTGGTCGTAGGTTCCTCGTTTCCTACATGGACGGAGGCGGCGGTATCGGAGAGCTCGTCGTTCCTTCTAATTCTGATTCCGAAGACGTTCTCGAGGAACTCACTTTGGTCAAAGACCTTGACCTCTCCGGCAACTCTTCCAACGGTTTCATTATCGACCGCCACAGAAACCGTCTCCTCCTCGCTGTCGCCGATTTGCTCGGAAACCGTTTCAGCGCTTTAGTTGCCTACGATTTGTCCACGTGGCGCCGTCTCTTCCTCACTGTCCTTAGCAGCCAGCACAGTAAGTAATCATACGCAGACGATTCTTAACCGTCCGATTAATAGATTAGATTAGATTCAATTTGTTTCCTAAAATTGGAGCAATGTAATGTAATGTAGGTAAAGAGATATCATACGCAGACGATGTAGCTGTTGATGCACAAGGCAATGCTTACGTCACTGATGCAAAAGGAGGTAAAATATGGAAACTTGATCTCGATGGTAAGCTTGTGTCCATCATTAGAAGCCATCTCTTCGTTCCACCTGCCTCCTCTTGGTACTTCAACAACTTTGTCTCTCTTAACGGCATTGTTTATCACCCTGACGGCTTCCTTATCGTCATCCACACTTTCTCCGGTTCTTTGTTCAAAATCGATGTTAGTAATGATGCTGATATTAGTAGTCGAGTCACTGTCATTGACGTTTCTGGTGGCTCTTTGAGGTTTGGAGATGGTCTTGAGCTCTTGTCTCCTTCCAAGATTGTTGTTGCAGGTCCCATCTTTTTACTACTATAAACGTTTTTAATTAAAGTCTACCATAGAGACATTACTTATTCAAGTATTTTTGTGTGTGTGTGTGTTTTCATTTTCAGGTAGCCCGTCTTCGAAACTTGTAGAGAGTTCAGACGGGTGGCGGACGGCTTCTGTGACAGGTTGGTTCAGCAGTGGTATGGTTCATCGGTTAGTCTCGTCCGCTACTGTCAAGGAAGGAAGAGTTTATCTAAACCACATTGTTGGGTTTGGCTCTAAGAAGAGACACATACTTGTAGAAGCTGTGTTTTAGATGCTCTGTTTTGCTTATGAGTTATGACCTCTTTAAGATTCTACTAGAATCTGATTCTTTAATTATCCAATTTCTTTTAATCTATTAGATAATCATTCATCATCGTTGTAACGATTTGTTGAAGCCTTTGGAACTTGAAACTCGTTTCGGTGTCATATATATACGCATTAGAAGACTACAAGAAAATTATGAATTTGGTATATAGATTAGTTGGAATCCTCAATTTTGGTAGAGAGATCTATAAAAACGCATATATAGACTATAGTACGTTTAATACAAACTTTGCATAATAAAACTTTCAAAACAATGTGTTAATTACACTTTATTGTCACCTTCATCATCATCAACAACAACATTGGAAGTAGTAGGACTTGCACGTGGATTTCTTCTTCTACCTTGTTCGAAAAGCAAAACCATCCCAAACCACAAAGACCCTTTGACGATCCTAACCATACCAATCGTCACAACCATATAATATAACCACCAGTTCACAAAATCCAACGTTCCCACGTCAAAACTAACGTTAACGTTACCATCGATGGGCAATAACAACAACAATGCTCTTTTAGCCTCTGCCACACCAACCAAAGCCTCTACTTCATCTCGAAGCTTCCACCACCACAACGTCCCACAGCTAACGGCCAAAGCCACCCTCTCCACCAACGTCTCTTCTCTCCGTTGACCGTCTTCCCCTCCTAACAACGTGTTATCCACCACAGGTCTCACGATCACTCGGCACCACAGAAGCATCACCTCGTGAAGACCAAAGAAAAACACAAGCCTGCTCAAGAAATTGCGTTCGCTTCCGATGATTAAACCGTTGGAGATCGTTGTTTGGAGTCCTAAACCGACGGAGACTTGAACAAGGAAGAGTGTCACCCACGCGATGCTGACGTGTGGATAAAAAGCAATCGAACGTTTGGGGTCTGCAGCTGTGATCTTGGTGGTTAGGCCAAGAACTAGAGTGTAAACGCTTATTGATGAAACGACGACGTATACGATCGCCGGATTCGCGCCAAGGAAGAGAGAATAGAAGAAAGATGACTCTGTGTGCGGCTGAGATTTGATCAAGGAGAAGAGGAAAGAAGCAGAAGAGAGACGACTAAGGAGAAGGAAAGAGAGAGGAAGGAGAAGGCTGAGGAGAGTTGTTGTCACTAGCCGGAAAGGCTTAACCACCAGCTGCTCCGCCTCTCTCCGCCACTTCCCACCGCCGGCGATATTCATCATCTTGATTATAAAGAATTGTCGAGAAGGTAAAGAAACATGAAGCAGTTTTTGTGTTATAAATATATGTTTTTTTTGGTTTTGTTTTGAGGGCATTGAAGGTTTATGTTTGAAGGAAAGATGAAGGAGTGGGTGCCATGTCCATAGTTTCAAGTTAGGTTTGATGAAAAAGAATCATTCATGTCAACATATTAATTAAAATACATTATCGACGGAATTATTAGTATTAAACACACGCATAATAAGGTTACTTGATTATTAAAACATTATACAAAGAGTGATAGACAAATCATTGCCTTTGTTCTTTCCAAGTAATATAAGTTTCTTTCTTTTGTCTACAAAAATTGTCAACTAAAAAGAAACAAAAATTATGGAGAGACAGACGTAAACACAACAGCTCGGAGAAACGACGACGTACTTGTAATCCATGATCCCTTCACTTTTTTTCAATAATTGAGCATTTCGTATCATGATGTCTTTAAAAAAAAAAAACAAATCGTATTTTATCTCTATTTAAAACGGAGATAGCCGTTGGCGATTTGTATATGTGAACGGCTATGATGTGATGGTTTGGTAAAGCCAATGGACGGCCACGATCTCGTCACAAAGGATGAACAAAATCTAGTTCAAATGATCAGAGAAGTCTGAAAGCAAAGTAAAAAAACTAAACAATTTGTCTTCTGTAGTATATATAATCAGGAAGCTAATCTCTTCTCCTTTCGATCAAAAAAATATCAATCAATATATCTAAGCCGGTGCAATCTGCTGTTGTTGCTGAACCACCTTGTAGCATTTGAGGCTGCATAGAGGAAGTTTAGTCTTCGAATCGCGATACTTGTAAGGATTGGTGCATGATGGACCTGCGCAATTTTCCCGCGGAGGAGGATAACTGCAGATTCCAAAAAAGAAGTATACTTGCCTTTAGAATAATAGCAACAGACCCAAAGAACATTGTAAATCGAATTCTAATCTAGAGCACTCCTTAATCTTTCATACGCATATAACATTTGAAGCAGTTCCTACCATCTATTTTATACTGCTCACTAACAAGATGATGTAGCTAACATGTGTAGTTTTTTCACATCAATCAGCTACGAGATTAAGGGACATCAAATCATGAATTTGGTCTGATTCCAAACAGACTCTGCGCAAAAGAAAAGAAAAGAGAGTAGCATACCCTGATGGTTTGGGATCGAACAGGCTAGGCACTTTGTCAATTGGAAATGAAACAGTGGTTCCATTAGGACCCATTATTGTTCTGATGTAGCAAGTTGAGGCTCTCTCCTCTTGTGCAGCCTTCTCCTGCAGAACACATGTTGTTGACTCTTATTTTCAGCATCTCAGTTTTACTAAGAAAAAATGTGTTTAGCGAAAAAGGTGGTTAAACATGCGCTTATATTATCCCAATTACCTGAGCCAACTCATCGAGTCGTTTCTTGATTTTGTCTCCACGCTTCTTCCTGCTCGAATCTTGACCTAGAATTTTTTTAATGGCCTCTGCCTGTGAAAACAAAACCAAAAGATCATACTCTCGTCATCTGCCAATTCATTAATGTGCATAGAGCACAACAGAGAAAGAAAAGAAAAAGAAAAAAAACACCAACCTCAGACTCTCTTGCAGCCTTCTCAATCTGAACTTTTCGCCTTTGAGCAGCTTCTGCCTTCTTCAATTGCTGCTCCATTTCTGAAAGAGTCTCCTTTTTCCCTATTTGTCAACATACGTTGCCACCATACATTATAGCCCTGTACTGCTAAAGATTTATGTGGAAGTAGCAAAAAGACTAAAATCTTACTTCTGGATGTAGGAGGTAATCCATCTGAAAAATCAATCGCACTTGATTTGCCAGAAGCAAGGGCTCGCTGACGACTAGTCAAATTTGATTCCCTCTTATTATCATTATTATCAATCTCTTTTTCATCAGACACCGCTTCAAGTTCCTCCGCACAATCCATGTCTTCGGACGCCTGTTCAGACACAGCTTTCTTCTTGCCGGAATTTTCCCCATTTGTAATCCCAGATGGCTTCAATTGCCTCCTTCCTGATCCTGACTCAGTATCGTCGTTACACACAGAAACTCTCTTATATTTCAGCTTTTCCAAATACCTGATCTCGTCATCATTGTCATCATCGCTATCAAAAACTCGTTTCTTTGGTGCTCGTTTGCTCTTGCGAACCGAGCCAGTTGGCTCTCCTTGTTTTCTCTTCCCCGTCATAGACCCGTCTATCTCAGCATCCTCAAGATCAGCCTTCTTATCTAGAGGGGAATCACAATCTTCAGAACTTTCCTGTAATTAAATAAAATTTAATGTAAAAAGATATTAAAAGTTTGCATAATCTAAACTGTCAAGAAAACCCACCACAGGAAATTAAGACACAAATAATCCACTCAAAGTAAAATTACTTCAGAAAACATTTTCAGATTGCTGTCCATATACATCAAACACTTACTAGTTTGAGATCAAGCAGCGGATAAGAGACTAATTTAACCCGACCCCGAGGAGATTATGGGCCGTAAGGCCCGAAAAGAGCGTAGCATTAACCGAAAAAGATACTATAAATCTCATTGGATGAGAGAGAGACACAGTTCAACAAGTTGAGCTATGTCAAGATATCCAAAAGTTAAGCTTATTTCACCTGCAAATCATGGTTAGGCCGAGTAGTATCATCATTCAGTGGTTTCGAAGACTTTCTAGATGAAGAACCATTAGCATGAACCAACCGACTCACACCACCGATCTTAAGCTTCATTCTCTTAGTTTCTCCCTCAAACTCACCCGAACCAGTTCCCTTTCCATTGATCGCATCTTTACCTTGTTCATCTTCCCGGGTTGCATTTTTCCAGCTAGCAGGAGCAAGTAGACCTTCAGTCGAACGTTTGTTTCTGTTGATGATCTCTCTTCGGCGAGAATCATTGTTACCTCTTTCAGAAACAGCTATAGATTCAGCACGTGAGATACAATGGCTAAGACTAAACTCTTTCCTTCTAGGGTTAGTATCAAAAGCCGGTATATCATCACTAGAGATGTTGCTGAAATGATCTGAAGAAGGTGTCGTCAAAAGATTTGATCCATCGGGACGAGGACGACGACGACAAGTCAAGCTACGTTTCTTCCTCACAGTATTATTATTCCTCATACCATCACAATAAGCACCACCATTGTCTTCCATTGTAGATCATTTGTAATCATATATAAACTCTTATCGCTCTCCAAGATGATAAACTGATCAATAGAGAAACCCCAAAGCTCCAACAATACTGAGAAGAAGCAGAAGAACACATTGAATCATCAGACAAATTAAGCAAAACAGAAATTCAAATTAAACGAATGTATCATCAGAATCCCAGATCAATCAGAACCGAGTAATCAATTGAAAATTACTAGGCCACGATCTCTCGTCGGATCCACAAAAACGATCGAATCAAAAGCCCCAATGAAGAAGTATCATAGCAATAAACACGGAACCATACAAGCTTTCAAAAAAAAAAAAAAAAAGCAATACTTTGATCTATCAACACGAAAAAAAAAAAAAAAGAGAGAAGACACGAAGAGAATATAATAATACCTTGACGATTGATCAGGAGAGACGAATTGGGAGAGTAGAGAAGAGGATGATGATGATGATGATGAAAGTAAGAAGAAACAACAAAAGGGGAAAAAATCGAGGATTGGAGAAAGGGAGAATTAGGGTTAGGGAAAGAATTGGGAATAAGAAGAATTAAGAAAGCGTGAAGAGAAGACAAGTAGTAAAGAGGAAGAGGAGGTGAGAGACTAATTATCTCTTCCTTCACCATTTTTTTTTGCTATTTCAACACCAAACCCACACACACTCGCTTACAAAAAATAGAAATACCCAAACCCACACAAACAAAAAAAAAAAAAAAAAAAAAAAAAAAATCTCAAAGATCCCTTTTTTATCGGTTTTTTTTTTTTTTTTTTTTGGTTTGCTGCTTCCTCTTTAGACTCGGTGAATCGACTCAGAGAGTGAACTCGTTTTCCCTTCTCTTTTTTCTACTCTGTCTCTCTCTCGTTTGTTTCCTTTTTCTTCTGCCTGCGTTGGTTTTTTTTTTTTCTGCTTTGTTTTTAGACCTGCCGGTGCGGCGCATGTTAAGAAGAGACGCACTTCCGTCTGTGTATGTTAGCCCTTTCTGTCACAGTCATATAATGACACGTGTTTTTTAAAAATAATTTACTTCTCACGTGAAAAAAAGTTACGTTTAAATCACACAACTATGAAATGGTATACTTGTGACTATTATCAATAGGAAAAATGATAATATCATAGTGGGACAATGATAATTGCAACTATAATTATAAAACAAAACAATCAATTTTGAGTGTTGATTACTTATTTACTTGAAACTTGCTGATTAACTGGTCAAAGTTTGGAATGTACCTACAGTAATTTTGGTTTACCCGGTAAAATTTGCCAAGGGTTTTTTTTTTCTTAGTACTAAAAAGACGAGTAATCATATATTATATATATACAAACGTAAGCAAAATTTTGAACTTTCAAAATTTCGGCGATCACGTTTAGATCAAATCTAACGGTTTTGAACCTTTTGAGACATGGCCAAAACGTTGCTACAGAGCTTCTTCATAAGCTCATCTAGAGACGCCGTCGGCGAATCAACACCAGGAACATCCACGAATATATCAGAGCAAGTCGACACATCAGAGATCGCCGCGCTCAAAACCTAATCCAATCTCCCGTAATCTCCACCGTCCATCGCCATCCTCGCATCTTCAAGACTCGAGACGAACGACTCGTAATTCTCGACGCAAACACTCATCGCCTCCTTCACCGTCATCGGCGTTTTGCTATCTTCCATCACACGCTTTGCGTATTCGAGAGTCGCGTTCGCTTTTTTGAACAGAGACTCTGCTTCCATTCGCATCACATCCTTCGCCTCGAATCCTCTGCTTCCTCCTCCTCCTCCTCCTTCGCCGCCGTCTCGTTTCTGTAAATCAGGCAGAATCGCGGCGATGCATTCGTTGTTGTAGTCTGTGTTCTTGCAGAGATCTTTCGCCGTCGTGTCGATCTTCATTGATGAGAAATCGAAGTTGTTTATGTGTTCGAATTTAGGAGCAAGATCTGCTATGTTTGTGACCGAGTCGAAGTCGATGTCGATGTCTTCTTGTGATGGTCCGGGTGCGGGTGTCTCCGTCGTGGAGGTGGGGGCTGGTGCGGAGGCTGGGACCGCTGAGATTGATGATACAGGCGGTTCAAGAAGCGAAGCCTCAGGTGAGGAAGCAGGGACTTGGGATATATCATCTTTTACTGAACGACCGATGGCTTGGACGTTGGATACGCCGGAGAATGTATAATAGAAAACAGTAACTCCGATGAGGATTATTGCTTTGTAAGGCTCCATTATTATTTTTTAAAAATTAATTGGTGATGGTTAGGAATTTAAAAAGGTTTAACTATATATATAAATTGACTGGTTTTTAAAGGTGCCAAATTTTTGGAAAAGCTAAATTACATGAGAGGTTACTCTCAAAAACCCAAATTTAAACCCTGTTATAGATTCATAATAATATAACCAAAAACCTTTAAAAGGAGATAAGTTATTACAAAATGCTGTTAAGAAAAATGTTGCAAAGAAAAATCATTAAACACTAATCTGCTACTAATTGGGTGAATAGTACAAAAATAGTGTTTGACAAAGGCCCAGTATAGGCCCAAATGTATAGACGTTAACAAGTTATTACAAAAAAAAAAAAGTAGTGATCACTAAACACTAATTAGGTGATATTACAAAAATAGTGCTTAACGAAGGCCCATTATAGGCCCAAATATATAGACGTTAACAAGTCGGTAAACCCGGGAAATTATTTTACTCGTCTCCTTCCTCTCTAATTTTACATAACCACCGGAAAAAAAAAAAAAAACACACGAAACCCTAAATTCGTCGTAACGAAGCTTAGCAACAGTTGAGAGAGCTTTGCTCAACAAAGCTATAGCTGAGAGAAGAGTAATTCAAAGGTGAAGTATGTCAAATCGGAAGTTTGGAATTGAAAAATTCGGCATAAATCGGCAAACTACCTACAGTTTCGAGCGATCTGAAGCACCGCAACGTCTCTACGTCCCTCCGTCGTCTCGCGGCGGAGACAATTCCGAAGATGCCGATCTAGATAACATTGATTACATAGAAAACGAAGAAGCTGAGGAAGACGTCGAGGAAGGCGGTTCTGCGGCGGCTAACGGTGGCGATGATGATGAGATCGATCCATTAGATGCTTTTATGGAAGGAATTCACCAGGAGATGAAAGCTGCTCCACCTCCTAAACCAAAGGAGAAACTGGAGAGGTACAAGGACGATGATGATGACGATCATATTGAGAGTTTCCTCAAGGCGAAGAAGGATTTAGGCTTGACACTAGCCGCAGACGCGCTTAACGCTGGTTATAACTCTGACGAGGAGGTGTATGCTGCAGCCAAGGCCGTGGATGCAGGGATGATTGAGTATGATTCCGATGACAACCCCATTGTCGTGGATAAAAGGAAGATTGAGCCGATTCCAGCTCTGGATCATAGCTCCATTGATTACGAACCCATTAATAAGGACTTCTACGAGGAGGCGGAATCTATATCGGGTAAGTCTCTCTATTCGTTAAAGTTACTAGCTTTCTTATAGGTCTTGGTGTTGGATCCAAATTTTGATTTAAGTTTTCTTTATCCACAGGAATGAGTGAACAAGAAACTTCAGATTACCGTCAGCGGTTAGGGATCCGTGTGTCGGGTTTTGATGTTCATCGGCCAGTTAAGACATTTGAGGATTGTGGATTTTCCTCACAGATTATGAGTGCTATCAAAAAGCAAGCTTATGAAAAGCCTACAACAATCCAATGCCAGGCTTTACCCATTGTGCTATCTGGTCGAGATGTTATTGGCATAGCCAAAACTGGTTCAGGAAAGACCGCAGCATTTGTTCTTCCCATGATTGTGCATATTATGGATCAGCCCGAACTTCGGAAAGACGAAGGTCCTATTGGTGTCATTTGTGCTCCAACTAGAGAACTGGCTCATCAGATATTCTTGGAAGCTAAGAAATTTTCAAAAGCATATGGTCTACGTGTCTCTGCTGTGTACGGTGGAATGTCTAAACATGAGCAGTTTAAGGAACTCAAGGCAGGATGCGAGATTGTTGTTGCTACTCCGGGAAGGTTGATTGATATGCTGAAGATGAAGGCTTTGACAATGATGAGAGCCTCTTATTTGGTTCTTGATGAGGCAGATCGGATGTTTGACCTTGGTTTTGAGCCACAAGTAAGGTCTATCGTTGGCCAGATTCGTCCTGATCGCCAGACTTTACTATTTTCAGCCACTATGCCTTGGAAAGTTGAAAAATTAGCTAGGGAAATCCTCTCAGATCCTATTAGAGTCACAGTTGGTGAAGTGGGGATGGCCAATGAAGATATTACGCAAGTTGTCAATGTAATACCTTCTGATGCTGAAAAGCTTCCCTGGCTAATTGAGAAGCTCCCTGGAATGATTGATGAGGGTGATGTATTAGTGTTCGCTTCTAAAAAAGCCACTGTTGATGAGATTGAAGCTCAGCTTACTCTAAATTCTTTTAAAGTTGCTGCTCTTCACGGTGATAAAGATCAGGCATCGCGAATGGAAACTTTACAGAAGTTCAAATCTGGAATCTACCATGTGCTGATTGCCACTGATGTTGCTGCCCGAGGTCTAGACATTAAGTCACTCAAGACAGTGGTTAATTATGACATTGCAAAAGATATGGACATGCATGTACATCGTATTGGTAGAACAGGCCGTGCTGGTGATAAGGATGGGGTTGCCTATACACTTGTTACGCAGAGAGAAGCTAGATTTGCGGGTGATTTGGTAAACAGTTTGGTTGCTGCTGGTCAGAATGTACCTCCAGAACTCATGGATCTCGCCATGAAGGTAATAACAGTTTCCCTTTGTTGACAACGTTTTATAAATATTATTTCGTGTATCCTCTATAATTGTTCATTCTACTAGCTCCATTCCACTGCTCGAGTTTCGTTTTTGCTTAGATTAAGATATGTTTTTGAGTTAAATTTTATCTTTGTAAATCAATAGGATGGACGGTTCAAATCCAAGCGTGAAGGGAGAAAAGGAGGTAAGCGTTCTGTAGCTTTATTTTGTATTGTAGCACTATTAGTATTATTAAGAGAAACTTTGCACTGGTAGATGAATCCAAAAAAGGAAAAGTTTAATGTTTCTCTGCATAGATCTTCTTGTGAAGTGAGTGAAACTATCCAAAAACCTGTGCTTGATCTCTGAAATCTCTTATGATGTAGGTGGGAAGAAAGGACGAGGTGGTAGAGGAGGAGGTGGAAACAGAGGGGTACGTGGTGTTGATTTTGGTCTTGGTATTGGATTTAGCTCGGAACCAAGTGGGGCACCATCTTTTAAAGCTGCGTCGAGTAGAAGCGGGGTGATCAATTCCGTGAGAACTGGAGTAATGGCCCAATTCAAGAATAGCTTTGTAGCCGCAACGCCATCCAATCCACAAAACCAAGCTTATCCAAACAAGAGACCATCCCTAATGGGGTTTGTCTCAGGTGGTACCATTGGTGGGGACATGGGTAGAACTCAGAGTCAACCTCCTCCCCCAGTAGCACCTACTCAAAACGCCTCATTACATAACTCCAGTCAGGAACATTCACAGAGGTTTGAATCCTTTTAGTTTCACTATTTTGCAAGTTGTAACATAGTAACAATATTATTGACCTGTTTCTCTTACTGTTGCAGTTCGGAGAATCGGCCTAGAGAGAGGAAGAGAAGATCTGGTTGGGATAATTGAGTGCGCCACGTTTTGCATGATAGTTTGATGAAGTGGTTTACGCAAATGTGTAACGAAATGTTGTATAATTTGTTTTTAAAATATTGTTGTTTTATCATTTTCGTAAGTTTTCAAGTGTTCAGATTTAATTCTTTCTAGGAGAAATAATGATGCAAAATAGATATGATAAAAAGGGTTCAATTACAAAAAAGAAAGAATCACACTTGAGTTTCATACAAGAAGAGACGAGAGAAGCAAATAAGCTTATTACATGTCTTGAAGCAAAGTGACGGACATGATCTCAATTGGTGACTTTGGTTGATACTGTTCATCAGTCTCAACCTCCTCGATGTCCTGAACGACGTCTTGTCCCTTGGCAACACGACCAAAGACAGTCAATTTCTCGTTCAGATCTGTGATCTGAGCAGATACAATGAAGAAGTCGAATCCTCCTTGCTCGTTTTTAGCTTTAGGAGTTCCCACCATGAATTCTTCTTGTTTTAAACTTTGATAAAAAAAAACACAAAGAGTAAGAGTTCATCCATCATTAGCCTGAAAAAAAGTAAATCTAAGCTTTTTGTCATATATTTCCTAACGGAGATTTTGAAAACCAACCTGGTATCAAGGTTCTTCCTTTGGAGTGCCCAATCTTTGACAGCATCAAACTCACCAGAGGCACCCGCTTGAATCACAGAATGCTTAACAACTCGACTGAATAAGAAACCTTTGAAATAGCCATCTTGACTGCGCAGACCAATGACAGACAAAGTTTATGCTAAGAATTAAGTTTTGAAAAAAAGGCAAATATGATGTGGAACTGAAAGAGAGTTTAAGCTTACCATAACTTCATGAATTGGTCAACAACAGTGGGAGCAGTAGCCTTGAACAGTTCAATTGTCACTGAACCTTTGCCAGTATCCAAGGTCTAGCGATCAAACAAAAGATCAAAAAAATAAGCAAATACGAAACTGAAGAAAACATAAAGGTAGTTGTTGTTGGGTATATATATAAAAGTAAAACTCACAGCAAACCGGGGAAGATCGGAGTTCTTAATACTCCCAGGGAAGGCTGCATCCTATAAACAGGACAATCATTAAATACATCTCAGGTCATGGAAACAAACAAACCAAGCAGGTCAGAGTAATAAGCCGATACCTCAAGAACTGATCTACCATTGTGCGATGGGATCTCAGATCTGAAAATGGAAAAAAGTAAGACAATTCCTCAGTAAAATTTGACACCAAGAAACTAACACCAAGTATATAATTCAGTATATGTTTCTAGACTACAGAGAGAGAGAGAGAGAGCAGAGAGAAGAGAACCTAAGAGTCCAACGTCGGTAAGCAGAGAAGAGAACAAAGACAAGCAGTAGGAGAGCCAAGGTGTAAATGACGATGTTGGTTATGCTTATCCGAGAAGGTCCTTTCTTCTTCTTGCTTTGCTGCAATAAAGCTTGAGGTTTGATCTTCGCCATTAGCTACTTTTGCACAAAAAAAACTTCAGATCCCCCAACAAAAATATAAAACTCTGCAGAAGAAGAAGAAGAAGAAGAAGAAGACGAATCATTAGAATTCTATAATCAGAGAAACAAAAAAAAAAAAAAGCATCAGATTCGGCATATCAAGAGAGCGGTTAGCTTCTACAGGGATAACTCAAATCTACAAAGAATTCGAGATCGAGAATTATTTATATATATATATATATATATATATATATCCTTAATCTAAGTTACGATTTGACACGATTCGAGAGAAAGAAACAACACAGATCAATCAATCAATCAATCCAGAGTTCGAAAGACGTTGGAAACAAAATCGAAATCTGAAAACAGAAAGCGAGCAAAACTCAGATTATAACCTCTCCTTGGACTTCTTCTTCTTCTTCTTCCAATTCTTGCAAGTGTGAGTCTCTCTGTGTTGTTGTTTCCGCAAAGTCGAGTGATGATGATTTGTTTGGGTCTAATTAATCTATTTGGTGTTTTTTAAAGGGAAAGAGAAGAAGAAGATGACTGAGACGACATAACTCTCTCGCTCTCTTAGAGGCACTTAAGAGTTTCTATTATTACTGTACCAACAATTTACTACTTTACTAGTAGTAGTAAAAGTAACTCACTCGTTCTCATATGACTAACAAAGGAACTTAAATTTTCCCGAATTTTTGGATTTGTATGTAAATAACAAAACTGAATTGAAATGGATTTCTCATTCTACCAGTGATCAGGTGAAAATAGTTTTTTTTTTTTTTACTAAATCAAATCAAATTTTCGATTATTTTTTTCTTTCTTTCAAATTCTAAAGCAACATTTGAGTTCAGAAACCAGTTTTTTTTTTTTTTTTTTTTTACTGTCTGCTGCAATGTAACACCATTGAACACTAGAGAGTCCTTTAAGTATATATAGATAGATTTTTCACCCAATAATAATCTAAAAACTTAATTGGAAGATGAAGTAGCCGTAGCCCGCTAAGAAGAACTCCAATCGAGTACAGGGTTACAATAAAGAAACCGAGATGATGCTGAAATCCTAGGCATAGCTTCTAACTCCTTTTGCCACTCTTTGAGATCGCATTTTGCTATGAAAGACATCTCCACTGTCTTTAAACATTTTGAGTTAGCGAGAATGTATTTCATTGGTTGTTTCTCATCTTCTTTTCCTTCATAGTATAACCACTGCACAATCTCTAGATGAGACGATAAGCATTGGGGAATAGTACTCGGCTGGTTCCACGAACATTGGGGACACCCCTGATTACACACACCATTACAATATTTTATTTTTTATTAAAAATTCATCAAAAAACTAGATGTTAACTAAGGGATGATGGCATGGCCACTTACCGTGGTGTAGAGCGTAAGAGTTTTCAGTTTAGGAGAGTTGTGAAGCAAAAACATAACTGGTTCCAACCAATGTACTGTTAATGCATTAACGACTAAATCTGTGAGCCTAGGGAACTTAATGTTTTTACAACACCCACACGCAACCTGCAATAAATTAAACCAAAAAAAAAAAGATTAGTTGACCAAGCAAGCAAGCAACAAGCAACAGAGGAGAGATTGGGATATACCATTGATTCGGATAAATACAAGTTGAGACGTCTGGCAGAAGAAAAACATCTTAGAAACTTTTCATTATCATGGTTAGCAACTGCGGTGCTGCCTACAGTATCAAGGCAAAGAAAATTATCCATCAAAGTACAATAGTCTCCCCACCAACCCCTATAGTCAGTTATTTTTAAACCTGTTAATCCAGGTGAATCTATCACCAACGACCCAATGTGATGTTCTTCTCCTCCATCTTCCGGGGGCATATCCATGGTCGATCTTATGGCGGTCTCATAAACAAATTTTTTCAAGGAAGGCACTTTCACGACAAAGTTTGTCAAGCACGTCATCCTTATCACCTCTTTCAACCCGGAGTTCTTGGAGAACAGGGGAACTTGACAAAAGCCTAACAAGAGATTCTTCGTCTTTGTAGAACACGTTGACAAGTTTCAGATATGAGAGAGATGGTAGACTAGCCGGGAAAGAAACGTCGACTAGAATCTCGTCAGACAGAGTTAACGAAACGAGAGAGTCGCATGTGTAAAGACTCTCAGGTAAGCTTGTGGGCTCTCCTTCTCCTGTACAGAGGAGCTTGAAAACTAAATCTTTCACACCGTGGTTAACTGCCTTGTCAACCCACTTTCTGACATCAACGTCAACAGGAGGACATCGTGGACCCAGTTCGACAACAAGGCTTACTAGTTTCGGTGCATTATGGTGTTGCAGTGTCTTGTCAACAAACCACACAAAGCTCTCGCTCCCTTGGTCGTCGTCTTTGAAGGTGAGTTTATGGAGCATCTTCCAGAGGTAACGCCATCGTTTAGACAAGATCCCAGTGGCCACTGCATCTTTTGGCGGGAGGAGGAGTAAGATCCTATCATTTCACGTACATAAAACTTCTAAAAATCTTGACAAATCATATCATTCCACGTACATAAAACTCTCTCGCTCACAAAGAGCCACTTGTAGAGTTTCAATTGTTAATATACCAATCACATTACTAGTACTCAATAACTCATTATAGAATGCGACTAACAAAGGAAATTTAATTTTTTTCCCCGGCAATTTTTGGATTTATGTAAATAATACAATTGCATTGAAATGGATTCTACCAATGGTTCAGGTGAACATAGGTTTTTTATATACCAAACAGAATCAATTTTTTGATTATTTTTCTATCCAACTCTTAAGTTTCTAAAGAAACATTTCAGTTCAGAAACCAGTTTTTTTTTTACTGTCTGCATTCTAAAACCACAAGATCTTTGGTTTCTAACTAAACCATGTAATATATATATATATCTCCTTCTTTCTCCCTCGCTCATCATCTCTTAGTCTCTCTAAACAACACTGCATCATCACACAAAGCTTTCAGAGCTCAGTCAGGAACCAAATCAACCTCTACTGCATCACTAAACAGATTCATCTGTTCATTACCTTAGACCTTTTATGAACATGTTGTTTCCACAGCCAGTGTTGTTACTGAATATACTAAACTGTTCTCCTCATCCTGCAAACACACAGCACCGAAAAATATTGGACTTGACTCTTCTTATAAGAGACTATCTCAGAAAATGGAACTCGCAGTGTGTCAAATACGACAAATTACAGAGATTATCTCTTCTTTACCGCTGTGGATAAGGATGGTTGTTGGAGTTTAGTATTCTGTTGCAATGCATCATCAGACTGAACTTGCTCCATTGCTTCTTGGCTCTCATTGTTTAACGGGGGAGATACAAGTTTTTTATCTTGATCCCTTGTTTGCTCTTCAAACCATCTCTCAAACATGGAGTATTCGTCCGGTTTCTCCCACTGTGTGTTCATCCATATATTCAGTAATAGTAGATTTGGCTTCTGAGGAGTACATATTGAAAGAGGGAAACACATACCGTGCTTTCGCAACTGACGCAATGGAAGTAGTATTTATTCCCATCTGGACATGTGTGTTCACTCCAGTCACACTCAGAGCTCACTGTATTTTGATCTTCAGGTAATGCATTTGAATGACTATAAATCTTCTGACCATCACTTCTAGTCTATAAAAAAGTAGTTACCCATATAAGATCAAGCACATGTGTATATATACAAGATTTATGAAACCTAAACTCCTAGCTCGGAATTCAAGATCTACTATTAGCAAATCCTACAAAAGGAGTACCTCCACGCTGGCAGTCTCAGATTTCTGATGCTTTTCAAAATTTTGAGGTGGAATATCTCGATGCAGTGGTTTTTGAACCTCGGATACTGCTTGAGTATTTTGGTGCGGAAAGTGATTTGGCTGTGAAGCAAAATCATGATGCTGAACGACTCTAGGGGCTGCAGGTTCCTTGTTTTCCCATTGGGAATATGGTTGTGGGTGCCAATTCGGGTCGTAGTGTTGCGTTACAGGTGGAGTATTGAAGGTAGACCTGGAGACACGAAAAAATCCAGGTATAAGTGATGGGGTAAGATCAAAGTGTAAGAACCAAGAGAATGAGTTTGGAATTGAAAAGTAAATCATGCAAATCCTCAAACAAATAATGTAGAAAAGGAATAGTAAGCAGTAAAACCTTGGCTTTTTAGGATCTGCAAATCTAACAGTCAGAGGCTGATCAGAACCCTGTAGGAAGACAAAAATACAGTAAAGCATGGAACAGTGGACGCCAAAGAAACATTCAAACATTAAGCCATTGAGATACAACAAAAAACTATCTGAACTACCCGCATGGTAAAGACTCCATTTAAAGCTTTGATTGCCGCTAGTGCCATATCCCTACAAGAAAACTGAACAAATGCATACCCTACAGAGAGCAAAGAATTTAGTTATATAATCCAGTTCATGCTATCCAAAATATCACTCTTAGGAATTGGTTAGAAAGAACAATCTAAGGCTGTCACATCATGTTTCCTACAAAATCTGAGAAGTTTAAACTAGGATCTCTGAAACAAGCGTGATTCAGAGTCAAGAACCAAAATATGCAGGGGCGACAGACTATCTCTGAAACAAGCGTGATTTAGAGTGCAAAATATGCAGGGGCAACAGACATACCACGACAAATCTTCATGTCGTCAAGTGCCATATAAATATCTTCAATGACTCCGTACCTAGAGAAGACCTGAGAAGAGGACACTTTGAGAATTTATTCACAACAAAGTAAGAAATCAACTATAAATAGAGGTAAAAAAAACACTATCTGCACATGGTTCTGTCAATTTTCAGTGACAAAGGAATTCAGATTAACTGAAAGTTAAAGCCGAAAAGGAGTCCTGCATACCTCATGGACTTCCATTTTTGTAGTTTGTTTGTTGAGGCATCTAACATATAGTTTAGGGTTATCTGGAAGTTGTACCGTGGGAAAACCTAAAGTCCAGATAAAAAGAGAATACACAAATGAGAAAAAGAAGAGAGCATCTTTCGTACTCAGAAACTCGTGAAATTGATATTATGCGCTAAGAAAAGGAGGGGAAGGAGCAGCAGTTGAAGGCATGATAAACCAAATATTAACTAAGGTAAGACATGTTTCTGTTTCAAAGGTTCCCACTTCCCATAATACGCTACCATGTTCTCTTCAGAGTTTCACGTTCTATCTAAATTTATGTTCCTAGAAGTATGGACACCTACTCTTACCAATCCGTTCCCGTTCGGCGTCAGCATATCGGACCTTGACTGGAAGCATTTCCTGAAAAACGAAATAAATTTTTGAAACGAATCCCATATCACCAGCGAGGAAACGTTTAAACAAAACATTGCAGAAGTTAAGAACTCACTCCAGGAAAGGTAAACTGCTCAGCTAAAGCTGCAATAGCCGCATTACCCTCTTCTGACTTTTTGTACTTAACAAAACAGTAAGCTGCAAAGATACACACAAAAAAAAAAGTTATTAAGCAAACTGCTAAACCTCATAAGCAAGAATGTCAATGAAAGACAGTGAAAAAAATATGCTTTTCAAGTAATTGGGAAAACAAACAAAAGAATGAAATCACCTGCTCTATCACCGGTCATCTTATCTTTGGGTAGAATGATCTCAGTGACATTACCATATTTTTCAAACACCTGACGGATCTGTTGTATACATACAGATTGTCACAAGTCAATTTACTTGCACACAGAATCTCAAAGGAAACATTTCATAAAACCATAAAAGAGTAAGCCAAGACACTCACATCATATTCAGTTGCTGTCTTTGAGACCGGCGCAACATATAACTTGGCAATACTACCATCAGCAGTATCTTCATGTATACAAACAAGCATTCAAAAAAATCAGTAGCTCGAACAAACCAAGAAAGTACCAAAAGCGAGTTCAAAAGACAACGATGAATCACCAAAGTTTACACCTTTTGTTTGACATGAAGCAGAAAAAATAAAATAAATTGGAGATAACCTGTAGCTGATTGAGACCGTCTCTTTCTTAAGTTACCACCGCAAGGACTAGATGGAAACGGCGGAGGAGCGTTATTATTCTGATCAACGATCATGTTCTGTTGTTGTTGGCCGGAATAATTATCAAAATGCGGCTGACGGAAAGGCTGATCTCTGTTGTCGTTTTGAGGGTATTGGTTAAATCCGACGGCGGCGACATGGTGGTGTTGCTGCGACGGCGGCGGATGAATCTGGTGATGATGAGGGTTGTTGTAGTTGTTATGGTAGTACGGAACTGGTGGTGAAGGACCAGGATAAGCGTTTGCGACACGTCTCTCCATCTTAAACCCTAATTGAGTCGTTTAATCAAACTCAGTCTCAGTAGTCGAGATTATGCTGATCGGGAAATTTCTCCGGCGCCGGTAGAGATAAGAGAAAGAGAGTTCTATTAGTTCCGTACCGCCGAACCTTATAATATAATGTGTGGTTCGGTTAAATAAAAGAGAACTGTGAGTATCGAAACGACGACGTTCTGAAGCTACTTGCGATTTTATTGATTTATCTAAACCAAAAATAAAACTCAACTATTATAAATTGACTTTAGAGAAACCATTGACAAATTACATCCAAATTCACAAAAACAACAGTGCTTGCTGGTGAATGCGTTTTTTAAAAGCAGTAGACATCACTACTAGACTCTTGTTGCTCTAAAACAATGGTAGCAAGTGCGAGTCTAAAAGCACAAGATCTTTGGTTTCTAACCAAAACATAAATCTCCTTCTTCCTCCGTTTTACATCTTTGTCTCTCCATTGCTCCTCTCTCAGTCTCCCTAACAACACTGCATCACAGAAAGCTTCCGCCTTCTGCTTTTTACTGCAATATTAAGACAAGTTTTCACCCTCTGCTGAATTGTAATCAATGATTTCTGAAAGGGGTTTTTTGTATTACCTCCCACGGACAAATCCTGTCGTTACAAACCCGATTGGCCATCTATGAGATTGCTTTGTAAGAGTTTCTTCAGGGACATTTAGTTCCCAGGTTCCAGAAGGTTGTTCTTGGAAGTAAGAACTTACAGAAGATTGAGGTATTGTAACACGCCCTTCTTCTCCTTCACTGCAGCTGCAAAACATAATGCAATATACTCTAAAATGTGATCCCAAAGTGAAAATAGTTTCATTTGATCACAGTTTGTTGAACATGATTTCTTGAAGATGTTACCTGGATTTTAGCAATGATATGTCTGCAAGAGATGGTGCGCATACAACCGCGCCTTCTTCAAAAGATCCTTCCTTGAAAGCATGTAGAAGAACTCTGACGAGGCACAGTTTATTACTGTTCTGATGGATCTCAGCTCTTACTTTTGTATCATCTTCTTGAAGTGTCTTCTTAACGGCGTCTGTGCTTGGTTTTGAAGCATTGTGAGGAAATAAAAGCAAGTTGTTACTTGTGAAAGTTTGGAGCGAAGTAGTCAGCGAATCTGATGTTCTTGCCACAATCCCATCAAATAGATTTCCACCAGAACTGGAAATCTCGGTTCCGTTCGTCTCATTGCTTGTAAGATTTTGATTGGAACTCTCTCCAATAGAACGCGTGACATGGATACTATTCCACGGAGGTGGAATGAGAATTCTGAAAGGTCTTATGGCAGGAGGGCGTCGTTGTGCCTTTTCCTCAATGTCTGCAGCCTCACTCAGTGTAAAAGTTGAATATGCTTTACAGTCAGGAAAATCTGATGGGAAGAAGGGCATACCAACCTGCAGATAAAAATGACAAATTTCAGACAATTTTCAAATTTACGGTTTAATAAGTTTACATAGCAAGAGAATCTCAACAATAGGGGGATAAAAGTTTAAGAGAGTGGAAATATACATCACAAGAAACCCAGCGTTTCTCCCTCTGACCTATTGCATGAGCTCCTTTTGAGAGGAAGGTATTCCAGAAAACTTTGATCCAACTAAGGGGAAGTATTATAGACCATCTGAAAGAGAATGATAATGATTAAGTGTGGAGCATTGACGACCTTGATTTTAAAGAAAGTCAGAGAAACGATTCAACCAAAGTGCAGATTACCCGGTTGGTGCATTCCCGAGTTTTTTATGTTTGAGAAGCAGTAAAGGACAAGACCTCGAACTCCTTGACCTGCTAGATACCTTTGGAACCTCAGCAGCTGGGTTCTCGAGGCAAAGAGAATCCATACGATTTTGATGCTTTTCCCAACACAACACATTCTCTTCTTCTGGAGGGGTCAGATCACTGTTAGCATCCCAGAGGCACTTGAAAACTTCAGTAAAAGTTTCAGCATCAGTTTTGGTTGTTATTTCAAGTGAATTGGTAGGCTCAGTTTTGGCCGTTTCAACTGACACTGTACTATCATCACATGGACTATTAGGGATTAACCGCGGATCCATGACAAACTGCGCTAAAACAGCGCAAGACGATATGGTCTCTTCTTTGTAAAGATCAGTAACGAATTTAACTTCAGCATTTTCCATTGAACACTTTCTTAAAATAGAGGGCTCCTCTGAGCTACTGCAAAGACAAATAAAAAAAAAACTTGATATAAGTTATTCATTTGTTCATTTTCCTTCTTGAAAACCATTCTATACTTACTCAGATGGCTCACCTTGTAGCAGGACGTAGGGTCTTTTGAAGAAGATGAGATGCTTTTGGACCAAAAATCTCAAGTTTTGCAAGTTGACCCTCGAGTGAAACACAATCAACTGAAACACCTGTCTCGTTCATCTGAATGAAGGAGCAACAGGCGTAAATATTTCCACAAGAATATGTAAAGCATTATGCAAACTACTAACGGCGAATATAAGCTGGAGACACCTGAAAACAACCTCAAATACAAGAAAATAACTACCTGTTTTTGACAAGCTACTTGAAGAGAAGCATATCCTTCACTGAAGGAAGAAGCATGGATCCACACCCAAAGTTTCCGAAAGTCTACATGATCACCATTTGAGACTGCACCATCAGTTCCTATACAGTCAACATCTTCCTCCTCATCTCTTCTCTTAGGTAACTCAGAAGGTCTCCACATATAAATTACAGGGGCAATCGCTTGCGAAACTGGTGGTTTAACATTATAAAGCTGAAGAAAACAAAAAAGTTACGGTTACATCCTGCTTAAGTTATAGTTTCCAGTTAAAAATAAAAGTAAGATTCATAGAATCACTACCATGGCGTTTTCATAACTACGGCCTGTGAGAATAGAGTCGAAAGCTTCCTTGGAATGAGATGACGGAGAAGGCTCCACTAACATGTCTAAAATCGACAAGAGTGAGCCCTGAGAAACTCAAAGCCAAAAGAGATATACCAAATTACAACCAAGTTATAACAAAAATTTAAAGAAGAATGTCAAGAAAAAGGTAAATGCCTGCCTCTGGACCCTCCAATTGCACAGCAATGTGATAACTTGCATCATGGACAAGAACACCTTGCCTAGACTGCTTCAAGACATCCCTAGATCCCCTTCCTCTAAAACCATGAAAAAAAAAAAAACAAGCTTAAAATTTACAAAAAGGTGGAAACTTTTCCGTACTTAAAGAGTAGCAACAACACTAGAAATTCAGAAACAAACCTTCCATGTAAACCAAGAGGAAGATGAAAACCCCAAAGCTTAGTCATAGTAAACCGTTTAGCATGCCAAACATGTGTTCTGAGCCTCTTTGTTCCATCACCAGAAGCAGAAAAACCAGAAACAGGGTTCCCTTTAAGTTCCATTCTCCTCTTAACTCGTCTAGTGATCGTCGTTTCATGGTGGTCTCCTCCTCTTGATCGGCCAATCAATGACTCTGAGTTTTGCCTCTTTATATAACGTCTCTTTGCAGGTTGGTTATTGTAAGAATTGGTCCGTCTCCTCTTGTTCCTCTTTGATCGAAAGTCCTTGTTCAAACGATCAGATACAATGGAGTGAAGAGACTCAAGCTCCGCTGCTCTAGCCTCTGAGAACTTCTGAACGTTGATTTTTCGAGGAGCAAGCGACGATAAAGCACCATCTCTTCTCTTATTGTTCCCGTTAGTACTACTAGCCATTCTTGTGAGTAGATTCGAATAAACCCCCCCCCCCCCAAAACAACTTTTTAGGGTTGTTGGAAGAACCTAACTTGCAACCCTGGAAGATGAAAACAAACTAGGGCTTCTATAGGCTTGAAGAAAGTGGTTCAGGCAATTTAACGAACAGTTGGCGCGCAAGAAAAGAAAACTCTTAAACTAAGGGCGGAGACTAGCAAGCCAACAGTTTGGTGAGATTCACGAATTAGAGTAGCAGTCTGAGGAATATGCAAAAGACGAGATCAAGAGAGGGAAACAGATTTGGTCGGAATTTATAATTCTGAAGTTGAAGAAAAACTGAGAAAAGGTTTTTCCTTGGTTTGGTCTCTCAACTTGTATAACTTTGAGTGAGAGAAGAACAAAAGGGGCCTAAAAATTATTTTACCAAACTTATTGGGCTTAATGGGCCTTATAGCCCAATATATTAAAGAAATCTACTTAGGGGGAGAGGTATTGGTTTAGGATTTAGAAAGAGTTTTAATGACTTTGTGTTTTTAAAAATCTTGCTGATTTTTTAAATCATAGAAAATTAGAAAGTAAAAATGAAGGATTCTATAAGAGATTGTTTAGGAAGTTATTTTAAATCTTGCTGATTTGTGTTTCCTAATCTTGTAAAATATTTCATAAAATCTTTCAAAATCTTTCTATTTGATGAAAGAGTTTTCATGACTTTTGTTATGAAGGAAATGTTATAAAATCCTAAACCAATAACACAAAATTTGAATTCATTAACAATCCATGATTCTTTTGTTTTAATTGAATAACATAAAACTTTTAATGACTTTATAAGACTCTTAATCCAATAACACTAGATTTATCAAGATTTTAGATAACTTTTTACAAATCCACAACCAATAACACCAAATTTTTAAAGAGTTTTAAAAAGTCTTGATTGAATAACAACATATTTTACATAACTTTTAAAATCATTCAAATTCTTTCTAAATCCTAAACCAATAACCCCCCTTAATCTGTTTCGCCCGTAGTAAAATTTCCGCCACCGTTAGTTAAGAACATCATTTATATTGTGTAAGCTAACTCTTCGGCTGCGGCTGATCCGTACACAAACAAGGTCGTTACACATTATATATCTACATTTGTGGTATGATATCATCTTGATATAGTTAGTGATTCTAAGAATAAAATTTAAATAAGAATCTCAAGGATTGCTGCGATTTATCATTTAAAAGTATATATTTATCATCTCTCATCAGCTAACTTTTCTATCGATTGATAGATGATGATGATGATGAACACACAAAGTTAGACAGTTTAGACTATGGTTTGTAATCTACCACAGAATATTGGACTAGCTAATCCGTACTACAATCAGTTCTAAAATTTCATAGGGAGCCTATCAAGCCAACCATCTTGGTTGATAAAGGAACGACTGGTGAGGTTAAGAACGTATTCTTCACTCTCCTTCTTGATCCATGGCACTCTCTGTGACGTGTTTGCTCCGGCTCCAATACAACCATACTCCACAAACGTTATATGGCCCCTATGATATTACATTGTTGTGTTTTTTTAGTTAATATAGTAGGATACATAAAATTTTGAATATCATAAAATGTAAAAAAACGTGCATAAGTAAAGAAAAAAGAAGATTTGAGAGATTTTACGTACTCTTGTTCTTTTGCGTTCCAAGCATCCCAACCAATTGGCAAAATTACGTCGCTTAACTCGGAACGGTAAAAGATGACACGAGCGTAAGGTTCCCATGCTCGTCCCAGTAAAGCCTTGCCGTTTCCCGTAACGGTGCAGTCATTGAACACAAATCCTCCCTCAGCCGTCGGTGACTGGTTTCCTTGCGCTGTTATCGTACCGAACGCTCTGTCTGGTCCATAGGTTCCCACCGTTACATTCAACGTGCACCCCTTAATTATTACATTGAACCATTATTAACTTTAGTTAGACACCACGCACGTGACGCGTGTATTTTTATACCAACAACGAATTACTAACAATTAAAACGATTATTATATGTAGATAGGTACCTCGTAAAGGGATCGGGCATAGCCAAAAATGAAGTCGATGCCACCGGTGATAACACATCTTTTGTAGTAATGTCTACCTAAACAGTCGTACAGTGTATCTTGGAAACCATCAAAACTAGAGTCGAGCACTACGTACTTGTCTCCAAGCAATCTCGCAGCTACCGCTGGTTTAATAGGTGTGTCTATATCTCCGATGTTATAAGTATTCTACACAGAGAATAATTATATTGATTATGGATATTCATAAATAATAAATTCTAGATTCTATACAGTGTTTATGATATAGATAAATATGAATATATAATTAATTAAGACACGTACTTTGAAAGTGATTCCTGAGATGATGATGTTGTCAGAAAAGGCCGTGAAAGTGGAGCTAGAATCGGTGAACTGATGATCGTTGTAAGCTATTATCGTCTTTTCAATTCCTCCGCCTTGTAAATATACGTAACTTTTATTATATGGTATCGTCACTTTCTCGCTACAAAAATTTTGTGATTGGTAAAATTCACATTAAAATTTTGTTAAACCGTGTCTATATATTAGTAAGGGAAAAATGTGACAAAGATCAATAATATGAAAAATATGAAATTAAAACTGTACTTGTAAGTGCCGTTTTCTATGAGGATATGGATCCAGTTTTCGTTATAAAGAGGGATGGAATCGATTGCACTTTGGATCGTTGTGAAATTTCCGGCGCCGTTAGGATTAACGGAAATGGTGCTGTTTATTTGAACGGAGTATTCAGCCCATGCGGTAGATCCGTACACCGATAACAACATCGCCATAAGACACACCTTGTAGTAAGAAGAGTAACATAAACTGTGCAATGTCATTCCCTTCATATTTTTTTTTTTTCTTATCAATCTTACTTTTAATTGGGTATGATATAGAACTCCAGAGATATATATTGCGTTGAACGTATTATATTGCGTTGAATTAGTTAGTCAGAGAGATGAAGAATCAATGATACTTTGTTATTCTTACCAATAATGTTTTGGTGAATAACAGGGAGATAACCTCCCCGTGATTTCTTACCAATAATGTTAACGCACCATTTGATATTTAAGATATTTTTGCTATAATTTTGTTACAATAAGATTTACACCTATAGCTAGTAATATTATCATTCCTTGACTGAATAAGAGACGACTAGGTTCCTTGGCTAATCCTCTTATTTGTTAAGCACTCCAATGTAAAAATAGTCAAAATATAGAAGTAAATAGCTAAATATCTTGATTTTCTAATTGTGACACAGATAAATTAATAAAGATAATGATGGTTGACCAAAATCAATATATATACTAGTATAATTGCAGCATTTTTTGCTTAAAAATATATTTTTAAAAACATTTATCATTGAATGCCATTAAATGCTTATATTCATATCTAATCAAATTTAGTTAATTCTCTCACTACTATCCTTATAACCAAACATAATTAAATTATTTTAAATATCTATATATATATATAATTTCTATAATTAATATGGATATCTAGAAGATTTATTCTAGATAAAAAAATTATTTAGATTATTTTATTTAAATTATTTAAAATATCCATATATATAATATTCTATTATCATCTCTTTTTTATTTTAAATTTTTAATGTAATGAATCATCACATAATATATAAAATTAACAAAAATGAATTTTTTCTGTATTGTGATTTGAATTTTTTTTAAATGAACATACACTATTCAATTAATATAAATAATGTGTGTCTAACATACATATATAGTAATTTTACTGTATATAGTAAATTATAAAATTTTAAGAATTTTTTTAATTTATAACTGATATATCTAAACTTAATTAAAAATTAAAATTATGAATATTTAAATATATTAAATTTTCAAAATAACACAAATAAGTTATATGACAGGACATGATTGAATTGATAATACTAAAAAATAAAATATCACTAATATAATACTTTAATATGGGTTAAATCCTCATTTTACTATTTTAACAAATATCGAATCAAACTGATTTAATTAAGATTGAATGAAACAAAAATTGTTGTGCAATTTATACCGCAGATTATATAGTAAATCACTAAAATTAATAAAACAATATATTAAGAAAATAGTATTAAAATAGTACATTAACAAAGAAGTATGTAAAAACTACACAACGGATCATAATCTAGTAAAGAATTTAAATTTGGAGACATTTTCTTATAAATATATACTGTGAGTAGTAATTAAGAAAGAGGATTAGTCAAATCCATCTTTACATACTTAAATCAGACTAGTTAATAAGTGTATTAATTACGTTTGATTTGGTCAGATCATTTAGAACTCTAGATCATCCAGAGGTATAATACGATATCTTTATAATCCTATATAAGATTTGCTCTGCTTTCTTGAATCTCGACAGACACACGAAGATCGCAGAACTGATGATCTAGTCCTCTCTCTTCACCTGTTTCATAAGAAAGAAAAAATGGAAGCAAAAAAAAGCAATTATACAAGCTAAAGTGTCATATGATTCAAGAAAATAACACATAAACACGACAAAAATCAAGACTCCAATAATAGGTCATTTAACCAAAGTATTTAAATGAGCTGTTGAAACTTTAATTCAAATACAAGGCAGGCATAAAAAAATATCAAGAGACATAACTTTTTCTTTCTGTGTTTGGTGATAAGAGTGAGATTCCATGGCTCTCTAATCGATTCATACCAAACACAGTAAAAAGCAAATTTGGAAAATACAAAACGAGAGAGAGAGAGAGTCAAACGGAAAGGGAAAGTTTCCGAAAGTAGAAAGGTAGATCTTAGTTACGATTCTCAAATTAAAAAACAAGATCGAAAGCGTATAAATCATCATAAACCACCATATCAAAACCATATATATCGCAGAAGAGAGATTTGGAAAGACAGATCTAGTAAAATCGAAAAGACAGATTACGAGTTTGTGCGTGAATCTAATCCAACAGCAAAACACAAAATCTCCTCCATAATAAAGCCTTTTGAATTAGGTTCACGCACAAAACATGTAATACGACTCTTCTAGTATCAGTAGCACACCAATCTTCATCTTTCTCTTACAGACTTTTTTTCGCCGACGCAAGGAACAACAAAAAAAATAAGAGAGAGGGAGAGAGAGAGAGGGAGCTTTCCTTATCTATCTATCACTCACCTATAGAGAGAGAGACCTAATTTGTGTATATCCTCGTTTCACACCACGTGTCAGATTATTATGGATCTGATTACGATTAAACTTTTAAAGGCCAATTTCAAGCTCACCTTTGTATATGGGCTTTATTTATCTAGTTAGTTAGACCCAACTTGTTCTTTCTTCCTCTGCCCCTTATTACTTGAGTATTTTTTTTTACCTCAGAGGTAATTTTATACTCCCTCCATTTCAAAATATAAGATGTTTTGGAGAAGTTTGTTGTTTCATAATATAGGATGTTTTCAAATTTCAATGCAACTTTTATATTAGTTTAGTATTTTATATTATGCAGTATTGTTTCTGATTGGTTGAACTTGTAAAAGGTAAAGACTTCTTAATCTGCGTGCTTTGCTTAAAATATCCTATATTTTGAAACGGAGGGAGTAATAATTACGGGACTCATTTTAATTAAATTCTGTAAAATACAGTGCTTTTATTTTAAATTAAACTCATAACAGTAAATCTCATCTATACTATTAAAAGGGAAGCATTATTTACAAGGCAAAATGAATCCTGAAATATATGACATAAAATGACCCTGAATAAATTAAAGCATACAATACAAAAGGAACATTAAAGTAAATTTGATAATAAAAATGCACGGATCCTATATGCCCTGGATTAATTCTGTTCGGATCATGTATTAACTGTTCAGAACTGTTTTTCATACTCCCGTATCCAAACAGAATCGAAACAAGCATCTGCAATAAAATTGAAAAAAGGTAAGTAATTTTGCATAAACAATTTAAGGAAACAATAATTTTGATATTTATGTATATGTTTAATTTGGGCAATTAATTTCGAAATTGTATATATGTAAACTTATTTAATTTGATTTTATATTTTGAGATATATCCGGAAACAAGAAATTATGATGTTACCTAATATACAAAATCATCTAAATGTTTATAGAAATAATTTAAATCGATATCTATTAAAATCGAGCAATTAAATACAAAATTATATATATATGTATAAAAATATAATTTGGTTATATATTGTGAGATATCTGTAAACAATATTTATGATTTTATATTATGATTTCAAACATATGTATTACATATATACAGTATGTTTAAATCTTGGATACTGAATTAAGATATACATACGTTTGAAACTACTTATAACTTATCATTTTATCAATGCATAAATGTGCGGATCCGAAAACATGTTACAACTAAAGTAAAACAACAGTATTTTAAATATGTTTTTTTTTTCTTCAGCTTATCTAGCATAAGCATATACAAAACAATAGATAAAAGAATGTTAACTGACATGGCATGTATGTGTGATTCTATTAACTGAATGTTTCAAAGAAATTATTTTTCTTCATCAAATACTTTATTTTGTTTTGAATCAAACTATTACGTGTTTGTGTGCTAAATATGTAGGAACATGATTTTGAGGAAATGAGAAAAGAATAATGGGATGGAAACGGGATGGAAGGAGGAATAAGATGAGATTAAAAATTTTCAAAAATCAAAATCTAGGATCATGTTAGAATTAAAATAAATTAATGCTTCCAATATATTATGTAACATATTTTTCAATTTATCTAACACAAAAATGTCAAAAAAATATTCAAAAGAAAAAAAAAAAAAACA